>NC_080163.1:62417265-62737265 GCF_950295315.1 Erinaceus europaeus | reverse complement strand
CTAATTTGTAGAAGAAGATCAGATAATTCACTTCTCTTGAACACCTGGGGAAGTCAAATAAATAAATAAATAAATAATACTTTTGCATGTGACATAGAACAGTTCTCCAAACACACCAGGCCACTTTTTGTCAGAAGCATGACCTCTCCTCCTGTATCCTCTGTGGCATGATGTCATGAGGAATGTAGAACAGTGTCAGAGAGGCAAAACATACAGATTCATTGGTGTCCTAACATAGCGTAAACCAGCAGGAGAAAGCAAAACTACCTTACAGCTAAACACATTTCTCCCCTTCCAAGCTGGAAAGTCAGAGCCCTCTTTCCTTCAACAGTCTTCCTGCAGAGTGTCTTCAGGCAGAGAACAGAACAATCTCCAAAATCTCAGAGGTATAAGGCTCCTGTTTCCATCTATTAGGTTCATGCCACCTTTCAGAGGGTTGCTATTTTATGAAATTGTGAGAATGAGTCAGTTTTTTTTTTCTTCTTTTTCAGTGTTAAATCTCCCTCTGACCAAGGAAATCATTTCTTTCTAAATCTGGATATAGGCTTGGAGTCATAGAAGAAACTTAAGAAGGCAGGAGGAAGGAGGATGAGAAGGAGGGAGAGAAAAAGGTGGAGAAAGGGAGTGAAATGTAAAGAGGAGAAGAAGAAAGACTGGAAGGAGAGTAGAGGAAGAAGGAGAGAGGGGAGAGAAGGGTAAGGAAGACAGAGAAAGGGAAAGGAAGGGACCTCAGAGCTAGGGACCTAGGCATTACCCAGTTGAACATAGCCACTTCATAATTTTAACTTTAACTGGAATTTCACATAATTCCATAATTCCAACTCAGCTTTAAGGACTGGGGAGACAGCATACTGAATATGGAATAGAATTCCATGCCTGAGACTCTGAAGTTCCAGGTTCAGTCCCCAGCACTGCAGCACCACCATAAGCCAGAACTCTGGCTAATGATTTAAAAACATTAATTAGGAGAAAGAGAAGGAGGTAGAGAAAGAGAAGGAGGAGGAAGAGGAGGAGGCAGAGGAAATGATAAAGAATTGGGGAGGGTGGTAGTGCATCCAGTTAAGCGTATATGTTACCAAATGCAAGGACCCAGGTTCAAGCCCCCTCTCCCCATCTGCAAGGAATTCACTTCAAGAGCGGTGAAGCAGGTCTGCAGTCCTCTATCTTTCTCTTTCCCTCTCTATCTCCCCATCCTCTCTCAATTTCTCTCTGTTCTAGCTAATAAAAATTAGAAAGAAAGGGGGAAAAAAGGGAAAAAATGGCTGCAGAAGTGGTAGGTTCATAATGTTGACACCAAGCCCCAGTGATAACCCTGGTGACAATAAAAATAAATACATACACTAAATTAAATTTAAAAAAAAAGAATCACCCTTCAAAAAATGTGCAACCCGATTCAGACATTCTACTGCAGGGCAGGGCTTGGTTCCTAATTTTGCTTCTTGTCTGAAGTTTTGCACCTGCCAACTAACACATTAAGCCCTCCTTCCAACAACATTTTAACTGGAAAACTGGAGACTGGTGAAAGCCACAGGGCTTTCAACTGAAACAGTATTTCTGGAGAAACAGAGCTATGGCTGTGAGGAGTTCCTGAGTAGATCTGAAAGCTTCTCTCACAGGCTGGTTCTATGTCACCAATCATGCCCCACCCACAGCACCATCCATCTCTCCTGTCTCCAAAACTCTGGGGTCACACTGACCTCCTCAGATGCTCCAGAAGAAGTCATGAAGCAATGGATAGTGCTCAGCACTGAGTTGTGAATGCCCCTCTCAGGAAGGAGGCACCGGGGTTGTCTCACCTGATTTTACTGCTGTTTACTCTTGCTCTTCAAAACATCCTGGAGTTCCCTTTGCACTCCAGGGGCTTGTTAGCTTTTTCAAAGGTTCAATTCTTTCATATATATATATTGTGGTGACTTTAAAGCTCCCAAACCTGGCAGCCCCTTGCCCCCAGCATTTAGCACAGGTCCTATGCCATCTGCCCTCCCACTGACCCAGTTCTCGAGACACACTCAGCTTCCTCAAATGGGATGAAGGTGCCCTGGTCTCTTAAAGTGGTTCCTCACAGCTATTTGCCTCTGTTTCAGGATCGTGCAAGCTGAAGAATTATTCTAATAGTCCTCAGAATTAAGTGAGAGATACTGGAAGAGCTTGGGTGGTATTACACCTGGTTGAGCATACGTGTTACTATGGGCAAGAACCTGGGTTCAAATACCCAGTCCTTAACTGCTGAGGGGAAGCTTCACAAACAGTGAGACAGTGCTACAAGAATCTCTTTTTCTTTCTCTCCCTCTCTGCTGTCTTCCCTTCTCATCTCAATTTATCTATCAACTGTAAACAAACAAACAAAAACCACACACACAAATGAAATATTGGCTCTCAGGAATGGTGGCTTTGTCATGCAGGTACTGAGCCCCTGTGATAATAGTAGTAACAATTTTTTTTCCTCCAGGGTTATTGCTGGGCTCGGTGCCTGCACCATGAATCCACCACTCCTAGAGGCCATTTTTCCCCCTTTTTGTTGCCCTAGTTGTTGCAGCCTCATTGCGCTTATTATTGCCATTGTTGACATTGCTTTGTTGTTGGATAGGACAGAGAGAAATGGAGAGAGGAGGGGAAGACAGAGAGAGAGGGGAGAGAAAGATAGACACCTGCAGACCTGCTTCACCGCCCGTGAAGCGACTCCCCTGCAGGTGGGGAGCCGGGGGCTCGAACCAGGATCCTTACGCTGGTCCCTGTGCTTTGCGCCACATGCGCTTAACCCACTGCGCCACCACCCGACTCCCAGTAGTAACAATTTTTTAAAAAGGGAAATAAAAGTACTGGAGAAGATCAATAAAGTGTCATTTTTCAGCATGAGTCATTGTGTTGCAGGGGAAATAGGTTTCCACTCTCTTAGGGAAGCCCTGATGGGCTTCCAATCATGGAGTTAATCAGGAGGAATCACTAGAACTCCATGAGTCAGGCAAAAGGATCTTAATTTGCAGGAAAGAAACTAAGAGGCTATCACCATGAAGCAACTCCCTCCCCCAACCCCTCCCAGAGCCAAGTAAATATATGGGCAGTGGTGCACCTAAATGGGAACTGGTCATCTTCTTCTATTGGTGCCTGTGGTAGGTCAGCAATGATTGGTCATTCCAGGATGCTTAGTTTGCATAATTGCTTATCACAGCCCAGTCTATAATAGCTGCCTTTTTCCTGAATTGGATGCCCATATCTGCTGGCCCCAGTTCAGGGCACCATATGCCAGGCTAGCTTCGCGGGTGAAAGAGAGATGACCAGGGACTTATTTCCCTCTTTCTTTTTAACTAATGGCCATAGTATCTGGAGTGTGGCATGAACAGAAACCTATATCATACAGGCATTTTCAAAAGAACTGGCACAAGACATGGAAGAACAAGTAAGAGAGCAGCAAGAACAAGTGTGATGCCAAGGGGAGGCCTGAGGGGGGCATTTACTGCCTCAAAAGGCAAGGCCTATCAGGAAAAAGGGAGTTTCTTGCCTCTGTGGGCATCTCTTGCCTCTAGGGGTGTTTCATGCCTCAAAGGGAGTTTCCTGCCTCTGGGGACAGGACCTAGTAAGGAGTGGGGGTTTCCTGACTCTGTGGGCAGGGCCTGCAAGTGAGGGGATGTTGTCTATAGAGTCCCAAGGCATCTGGCTGCAAAGTCTATGGACTGCTGTGGTCAGTCTTTGAGAAACCCAGCAGCATAAAGGGAAGCTGCTGAAAGTTGTGTAAAGTATACAGGAGGTATACCAGTAAGTCCGATAGAAATGTCAGTCCAAAGCAAATGACCACGGAAGAAATGCCAGGGGATGAAATGCTGCACGTGTATCTTGATGGGGAAGGTCAACCACTGGAATTCCACTTTTCTGTAGAGAATTAGCTTTGGAGTCTGTGAATCAGTTTCTTCAGGTTGTACCAAGTCACATCATTAGTTTTTTTTTTTTTGGGGGGGGGGCTGCTGTAGTCATGCCATCTTGTGGGCTATGTCAGAGAACAGGGATCCAAATGGATTTCCAGGGATTCTATTTGAGCAGATGCTTTTTCATGTGAGGACTTGACAGCTGTAATTCACTTACTTGTGAAGCAAAACTTGTAGTAGATTAGAAGTTTACTATAATTGATAACTCCATTATAATTGGAAGTCCTTTCTAGTATGATTTTAAGGTTGTTTAAACAGTTTTAAACTCAATAAAAGAACCATGCTTAGAAGTCTCAGGCATGAGAATCATTAACATAACCATTGCTTTTTCTACCCAGCCCATACTCACACAGATTTCAGAATTAAACTTTTCTAAGACATAAAAAAATCAAAAGAGAAAAAAACAATTTTTGGACTGTTTCTGGATGTCTCTAGAAATCATGGCTGCATCCAACATTTTTTTAAGTCAATTAAATTTCAGAATACTCACAGCAAAATGGGTCATACAAAAATTCAGTCATTCAAATCACTTTCTTACGAAACACAACTTGAACCAGATAGTTAGATTCCACTATGTCATATCATGAGTCCCCCGGAGGGCATCCTAGTCCAAAAAGCTCCTCAAAATTCCATTTAGGGTGCTTCTGACAGTTCCTGCAGGATTGCAGGCATCCATCCCCAAAAACATCTTCCCATAGAAGAAAGAATCGAATCAGGAGAGTAGAACTAACCACGTGTCTCCATTCTTGGGGACTGCCAGGGTACTGGAGAATGCTCTTCAAGTTAGAGTAGTCCTTCTCCTCAGGAAACATGTGAGAGGGAGTCCAGAAAGTCCCAGGGGAAATCTCCGTGCATCTCCCAAGATATACAATCATGGTCATAAGAAACCAAAGTGTAGCCCGGAGCAAAATGTAGTCCTTCTCCTCGGGAAACATGGGAGAGGGAGTCCAGAAAGTCCCAGAAGAAATCTCTGTGCATCTCCCAAGCTGTACGACCATATCATAAGGAACCAAAGTTCTCGGTCAGGGAACCAAAGTGTGGCCCAGAGCAAAATGTTCCAGAGACAGAGAAACTGTCTCATGAAGAAAGAGTAGAAGCTTTGGGAAACCTCTTCATAAGTAGAAAGGCAGGCCATGACATATGGGTAGCTAAACAGCTTTACTTATCTGGTCTTCTTAGGTCTGCTGTTTGTGTGTGGACCTGAGGTTCATGCCCCACGTAGGTATGCCATATGCTGATCCCAGTTCGGGGTGCCATATGCCAGGCTAGCTTCGCGGGCAGGAGAGAGACGACCAGAGACTCATGGCTGAGCTGGGAATGCAGTTCAATCTTTATTGATGAGGAATGCAGTGCAAGCTAGCTATCTCTAATCACAATCCTGTCCTATATATATCTCTTGAGGCTCAAGTGTCAGGTCAGAAGAGGATGTATGTAGGATAGGGGGTGGGGAGAAGGAAAAAGCACTCGAACCAGTGGGGATTAAACCAGTGTAGGCAAAACAATGATTATGTAAATAGACCACAAGCAATGCAACAGAAGGGGTCTTAGAAGCAGAATTTAGAAGCAGACCAACACATATCTTGCTCAGGAGACCCTTTTCCCACCACCTCTGTCTGGTCATAGCCTGCCTTGATAACTGGGCTGGAATGCTTTGCTGAGTACGTCATGAGAGTCTGTACAGAGGAAGAAAACAAGGGATTGGGTCCTCACTCTCAGAACCTGAGAGCCTGGCTGTGCAGAGTCTCCAGAAGACACTGCACAGGTGAGGTGACTCAGGCTTCCTTGGACTTCTTGCAGATGAGGAGAGTAAGAGGCATGGCTTGCTGGGGGTTCCATGCAGACACATGGGCAAGCCACTGATGCACCATCTCTGAGCTCAGGCTTCTTTCTGCCCCATCAGGCAAGGGCACCAGGACACCAGTACCAGGTGGGGACATCAGGGCCTGAACGTACAGGAAAAGACTTGCAGGCTGGGCTGCAGCTTAATAAAAGAAGTTCTTGGAGGAATCCTTAGGTTGATAAAAATCTTTTATTTCATTTTCACTTACTTCATACCTTATAAAACTTCTGCCTTTCAGGTAGGGATTGGGGGCATGCATAACATGCATAACATGTGACACCATCCAACCCCTGAAAAATCTTTTAAACATAGTTTCTCTTTAGGTCCTGGTGTAGTTCACCTAGTAGAGTGCTTTCAAGTATGTCTCCTCTATCGCCTCTATCTCTTACTCATATCAACAAAATAGTGACTGCTATTGGTAGAGTAGCAGAGACACTGAGCCCAGGAATAACCATGGTGCCAAAAATAAATAACAATAAAAGATTTCTGGTCCTGAAAATGATTTCGAGTAAAAAACCTATTTTCTTTTAAAAATATATTTTATTTATTTTGGATAGAGACAGAAACTGAAAAGAAAGGAGGAGATAGGGAGAGAGAGAGAGAGAGAGAGAGAGAGAGACCTGCAGCAATGTTGCACCACTCATGAAGGTTCTCCCAAGCAGATAAGGACTAGGGGCTTGAACCCAACTCCTTGTGTATTTTAACATGTATGCTCTAGCTTGTGCACCACTGCCTGGCCCCCTCAAATCTATTGCTCTTTTTGACCACTCCTGATTTTTTTTTTCCTCCAGGGTTATTGCTGGGCTCGGTGCCTGCACCATGAATCCACCGCTCCTGGAGGCCATTTGCTCCCCGCTTTTGTTGCCCTTGTTGTTGTAGCCTCGTTGTGGTCATTATTATTACCACTGTTGATGCTGTTCATTGTTGGATAGGATAGAGAGAAATGGAGAGAAGAGGGGAAGACAGAGAGGGGGAGAGAAAGATAGACACCTGCAGACCTACTTCACCGCCTGTGAAGCGACTCCCCTGCAGGTGGGGAGCCTGGCTCAAACAGGGATCCTTACGCTGGTCCTTGCACTTTGCGCCACGTGCGCTTAACTCACTGCACCACCGCCCGACCCCCCACTCCTGAATTTTTTATTCTTCTTATTTTAAAGAAAGGAAGAAAGAAAGAGAGAGAGAGAGACATAGACATAGACCAAACTAAAGCACCATAGTTTTTCCTGGCCATGGCATTCTCTTATGGTACTAGGGTTCAAATTTTGGACATACTCATGGAACGGAAATTCATCCAGCTACCTATCATCTGTCCCCGAAAATAAGCTGCAGGCCTGCTTTATTGCTTGTGAAGCAATCCCTCCCACACATACGTGGGGAGCTGGGGGCTCTAATCAGCTTGCTCGGGTCCTTGCACTTGTCACTGTGTGCACTTGACCCAACCCCCTTTACTCTTTTTCTAACTGGACAGATGTGACAAAAATAGATAGAAGATACTGTTGGTATCATCCTGTGATTTGATCAGAAAGGTAAACAGGGCTTCAATAACACAAGGTCTCATGGGCCATAGCAATGACTTTGGATTTGATTTTAAATTTGGTGGGGAAAACAGTGGGAACATTAGAGCAAGTGAGTGAAGGATTTATGCTTACAGAGAGACAGTATAAGTTGCTCTGTAGGAACTGGATATCAAAGGGAGAAAGCACTGCCAGTATTAGTTCAAAGAGATGACCTAACTTGAGTCATGGCAGAGAATATGGGGTGAATGGGACATTTGTTGATTGACTTGGTGGTTATCGATGATGGGTGGGATTTGCAGGGCAAAAGCACAAGAAATCAAGGGTTCCTACGTGTCTGGCCTCAACTGCAACATGGACAATAATTTCATTTGTCCAAATCGAGCACAATATGGCAAGAGGAAGGCAGTGACTGGAAGTAAAGAAAGCTTATCACTGGTCGGCCTCCCAAGGAACTTTGTGGTTTGTGGAGCTCAGCAAGCAGCCCAGAATTTTATTCTTTAAGCAGGTTAAAGTTGTATAATCCTCAACAGCAGGCTTTCATCATCCTTTGGCTCCCGTGCCCACTTTACTCCAGATTTTCACCAGCAGAATCTAACCTCAAGGATTTTCCATGGTGTACAGAGGACTTGTCCTGGTTTGGGCTAATGGAGACGGTGTGTCATAATGGTAGTAGAGGTAAGAGTGGGAATCGTTCTCTCTTTCCAGTCTGAAACAATTACAAAAGGCAGAGACACAAGGGAACCTGGGGGCAGGAGGCCAGGAGCTACAGCCTTTGGGACTATCCCGGATGAGGTCTCAAAATTTAATCTTTGCTGGGTCACCAGGAAGGTCCATTTCTAACCTTGTGAGGGTTCTCCAGACAGCTCTCGACAGGGATTGGACCAATTTGCATTCCCACCAGCAGTGCAGGAGGGTTCCTTTGTCCCCACACCTCTCCAGCATTTGTTGTTGCTGTCATTTCTGATGTGTGACATTCTCACAGGAGTGAGGTGGTATCCCATTGTTGTCTTTATTTACATTTCTCTGACAATCAGTGACTTGGAGACATTTTTCCTATGTGTGTTGTCCTTTTGTAATTCTTCTGTAGTGAATATTCTGTTCATATCTTCTCCCCATTTTTGAATTAGGTAATTTGCTTTTTTGTTGCTAAGTTTAGTGAGCTCTTTATATATTTTGGTCATTAGCCTCTTGTTTAATCATCTATTGCATGTAAAGAGGTTACACAAGCTTCTGTGCTAAATATGTATAGATACAGGCCCTAGGTCAGATGGATGGGGTTTAAAGTTAGTCGTATTTATATACTTTCTTCATATTTGGGAGCTACTCTGATCAGCTTTCTAGTTCTATTCTCAACTATGACACCATCTTCCCAGACAATACTTTTGGCCCATCTGTATGTTAGCTGTCGGGTTCAGGCAAAAATTACTAAAGGCATGGGCCCCCTGGAATATACCTAAAATAGACTTTCTACTTTCTTCCCACATGAAGACCCTTAGTTCCATCTGCTCTAATTTTATCTTTAGGTTCTTTATTACCAGTTTGTCCTGCTTCATATCTTACTGCATTTCAGTCACCAAGTTGCAGACATGACCATCATTCCATCCTGACTTCTCTAGGCAGACAATCTCATCAATGTGTCCTGGAGCCCCACCTCCCCAGAGCTCTATCCCATTAGGGAAAGATAGAAACAGGGTGGGAGTATGGATCAATGTGCCAAGTTCATATACAGCAGAGAAGCAATTATAAAATCCAGACCTTCCACCTTCTGCATCCCATAAAGAATTTTGGTCCACAGTCTCAGAAGGATAAGGAATAGGGTAGCTTCTGATGGAGGGGATGAGAACCACAGAACTGTGATGGTGGGCATCATATGGAATTATATTCCTCTTATCCTACAATCTCGTTGAACATTGTTAAATAACTAATAATAAAAAAGATTTAGCTCTTTGCTTCTTTTTCTTTATTTTTAAAATTCTATTAGTGATTTAATTTTGATTTACAAAATTACATATTAACAGGGGTATAATTCCATACTTTTCCCATCACCAGAGTTCTGAATCCCCAATCCTTCCATTTCAATCCACAGCAGTTCTCCCAAGGTTGCAGACATAGGCCAACCATCATCTCTACAACTATCTATCTACATTTGTGCATGATCGATCATTCTCCTCTTTTCAAGGTTCAATCCTCTCTTCTCCTTCAGGCCACACATAACCCTATTACTCCATCTAAATGGCCCTCTATTTTTCCTCTTCTCTCTTCAGGTCATGATAGAGCTCATGTTCACAGCTGGGAACACTGAAGGCTGCACTCATTTCAAGATCAGTCTCTCTGAGTGACAGGGCAGGATACACCAGCCACCCTTCCAAGACTGGTGCAGTCCCTACCATCATTGATTTATGGTGAGGGCAAAGTCCTTGCAAGGACTGAAAGAGGCCTTATGATGACGTTCCTGATGAAAGTAACCAGTGGTGGTGGAAAGAGGGATCCATCAAATTTGTGTGAGAATCCAAGGGTCCCCTGACTAGGGCCCTAGATGATGAGATATTGACCAAAAGGGCCATTATTAAGTATATCCCTCTGTTTCTTCATTGTCTTGTTGTTTATTTGTTTGTTTGGTTTATTTATTTATTTTTATCCAAAAGGACTGGATGAGCTTTGTTCAAGGTCATCCTGCCCTTTGACACCCCCTTCAGTTCACCAACCTTCTTATGTCTCTTTTTTTCTATCTCTGCTATAAGGCTCTACTTTGAATTGTGCATTCTCTTCACAATCTAATTCTAGTTTCATCTTGCCTTTAGGTTGTAGCTTAATGAGGTAATATTCCCATTTCATAGATTAAAAACTAAAGCTCATAACCTATCACATGCACTAGACCACACCATTCTCCCCATATTAAGTCTCTACTTAAGTTTTCTTCCTTTCAATGATTGGACCTACCAACTAACCAGTAACTGATACCAAGGGTTTGGGAGACACTTTTGGCACTGCCTCTTCCCCAAACATTACCTTTTCAATTATCAAGTCTTATCATTTGTATCTCTGAAATACCCATTCTGTCATCGTTGGGTGGTTTGTTCTCACACCATTTCTTCCAAGGTCTGATAAAAACAGTCTCTTGTCAGGTCTACAAATTCTCCCTCTAGTTACTTAATCCATGTCGAGAACTGTTTGAGAAATGAAAATCTGACACATAGTTAAAACTACTTACAAGATCCCCAGCATTATTAAAGGAGGAGGAGGAGGAAAATGAAGAGGGGGGATGAGAGGAAGATAAAATGGTTAACAGAACTTCAAGTACTTGACTATCACTTCATCTTCACCACATCTCTTCTCCTTCAAGCTCAAGTCTTATTTTAGTTCTTCAGATGTGCTCATTATTTCCATCCCTAGAACCTTATACCTGCTAATCATTCTACCCTGTATGTCTATCACTTTACTAAAGTTTCACTCTGTTAGATCCTATTCAAACACTGAGCCTCAGGTTCAAATTATTTGTTCTGAAAAGCCCACCTTGATCCTATAGATAGATCAAGTCATTCTATTACAATTGCCCACATTTACCATCTTTCTCCCTCATTACAAGTATACCAATTATAAATAACTTTTTATTTATCTAAATGTAACAGTTGCCTATTGCATAACAAATCACTCCAAACTCAGTGACTTAAAGCAATAATTATATGTTTTCATGGATCTTTACCCTGGCTAGATATAGCAGACTGTGTGTGTGTGTGTGTGTGTGTGTGTGTGTGTGTGTGTGTGTGTGTGTGTGTGTGTTTTGCAGGGAAAGAGAGAGCAGTAACAATGAGTTCAATTCAAATATGTTTGAAATTACAGAGTTCTATTTCTTTGAGTCTTGACATAAAATTTCAATTTACATTAGAAGTTTTCCACTAAATCTGATTGTCATACTCAAATGCTATTTATTTTTCCTTTCTTTCTTTCTTTTTCTTTTCTTTCTTCTTTTTTAAATTTTAGTTCTGACATTTATTCTCCCAGTTTTATTTACTTATTTTAAGGAACAGTGAAAAGGGAGGTAGAAGACAACCAAGTCACTACTTGGTTCTGATGTAAGTCTGTACTGGGGACTGAATCTGTGGTCTCTGGGTTCTCAGGAACACATATTGGTGCTCTTACATGTTGAACTATTTCTCTCATCCAAAAGCTATGTACTTCCCTAACCCTCTCCCACCCCACATGCAACATGCCCTTCACTCATTTCCTCTAGCTGTGATGGCTAATGTTATGTATCAGTTTGACTCTACATGAAGTACCCAGGAATTTATTCAAATATTAACCTGGATATTTCTGAGAGGGTATTTATGGATGAGACCAGCATTTAAATCTGAAAACTGAGTAGAGCAAGTTGCTCTTCTTGATGTGAATGGGTCTCCATTAATCCGCCAAAGACTTGAATAAAACAGCAAGGCTGAATAAAAGTATCTACTGGCAACCTTCTAATTCAGACACTGTGTTTGCGTTTGCCTTCCGACTTAAACTAAAACATCAGCTTTTCCTTCGTCTTAAGCCTTCTGACCTGCACACAAGAAATACACCATTGAATTTTCTTGTTCTGGACTTTTGGATTTAGACAGACCACCATTAGCTCGCCTGGGTCTCCCTTAGCTACTGGTTAACTCATCTTGCAGATCTTGGGCATGTCAGTTGAAATGCCTGTTACACACACCAAAAGTGAGTGAATGGAGTACTGGGATTGGCCCTCTACTTTTCTGAATCTCCTTTCATCAAGTTTCCTCTGCATGGGTAAACAACAAACCTTAAGAAGGGAGAGAATTTGGAATACATAAAGATCTTGAAGAGTTAAGGAGCTTGGCTCTGGCCTTAGCAGACAAAGGAGACTCTTGGTGAAGACTCTCTTCCTCTGAATGGCACAGAAGACAGACTTGGGTCTCCTGTTTGGCCACTGTGGACAGACAAGATGGTACCCTTCAGCTTATAGTTTGTTTGGGTGACCTGACCCCATATAAAAATTTACCAGTGGTGAGTTGAGGTGGTTCACTGAGCCTAGGGCAATCAGGAAAGGCTAAATTTTCTGAGCTTAACAATATGATTTCCTTGGGCCCCTAATAAAATGCCCAAACATTTGTAGTCTCAAGTTGCTTTTTTGTTTATTTATTTTGATGAGAGATACAGAGAGAAAGATAGAGATACAGAGAAATACCAGAGTCCTGCTTAGCTCTTACAGTGGTGCTGGGTGTTGAACCTGGGACCTCAGAGCCTCAGGTATGAAATCCTTTTGCATAACTACTATGTTGTCTCCCCAGCCCTCTCAAGTTGCTTTGTTGTGAGACTTTCTTTATTTTCTTTTTTTTTATTTATTCCCTTTTGTTGCCTTTATTGTTTTATTGTTGTAGTTATTATTGATGTCGTTGTTGTTGGATAGGACAGAGAGAAATGGAGAGAGGAGGGGAAGACAGAGAGGGGGAGAGAAAGACAGACACCTGCAGACCTGCTTCACCGCCTGTGAAGGGACCTGCCTGCAGGTGGGGAGCCGGGGGCTCGAACCGGGATCCTGAGGCCGGTCCTAGAACTTAGCGCCACCTGCGCTTAACCCGCTGCGCTACAGCCCGACTCCCTGTTGTGAGACTTTAATTCGCTCTCCTGGGTTTCATTTCCTTCTAGTCATGGTAATCTCTAAGGTGAAGATTATTCCCTTTAGCAGAAAAAAAAAAACTACCAGTCAGAAGATGATGCAGAAAGAGAAATGCTGTACTAACAGTATGAGACTTGGGTTCTGTCCCACTTCGCCAATAACACCCCCACTTTGACCTTCATAAAATACTTAAATTTTCTGGGTCACTATTCTGCAAAAAGGAGATATTAAATGTTAATTAAGCCCTATCAAGGCCCTACTGTCACAGCACTACATTGTCACAAAGTACAATGGCTAAAGTAAGTTAGGAATGTACTTCCTGGAGGCTCAGCAGTGGCATACCTGATTGAGTATACACATTATCGTGTATAAGGACCCAGTTTTTTAGCCCAGGGTCCCCACCTGCAGAGAGGACACAAAGCAAGTGGTGAAGCAGGTCTACAGTTCTGTCTGTCTGTCTATCTATCTTCCCTTCTCCCTGTAGATTTCTCTCTGCCTCTATTCAATGGATAAACAAATATAAAAATATTTGTAAAAAGAAGAAATGTACTTAATTCTCCCTTAAAAATCTAAACTTAAATAATGCCAGAATCTACTCAGAAAAGGTCAGTTCAGTGAGTCATCTCTGCTGTGAGCACAAGTCATGTCCATGGCTGGCTCCAAATAAACAGGAAATAGAGAAAGGAGGTCCAGGGCTTTCTTCTTCAAGAAGAGCACTGAAATTGCACACATCATTCTGTCCATACCCATTGACCCATAACACAGCCACATGAACACTTAGCTGCAAAGAAGTTTGTGCAAATTCAGCTTGTGTGGGGGTGGTCATGTATTGAGCTCCAGCTGGGGGGCAGTGGAAGGAGAAGGAACACACTCTATTAGTAAATAGGAAGTGGAACTAATAAATATGGAGAAGACGTTTACTACAGACAAGATCATCTTGAGTTCTGTTGGCCCTTTAAACAAGAAAAGACAAGGCTCTCCAAGTGTTACACAATCTCTCCTCATTATTGACTTTATCTTGTCACCATTTCCTTATGCCAACTGGGCCATAGGGCAACTTAAAATGTGTTGCCATGTATAACATACTGAGGTCTTAAATCCCTCCGAAATATTTCGTATATAGTGGCCTGACCTTGTGTCTTTTCTTCTATTACATGACCACTCTTAAAATATAAACTCATTTGGTGAACTTCATGGGTGGTTGTATTGTTTCTCTGAGGCTATCTCTTTTTTCTTTCATTGCTATTATTTATTCCTGGTCACTGGTTGGATTTCCACATGTCATGGGAACTCTTAGAGTTTTTCTTTTCTTTTTTTTCTTTATATATATATAAAGTTATATATATATATATTATATATATAATTATTATTGGATAGAGACAGAGAGAAGTTGAGAGGGACTTAATAAAGTAGGGACAGGGAGAGAAATATGGCAAAGTGACCCCTTTGTGGGCCCCCATAAGACCTTGCCCTCAACTTGGATCAACAACGGTATAGAATGTTCCATCCTCCGAAGGGAGGATGGGCAACATACTCTGTGCTACACCGGAGTAAGATGGGTCCTGATATTGGGACAGCTTGGAATGTTCCTACTCACGATCACAGAATATGAGCTCAGATCTACAGGGATGCAGAGATCACATAGGCTCCTAAGCTGAATATGGGCCCCAGAGCAGATAAAATTGATGGGGTTTACAGTCAACAATATTTATACACCTTTCCCATATTAGGGAGCTACTCTCTTCCCTAATCCAGCTCTCTGGTCCTTTTTCCAGCCATGACATCATCTCCCCAGACAATAACTTGGATCCACCTACATATCAGATTTCAGGCTCAGGGAAAAAAAAAAAAAAACGAATATAGCCACAGGCCCTTTGAAATACAACTAAAATATGCCTACTAGCTATCTACAAAATGGAGGAACCCTCAACTCTTCATCTGCACTATTCCAGCCTTTAGGTCCAAGATTATTCAACAATTTCTTTGGCTTTATATGTTAACTCTCTTTTCAGCCACCAAGTTCCAGATGCTAGCATAATGCCGACCAGAGTTCCCTGACAGACGACCCCACCAGTGTGTCCTAGAGCTCAGCTTCCCCAGAGCCCCACCCTACTAGGGAAAGAGAGAGGCATGCTGGGAGTATGGATTGACCTGTCAATGCCCATGTTCAGCAGGGAAGCAATTACAGAAGCCAGACCTTCCACCTTCTGCATCCCAGAATGACCTTGGGTCTATACTCCCAGAGGGATGAAGAAGAGGAAAGCAATCAGGGGAGGGGATGGGAAATGGAGTTCTGCTGGTGGGAATTGTGTGGAGTTGTACCCCTCTTATTCTATGGTTTTGTCAATTTTTCCTTTTTATAAATAAAAAAAAAAAGAGAGAGAGAAATACAGACTGGATATGGTGTATTGCACCAAAGCCAAGGACTCTGGAGAGGGAGGGAAAGGAAGGATAGGAAGAAAACTCAGGGAGCCTATTATATAATGAAATTGTATAAATATGTCAATGTAAAGCATTAACCCCCTCAATAAAAATTTTTAAAAAGGGCAGGGGGGATACTGGATACTGTACAGCAAATCATAACAAAAGGACTTTTCAAAGTTAACCCAATTACCAAATAATGTGATGATAACATTAACTATCGATTGTCTTTTTGAACCCTAAGACAGCAGGAACCTCACATCTCCACTATAGAGCCCCTACTTCCCCCAGTCCTGGAACCCTTGGATAGGGCCCACTTTCCCGTATGCCTCTCCCAATCCATATCAAATAATATTGCATCTGCCGATCACAACCTAACCAACACAACGATTGCCACCTCAACATGCTTCACCTCAGACTGTGTCCAGAGACTTCACGTGTGGAATGACAACCCTTCAGCTTCATTACTCGGGTGAGACCTTTCCTTTTATAGTACACTCTAATTTCATCTCAGGTGGTTCATTTTCTAACAAAGTCCCCAAACCTAGATATACACCAGTTTCTGTGAGAGAGAGCTTATGTTCACACGTATCCGTAAACTACTGCAAAATATATACCTGAAAGCAGAAGTACACTAGAGTTTGCAGTGAGTACCTCCCTAACACTTCCTCTCCACTATTCCAAGCTTTGGGTCCATGATTGCTCAACAATTTGTTTGGCTTCGTATGTTAACTCTCTTTTCAATCACCAGGTTCCAGATGCCATCAGGATGCTGGCCAGGCTTCCCTGGATTGAAGACCCCACCAATGTGTCCTGGAGCTCTGCTTCCCCAGAGACACACCCTACTAGGGAAAGAGAGAGGCAGACTGGGAGTATGGACCAACCAGTCAACGCCCATGTTCAGCAGGGAAGCAATTACAGAAGCCAGACCTTCTACCTTCTGCAACCCTCAACGACCCTGGGTCCATGCTCCCAGAGGGATGGAGAATGGGAAAGCTATCAGGGGAGGGAGTGGCATATGGAGATTGGGTGGTGGGAATTGTGTGGAGTTGTACCCCTCCTACCCTATGGTTTTGTTAATTAATCCTTTCTTAAGTAAAAAAAAAATTTTTTTTTAAAGGGCAGGGGGAAAATGGCCACCAGGAGCAGTGGATTCATAACACTGGCACTGAACTGCAGCGATAATACTGGCAGCAACTAAAAATCAATTATTTTCATGAGAGAAAGTGAGACTAGAGCATTGCTCAGCTCTGACATGTGGTGGTGCTGGGAAATAAACCTGCAATCTCTGGGACTATTGGCATGCCAATCTAGTGTGCTACCACAACAGTATCTCCCACTTGTCTTTCCTTCCCATCTTTTTTTTTTTTAATTTATTGATTGATTAATGAGAAGAGAGAAAGAACCAGACATTCTGGTACATGTGCTGCCAGGGATTGAACTCAGGACCTCATGCTTGAGAATCCAGTGCTTTATCCACTGTGCCACCTCCCGGATCACTTTCCTTCCAGTCTTAAACCACCTTTCTCTCTCCTTTACTCATGGATCTCCACTGTCATGATGACTTTCCCTGTCTGAACAGAAACCTGGCCTAGATGGAAAAAGAGAAGAACAGAGTGTGCAGAGTGAAAAGACACAGGGAAAGAGCCAAAGAGAACACTGGAAAGTAGCAGAGGCTTGGCCAGAGCTGCCGCTCTGGGGGCCATGGCTAACCGATGTCCCTAGCCCCTGAGCCATGGCAGCAGATAAAGAAGTTGTTGCCAGCTGGCAAAGTGGCTCTCGAATACAAGAAGACTCTGATCTAGCTGGTCCTCAGACATGCCCTTTACGGTACAGAAAAAAAACAAGCCTACACCAGCTATAGTTACAGCCTCTGAGCAACTTCTGGAGGAGAGAGAATGAAGAACTCAGTGTCCAGAGTTAAGAAGAAGAAGACAGCCAGACACAGGGAGCAGAGCTAACCCAGAACCTTCAGTCCATGTGAACAGCTTGGCAACACCGCCTCCTGGTGAATCAGACCTCTAGTAGGTCCACAGAGCTTGGCAGAGGTAGGATGGAAAATCTTTCCTCTATGAACTTTGCTCCAGGCTCTCTGTGTTTTCCAGGTAAGTAAGGAAAGTGGAGACAATGGCTTAAAACAGTTAAAAGAATCCAGAGGTGGGAAGGTCTTCCATCTCTCTGTGTCAGAGGCTCCAAATGAATAATAATGATGGTTGAAGTAAGCCTGGTTTTTGTTCAGGTCAAAAACAACTGTTTGGAATGGCTTACATCAGAGCATAGAATTGAAAATATTTCTCCTTTCTCCAGGCTTACAATGACCTTAAGAATCTTTTACAGGTTTATAGGAGAAAGGGGGAGGGTAGGTATAACTTTTTTTTTTTTTTTGAGGTGTACTTATTTATGAGAATGAGGAGGAGAGAGAGAACCAGAACAATACTCTGGCACATGCGATGCCAAGGATCAAACTCGGGGCCTCATGCTTTATCCACTGTACCACCTCCTGAGTCATTGGGCTGATACACATTGCTTTTACTTATGTTTTTTTTTTTAAATGTGTTTTATATTTTACTTACTTAATTTGGATAGAGTCAGAAATTGAGAGAGGAGAGAGAAAGAGAGATACTTGCAGTATTACTTCACCTCTCAGGTGGCTGCTCCCTTGCAGGTGAGGACTGGTGACTTGAACCCAGGTCCTTGTTCATGGTAATGTGGGTGCTCAATCATGTGCATCACTGCTCAACCCCTGGACTGATATATTTTGGATCTGATGCAGTTTTCATGTTTTTAGAGAGAATAACCTCTGTTCTTATGGCATATTCTCCCTGAAAACTATATTACAGTCTAAAAATTATTAAAGCAATAATATTGGCTGTTTGGTACCCAGAAAAAGGCAAGGGGGGGAGAAGGAAAGACCTAGAAAGCTTAGCCAGAAAGAAAGGGGAATACATAATAATAATAATAATAAAGCCTGGAGAAAGGACATTTTTTTTTATTTAAGAAAGGAGACACTAACAAAATCATAGGATGGGGGGGGTAAAACTCCACACAATTCCCGCCACCCAATCTCCATATCCCATCCCCTCCTCAATAGCTTTCCCATTCTCTATCCCTCTGGGAGCATGGACCCAGGGTTATTGTGGGTTGCAGAAGATGGAAGGTCTGGCTTCTGTAATTGCTTCCGCACTGAACATGGGCATTGACTATTCGATCCATACTCCCAGTCTGCCTCTCTCTTTCCCTAGTAGTGTGGGTCTCTGGGGAAGCAGAGCTCCAGGATGCATTGGTGGGGTCTTCAGTCCAGGGAAGCCTGTCCGGCATCCTGATGGCATCTGGAACCTGGTGGCTGAAAAGAGAGTTAACATACAAAGCCAAACAAATTGTTGAAGAATCATGGACCCAAAGGTTGGAATAGTAGAGATGAAGTGTTGGGGGGGGGGGGTACTCACTGCAAACTCTAGTGTACTACTGCTTTCAGGTATATATTTGCCCTAGTTTATGGAGAAAGGACTTTTACAGGCAGAATTCTCAGTGGGGACTAAATGTCCCCAGGCTCAGCCCCCTCTGACTCTAAGAAAATTCTATGATTGTCTCATTACTAAGAGAATTCCTCCCAAATTCTATAGAAGTCCTTGACACAGAATCTTTGCCTTAGATCATTAGAGATTCCACTTTCCAGAAGTCAAGATGAATCTAAAGTGGCAAGCCAATTCCGCTGAGCATTTTTTATTTTCTTTTTTTAATTTTATTTATAAAAAGGAAACACCAACAAAACCATAGGATAAGAGGGGTACAACTCCACACAATTCCCACCACCAGAACTCCATTTCCCATCTCCTCCCTTGATAACCTTTCTATTCTTTAACCCTCTGGGAGTATGGATCCAAGGTCATTGTGGGATGCAGAAGGTGGAAGGTCTGAGTTCTGTAATTGCTTCCCCGCTGAACATGGGCATTGACAGGTCAATCCATACTCCCAGCCTGTCTCTCTTTCCCTAGTGGGGCAGGGTTCTGTGGAATCGGAGCTTCTGGGGAATCCAGGACACATTGGTGGGGTCGTCTGTCCAGGGAAGTCTGGTTGGCATCATGCTAGCATTTGGAACCTGGTGGCTGAAAAGAGAGTTAAAATATAAAGCCAAACAAGTTGTTGACTATTTATGAACTTAAAGGCTGGAGTAGTGCAGATGAAGAGTTGGGGGTCCTCCATTTTGTAGATAGCTAGTAGGCATATTTTTGTTATATATCAAAGGGCCTGTGGCTATACTCGTTTTTTTTTTTTCTTTATACTAGTTTTTTTTTTCTTCTTTTTCTTTTTTCACCTGAGCCTGAATTCTGATATGCAGGTGGATCCTAATTATTGTCTGGGGAGATGATGTCATGGCTGGAAAAAGGACCAGAAAGCTGGATTAAGGAAGAGAGTAGCTCCCTAATGTGGGAAAGGTGTATAAACATTGTTTACTGTAAACCCCATCAATTTCATCTGCTCTGAGGCCCATATTCAGCTCTGCATCACTGTAGATCTGACCTCACATTCTGTGGTCATGAGTAGGAACATTCCAAGATGCCCCATATCAGGACCCATCTTCCTCAGGTGTAGCATAGAGTATATTGTCCATCCTCCCTTCAGAAGATGGAACATTCTCTACCGTTGTTGATACAATTTGAGGGCAAGGTCCTATGGGGGCCCACAAAGGGGTCTTTTTTGTTATTCCTGATAGAGATGACTGGTAACAATGGAGAGAGGGATTTATTCGAGGTTTAGGCTCATAATGTCTGTTTGGGAATCTCAGGACTCCCTGACTAGGGCCCCAGCTGATGGGGTGGCCTGATAGTGACTAAAGAGTCATTGTTAAAGTATGCTAGTATCTTGCCCTTATTCAGCTTTTGCAGTCTTTGCTTTGATGAAGTTAGCTTTGGAATGAGTGAGGGAAGTATAATAGGAAATAGGTGAGGAGGGTATCTCAGTCTAAGCAGACATTATTTCATTATGAACTTTATACTGACTCACTGCAGACTATTGTGTACTTGTGCTTTCAGGTATAAATTTTGCCCTAATTTATGGACACATGTGAACATATGCCCTATCTCATGGGACCTGGTCTATATCTAGGTTTTGGGACTTTGTTAGGAATTGAACCACCTGGAATGGAATTAGAGAATCCTATGAAAGGAAAGGTCTTACCAGAGTAATGAGACTGAAGGGCTGACATTTCACACCTGACATCTCTGGACACAGCCTGAAGTGAAAGTGGTAACTCATTGCGTTGATTAGGTTGGGATCCGTAGATGATGTCATTTGGCATGAATTGAGAGAAGCTTGTAGAAAAGTGAGCCCCACCCTAGAGGTTCCAGGACTGGGGGAAATATAGACTCTACAGAGGAAGTGGGAGGTTCCAGCTGTCTTAGGGTTTAAGAAGGCAATAGATAGTTATGGCTATAATTAAATTATCCATTTGTTAGGATTTGCTGTATCATACAGCATTTTACAGTTGAACTCAGATTCAATTTTTTTTTTGTCATCTCTGGAGTGACCTTTCCAGATAGAAATAAAGAAACAGAGAAAGTGAGAAACAGAGAGATATGCTACAATACTGAAACTACCCCAGTGTGATGGGGGCCTGGGTTCAAACCTGGGAGAATGCACATGGCAAAATAGGCATGTTCCCAGGTGAGTTACCTCTCTGTTTTACTTAGTTGCTTTAAAAGAGGAGTATGACCTAAAAGGAAAGTTCAGCCACTTTATGTTGGGAGACAAATGAAAGTAAGAAGCTGACTTGTGTATCTAGCTCAAGTAATGTGATGTGATGTGATGTGATGTGATGTGATGTGATGTGATGTGATGTGATGTGATGTGATGTGATGTAATGTGATGTATCTAACAGTGGTAATGTTGGCCCTGTAGAGATATAGGCTGATTCAAGGTCAGTGGCAAACCTCTTGAGATTTTCAAGCAGTAAGAATTTATTCCACAAGTCTTGAGCATGCACATAAATCTTTTATTTATTTTTCTAAGTGAATTTAAACCTGACTTAGCCTCTTAAGTCAGATTCAATTCCAAGATCATTAAAATAAAACCCTGGAACTTTCATTATTCAAGGAATGGAAAAGGGAATCCTGTCTTCAACACCCGATGATCACTACTTTTTAAACTATTGATTTACTTACTTACTTATTTAATAGAGATAGATAAATTGAGAGGAAAAGGAGGAACTAGAGAAAGAGAGAAAGAGAGACCTGAAACATTGTTTCATCACTTGTGAATCTTCCCTCCTGCAGGGAGGGGATGGGGACTTAAACCCAGGTCCTTGCTCAGGGTAAGGTGGGTTCTCAACCAGATGTGCTATTGCCTGGCCCCTGGTCACTGCTTTGATGTCCAATGGTGTCCCAGTTATTATCTCCTTCTGCCCTGGGACAGATTTGCGCTCTCACAGATGGTTTAATTTTCGCTACCCCTTGGATTTTTATAACTGTGGTTGCCACTTACAAGATATGTACAACGTGGTCTGCCATGAGGATAAGTGACCTTGAGGCTGAGATATGAGAGTTAAAGCACATGTGCTTAAGACTTAGATGCCCTCAGCGATCAGCAGATAGACCCAGAACTTCCGTTCCCACAGACACATACACATGTTCAGAAGCTCCTCCTCCGACCCCGCCCCCTGCCGCCCAGGGTTCAGCTTCTCCTGAGATACAAGAGTTAAGAGATATGTGCTTACAACCTAAACGCCCTAAGCGATTTGCAGTCAGCACCCAAAATTCTGTCCCTGCAGACACATGATCAGTTCCTTCTGCGGCTTCCATGACCCCTTTACCCACTGTCCCTGCAGACACGTGTTCGGCTCCTACAGACACGTGTTCAGTTCCTTCTGTGGCAGACACATGTTCAGTTCCTTCTGCTTCTCTGGCCCCGCCCCCTGATTCCCCTGAGGCTTCCGGTTCTCTAGCCCCTCCTCCTACCGCCCTGGTTTTGGCTTCCACTGAGGCTTCTGCTTCTCTGACCCCACCCCCTGCTGATACGTCATCATTAAGAGAACTAGTGGCTGAGGTATGGGAGTTAAAGGCAGCATTTAAGGACTTTAAACCATGTGCAGTCCACCCCAAGAGCTCCGTCCCCATAGATATGTGTGCAGTTTCCCCTGCGGCCACTACAGCAGTTTCCACGGCACCTTCCACTTCTGTAGCTCCCTCTCCTGCGCCATCGGACCAAATCCATACCTTCCCGGTAAACGTGGCCCCTTCTAAACAAAACCCTCAGCCGTGGCAGCCATACTCCTCTAAAAAGCTCAGAGCACTCAGGCAAGCCGTCAGGGAGGACGGTATGCACGCTCCATGGACCAAGGAGTTTTTACCACCATCTTACCACGCCCCAAGATTGGAAAGATCTGGCTCATGCTGCACTCCCAGATGCCCTCTACCTACAGTGGAAGGCATGCTTCCACGATGAGTGCTCTAGACAGTCGCAGGAAAATAGCAACAAACAGGTAGAATGGGATTCTGATGTTTTGTTTGGAGAAGGAGCTTATGAATCTGGAGCTCAGCAGGCAGAAGCCAGGTTTCCAACCAGTTATTTTGAACAGGTACGCATCTGTGCAACACAAGCATGGGAAAGGGTGATCCCACCCGATGTAGATTCGTCAGTTCCCATTAACTCTCTTCGCTAAGGCACTGATGAATCATTAGCGAGCTTCATCTCAAGGGTGAAGACAAGTTTAGAGAGAAAGGTTTATAATCCTGATGTCCGCTCACTACTCCTGCGCTCTATTGTCTGGGGAGGCATGACACCATAATTCCGTCAGGCATGCCTTAATCTTAAATACCTACACCCAGATAATTGGATTTTAACGACACAGGAACTTACATCAGGCAATTATGGGGCATCTGCTATGACACAGGTTTATGCAGTTACCCCACGTAATCAAGACGGGGCCTGCTTTCAATGCGGTTGCCAAGGACATTGGCGTAACCAATGTCCTGATAAGCTGCTACCATGCCTCCAGTCAGAGCAACCCCGCTTTCAGTCAGGGAGCCAGAGGCCATGTACTGTTTGTCCAAGATGTCATAAAGGGTTTCACTGGAAGAGAGATTGTTGGTCCAAATTTCATAAAGATGGCACGCCCCTGAATGGTACAAATTCGGGGCCTGAGATTTTTGTGGACCACTCCTGTTTTAGAACGAGGTCACCCTTCTATGACAGTAAAGATTGGCAATATTCCTTTTAAATTTTTGATTGACATGGGGGCAGCAAAGACGATTTTAAGGCAAGAAGAGATTCCCCAAGATTGGGAACTCATCCCTGGACCCAGTTTACATGGAGTAGGAGGGGTGACCCAATCATTTTGCACACGAGATTCGCTCATGTGGGAAGACCCAGAAGGTTCTACCGGACACTTCCACCCTTTGGTAGCTAATATTAGCACCAACCTACTGGGCATGGATATTCTGGAATGTCTTGATGTTAGGATATCCACAGATGCCTCTGCAGAGCGTAACACTCATTCCCGTGAGACCAAGTCTCATCAGCACCCCCAATACTAAATGCCACTGTTCGTAGCCAAACACCCCGCTTAAGCTGGCTTTCTAATGAGCCTGTCTGGGTGGAACAGTGGCCTTTACCTAGGGATAAGCTAGAAATTTTAAAAGAGCTTGTCCGAGAGCAGTTGTCCTTGGGACACATTCGTCATTCTCGAAGCCCATGGAATACTCCTGTCTTTGTGATTAAAAAGCGCTCGGGAAAATGGCGCCTCCTCCAAGATCTCCGTGCAGTTAATAAAACCATGCAGGTCTGGGGCTCCCCCCAAAGGGTTTTGCCTCTTGCTTCTGCAATTCCCACAGGAATTCCAATCATAGCTATTGATATACAAGATTGTTTTTTCTCTATTCCCTTGCATCCGCAAGATTGTAAATGTTTTGCCTTCTCTGTTCCTTCCAGCCCTGCTGACAGATTTGAATGGGTGGTGCTGCCCCAGGGTATGGCCAATATTCCTACAATATGTCAAGAGGCTGTTAAATCTGCCCTTGTCCCATATATTAATAAGGGCCTTAATGTTTTTCATTATACAGATGATATTTTAATATGGGGAAAATCAGATACAGATCTCTATGCCTTATGTGATTTTCTCATTCCTGCATTAAAGAAAAGCGGCCTTAATGTAGCCCCTGAGAAGATACAGCTAATCCCTCCAATATCTTTCTTAGGTTCAGAGATTTCTTTAACGCAAATTTGTCCCTTAAAACCTCGTGTCACCTTTCCTTCTAACCTTACTCTTGCTTCTTTACAAAGTTTTCTAGGAAATTTAAATTGGCTTAGGCAGTATCTCTATCTGCCTACAAGCTGCCTCCAACCACTGTTTGACCTGTTAAAAGGAAACAAACAGCCCTCCTCAAAACGTAAGTTAACTCCCGAGGCCTCCTTGGCACTGGAAAGGGTTAACAAGGCCCTCCAGGACATGCACCTTGTTCGATTCTCTCCCTCCTCTCTGGTAAACCTCCTAATCTTAAACTCCACCCCCACAGTAGTAGGGGCATTGTGGCAAGACCATGGGGTTCTTGAGTGGCTTCACATGCCAGTAGGAGGAACTCCAAGACTCCTCACTGAGATAGATGCGTTAGCATTCATGGTTCGCCAAGGAAGAAATAGGTCTGTGCAGATCTTAGGGAAAGAACTGGATTTAATTATTCTGCCCTTTTCTCTCACAGATACAGAGTGGTTCATACACCATCATTCCCGCTTTGCCATAAGCTTCGTGGGGTTTCCAGGACAAATAGATAACCATTTTCCTTCTAATAAATTGATAGCTTCTTTACCTCTTTTGCCTCTACTAGCACCTAAACTTTTCTCTCGAGATCCCATTCCTTCTGCTCCTACAGTCTTCACTGATGGTGGAAAAAAGGGAGCTGCTGCCCTTACATATTACCCAGACAAACAATCTCCTAAACCTCTCTTTACTGAGCTTCCTGAGAATTTCCCTCAGTACAAAGAACTTTATGCTGTTTTCCTTGCATTAAAAGCTGTACCAGAATCCTTCAACCTTTTTTCTGACAGTGTGTATACTGTTAACTTACTCCCATGGCTTGCTCATTCTTATGTGAAAATTGATGACAACCCACTTTCCCCTCTCTTGATTCAAATCGCCTCTATGCTCTCTTCTCGAACCCAACTACTATCTATTCAGCACCTTTGTTCCCACAGCCCTCTTCCTGGTTCCCTGTCCGAAGGGAATGCTGCAGCTGACCGCCTTGCCTGCACAGGAGCTCTCCTAGTCTCTGTCTCTGATCCTGCTGACTTTCATTCCCTAACCCATGTTAATCTTAAAGGCCTTCGAGCTTGATTTCCTGATGTTCCGTTATCACAATTAAAACATATCCTAGCTACATGCTCTTCCTGTAAAAGCCTCATAAAAACACCTGTTATTCAGACTCTTGGTGTTAACCCCCGAGGCTTAAAAGCTAATGCTATTTGGCAAATTGATGTCACCCACATACCAAACTTTGGCAAACAGAAATATGTGTTTGTCTCAATTGATACCTTTTCTAAATTTATGTGGGCAACAGCTCAGACAGGAGAAAGCTCTAAAAAGCTTATAAGCCATATGCTCTCCTGTTTTGCTGTGATGGGCTTACCTCTTCAAGTGAAAACTGACTGTGGACCAGTATTTACCAGCAAACAATTTAAAGATTTTTGTTCCCTCTAGAACATTACTCATACCACAGGCATTCCCTATAATCCACAGAGACAAGGCATTGTCGAGAGGGCCCATCAAACCCTTAAGGCTCAATTAAATAAAGATAAAGGAGGAATGTACCCCCCCAACATCCAGCTAGCAAAAGCCTTAACTACGTTAAATCTCTTTAATATTTACAATAACTCGGACTTACCTCCTATTATTCTTCACTGGCAAACACCATCTACTCTCCCATCTATTAAGGTCAAATGGAAAGACCCACTTGATAAAATTTGGAAAGAGCCTGACCCTCTATTGACCATGGGAAGAGGTTTTGCATGCATTTTCCCACATAGTTACTCTAAACCTGTTTGGGTTCCTGCCCGCCATGTCCGACAATACCCTCATGATGGCACTGTTATCCCTGAAGAACAAGAAATACAAGAGGACTAGATGCAGGATACATCCCAGGATCCATAATATGACATGGCAGAACCTACAAAAGTTGGCTCACAGAGCCCTCTCTCCTACCCCTTCCCTGAATGTCTTATATTATGACTGGCCAGTTGTGTTTTGTGAGTGAGTGTGTTGAATGACCAAAAATTTTTGTATGACCCATCTGCTCAGAGTACTCTAAATGTTAAAACCATTGTCACTAACATGCATTAACTCTCTAAGTAACCTGAGTCTGTTTATAGTCCAAAGTCAATTATAGTAAACCTCTAACTTGTTACAAGTTTTTTTTTTTCACAAGTAAGTGATTACAACTATCAAGCCTTCATATGAGAAATCATCTGTTCATATGGTAAGGTATTAATTAAACTGTAAGAAGTTCCTCCATATCCAACCTATGTGAATTAACAACATTCACATATTCTTGTAAACTTAACTAGGGTATCTTGTCTTGCCACCATAAGCCATGCCTTTGTCAGCCAACAATTTAAAGATGTTTCCCTTTATAATATCACCCATGCCACAGACATTCTTTACTACCCCCAAAGACAAATGGCTGTTCCCCTAGACATCACAAACACTGACTGCTTCCCTTAGACTTAAGATATGATCCTACCTCTTCATACCAATAGATACATTCCCCCTTCCTTACCTGTCTACCCTTAGTTGTAGGACCCTAGTTTGTTTTACTTCTTCTGCTCACAATAGGTGATAATTTTTTAAAACATTCTAATTAATTTATTAATGAGAAAGAGAGGAGGAGAAAGAAAGAACCAGATATCTTTCTGGTACACATGCAGCCAGGGATAGAACTTGGGATCTCACACTTGAGAGTCTAACACCTTATCCATTGCGACACCTCCCAGACCACGGTCCTATAATTCTTAACAAGCTCATGGCTTTTTTGCTGCAACAGATTGATGCCATAAAGATGCAACCTATACAAACTCACTATCATAGGCTGGACATGGCAGAATACTGAGTTGCTGTGGAGGATTTTCCCTCCTCCATCAGAACATCCACCATGTAGAGGGCTGGCTAGCCAATGACGGGTAAGAGGAAACTAGCACTATCCAGTCAACCTAAGATAGGGCAACTGGTACTACTGGGCAAAAATGACCAGGTGTTCCAATGACGGGTAAGACGGAAGGCTGATCCCCAACCTAAAACAGGCACAGTCCACCCTGCCACAAAACAAAGTCCGCCAAGCATCAAAACATGACATAAGACATGGGAACATGTGGGGAGCCACATGTGCCCTCAAGGTTGCTATTGGCATGGCCATAGAGTTTATGTAAAAAGATAGTTCCTGGGAATCGGGCAGTGGCACAGCGGGTTTAGCGCAGGTGGCGCTAAGTGCAAGAACTGGCTTGAGGATCCCAGTTTGAGCCCCCAGCTCCTCACCTTCAGGGGAATCACTTCACGGGCGGTGAAGCAGGTCTACAGGTGTCTTTCTCTCCCCCTGTCTTCCCCTCCTCTCTCCATTTCTCTCTGTTCTATCCAACGACCACAATATCAGTAATAACAACAATATAATTACATACAATAAAACAACTAGGGCAGCAAAAGGCAAGATAACAAAAAAAAAGGGATAAGATAGTTCCCACTTCCCTACACCTTAGAGTCTTTGTTAAAAGATAAGTTCTTTTTCCCCATGAATCACACAGGACCTTCCAGATAATGGCTGACTACCATGACAAATAATATAAAATATAATCATAAATGAATAGGAAAGATACATCCCCCAATACTCAGTTGGTCAAGGCACCAAACCTCTTTTTCTATAAAGCATTCAAATCAGATGCCCTGCTAATCACGAGAAGCAGATTGTTTGTGTTTCTTCCACAAGAATCCCAGAAAAAAAACATCTGGACCCCTGCACACCCTGACATCACCCACTAGATGGCATGACTACAGTGGCAAACCCCCCGAAACCCTCGATGTCACCTGACGCAATCTGAAGAACCTGATTCACAGACTCCAATCACAGAACTTTTTTACTGCCTGTCTGCCTTTCCTGCTTCTGCTTTGACCTGTCACGTTTTGGCGGTTCCAGCTCACTCTCTACAGAAAAGCAGAATTCCAGAGGCTGACCTTCCTCATGCAGCATTTCATCCCCTGCCATTTCTCCCCCTAGTCGCCTACTTTGGACTGAGACTTTTATCGGACTTACTGGTACACCCTTTGGACACTTTAGACAATTTTACAGCAGCTTTCTTCCCTTCATGTTGCTGGTTTTTCATAGACTGACCCTGAGTAGTTCACAGACTTTACACACTGTTGCCCTGGGCATTAGATAAAAGGAAAGGGGGAGATGCTGGGAAATTATGCCAACGCAGTGACATCTGCCATGTTGTCTCCTCAGGCTACTGCTAGTTCCCGTGAGAGTTGGGACATTTTCAGAGTGCCTGTTCCGCCATGTTATGCCCTCAAGGCATTGTCTATATCCCCACGATATCCGGAGTGCTTTGGTTACTCCTCCCCCCTCCCATTCTCACGAGAGTTATCATCCTATCCTGGAGTGCTATGGTTACTCCTCCCCCTTCCCATTCTCGCAAAAGCTGCTCCTATAAAAGCCTTTCTTCTTCTGCACCTCTCTCTCTTGCCAGTGCTTCACTCCAGTGTTCAGACGCAGGAAAGGTTACTGCGTGAGGCGGCCATTTTTGCTACCTCCACGTGGCCCAACCTGCTTCTCTAGCACCCAACTCTGAAGTGCCAGCGCAAATAAAGATTTGTGTTTCCTCTTTGCTCCGGACCCCCTCTCTCTTCTCCACGGCCCGCGCACAACAACATCTGGCTCAACAACATCTCCCCCTCTCTATCTTTCCCTACTGTCTCCATTTCTCTCTATCCTATCCAACAACAACATCAATAACTACAACAATAAAACAACAAGGGCAACAGAAGGGAATAAATAAATAAATAAATATTAAAAAATAATTACACAAATATGGGACCAGGTGGTGGCATATCCCATGACGTTTGCATGTTATAGTTCTAAGGACCTGAGTTCAATCTCTTGGTCCCACCTACAGAAGGGAAGCTTCATGAGCAGTGAAGCACTGCTTCAGGTCTCTCTTCCACTCTATGTACCCCCTCTCAGCTTCTCTCTGTCTCTATCTAAATAAATAAATAAGGAGACTTACAAAAGAAATTACACAAACTCTTGTATCTTTTCACAGTGTCAATAGGTTTTCTTCACTTAGTAAAATCCCTTAGTACCTCCACACATACAGACAAGTAAGTGATGTCTGGAGAGGAAAGGAGTCTGAAAGTGAGAATGCAGTTCAACAGGAGACACAGACAGAGTTTCACTCATCAAGGTGACATCAGTCATAATTCTCACATTAGTCTCCAGGTCACAGGTGAGGAGAACAGGTCATTGTCAACATCAGTTAAAGAAGTGGTATCCAAACAATTTAGTTTTTATACTGTTTTTTTTTCCTGGACTGAAATCCAAAAACAGATCAGCAATTGTATCAACAACTGATAAAGACCCTATATATCTGGTAGAGATGGTTGTAATCAGCTTGGGCTCATGACAAACCCTTTGTGCATTTGTACTTTTATAACTTGCAAGTTCCCATAAAAACAAGTTTTCAAAATGGAGTAATTCATGCTCTACATACTTAGTGACTGCACCTCTAAGCACATGGGGGACTCTCCTCCTCCTATAAGACCATTTTCCTGACTCCCTGCACAATGCCTGAGACCCTCTTTATCTTAATTATGGTGTCCCAGAGAGAAGGGGAAGATGAATGCAATCAGGGCTCCCTGCCCAAATCCTGAGAGCTGCTGTGGGACTGCCTTTCCCTGGAAGCAGTCACTTTTGCTAACTTACATACAAGCACCAGGAAAACCCCAGCCCATAAATCTCTGCCCCTTGGGCTTCAGAGGCTGACTCACTTGGACAACTAGAAAGTGTGGACCAAAATTCCACAAGATGTTTGCTTAGCATAGGATCCCATGTGGAAAAGGGAGCCAGAAAGAGGCCTGCCTACCTCAGAAACCATTCCCCTGCTGTTTGACAAGATGGAAGGTAGCCCAGCCTCTTTGAAGGATGGATGTGGTCTGCTCATCTTATTTGTTCTGCAGTAGATCAAGTTGGGCTAAAGAGGAACATTCTCCTTCTGGAGTCATTTCCTGGAAACCCCTTTTCTAGCTGAGCCAATATACTCAGCTTACTGGAAACCGTTCTGAGCTCGGCGTTGAAAACCCTAGGCTGTTAGCTTTCACATGACTTTTGGAAAATCATTTCTCTTTTCTGATCCTCAGTTTCCCTCTTGTCTGAATTCCAGTTGTTGTTTAGTGTGGTTAGGTGATCAAGTTAGATGTGATGGACAAACAAGTAGGAACGGCACATACATAAAGTAGGACAGAGCAGGAGCACAGTTAGGGAGTAATGTCTCCTTTTCCAACTTAAATCTTTGCCACAGTCACATTTTGCTACACAAAGAGAAAGTATAAGAGTCCAACAGAAAGCTAGGAAATTAGAGATGCTTTTATTGATAGGAAACTCAGCATCTCCAAGTTGCCTGCCACCTGACAAGAGAGAATTGATAACCTCCACCAAGCATTCTCAAGCCCCAACCAGTTTCCTGAAGTCTCAAACAGTGGGCCTCTTTGGGTTGGCTCTTGTGATCCTACAATGTCCTCAACCCTCTGGAGTCATCCAACCTCACCAATGTGTCCTGGAACCTCACCTCTCCAGAGCTCTATCCCACTAGGGAAAGATAGAAACAGTTTAGAGGGTATAGATCAGCCTGCTAATGCCCAAATGCAGCAGAGAAGCAATTACAGGAACCAGAACTCCTACCTTCTGCATCCCAAAGACAATCTTGATCCATACTCCCCGGGGGGGGGGGGGATGGGGAGATGATAGGAGGAAAAGGATAAGAGGGCTCTGAATTCCAAGTATATCAAGTTTCAGAGAGAGACAAGGAAAAGGGGAAGGATATTTGGATTCAGCAACAGGGTTATGTGTGGCTTAGAGGAGAAGAGAGGACTGGACCTGGAAAAAAGGAGGGCAATTATGTATAAATGTAGACAGATAGTTGTTGAGATGACAGTTCATCTATGTCTGCAACCTTGAGAGAACCACAGTGGTTTGCAATGGAGGGACTTGGAATTTAAAACTCTGGTGGTGGGAACAGTGTGGAATTATACCCCTGTTGACAATAAATTTTGTAAATTAATATTGAATCACTAATAAAAAAATAAATAGGGAAAGAAAAACCCACTGGAGTCATCCAGACTAGCCCCTATCTACTCCAGGATGACCCCCCTCTTGAACCTTTTGCCCATCACTAGTCACATCCAGACTAGCAACATCTCTGGGGACCCTTAAAGAAACGGTTTCAGAAAGAGAGAGGTGTATTGGCACCAAGGACCTTGAAGCAGAAGGAGGACAGAGAGCTATCACCCCCACCAAGTCCCCCAGCTAGAGCACACTTGGACTCTAAAAATAGTTTTATGATGTCAACTTAGAAACAAAGGTTTCTTTGGCTCCAGAAGTACAAATTCTCACGTTGGAATTCCACCAAAGGCTCTGTTACAAATACTTTACATTGACAGACCCTATTAATATCCCCCAGCTAATTGCTCTTAGTGTTGTAATCTCAGAGGCAAACATTCCAGCCAGGTCAGCTAAGGGGTGTGGACTTGTTCTATATGAGGGCCTCCCAAGTTCCTACAACTCAAGTCCCATTGGACATTTTACCTAGCTCAGAAGTCTGGTGCCCTAAATTGCTGTAAGTCTCTCTGGCTGGACCCACTGGTGTTGGGAGTGACAACAGAGGCTTGGAGCGGGGAGGGACACAGAGAGACATGTAGTTTAATCAAGGTTTCAAGTGAAGCAGAATCTAAGGCAACAAGCATGTTTTAGTGAGCTGGCTTTTGGCTGGATGCAAAGAAGAGTTGCTGAAAACCCCAGCCCTGTGCTTTGTGAATTAAATTAAATTAAATCAATCCAAAGCCACACTCTGGATTTTATTAGTGAAGCACCAGTTCACAGGCAGGATAGCCAAGTGCTCAGTCTTCCCACAGGAAGGCCCAACATCTCCATGAGCCAAAATGATGGCCAGTGACCATTTCAAAACTGGTGGCAAGAGTATTTGACCCCCCTCCACAAAAACTTGCAGAGAGACAATAGCTTTGAGTTTGTGTATGAAAGTACCTCCCTATATGTAAAGATATTATCATTATTATTACTGTTAGTATTAGTATTTACCAGAGTACAGCTCAGCTCTGGCTGATGGTAATACAGGAAATTGAACCTGGGACCCTGAAGCCTCAGTCATGAAAGTCTACTTGCAAAACCACCAGGCTATCTCCCACAAATGTAAAGACATTATCAAAAGCTTATGCAGATCATATTTTCCATCTACCATGGGAAGAAATCAAGTGACTGGGAACTGCTTAGCACCTGTTGTCCCAGGAATCAGCTGAAACAGATAGAATCAGTGAAAGAAAATGACATGGATATCAGCAAGTATTTCCAGATTCAAGGGAAAAATAGAGCACCCACCAACACATGGGTGAGTGGAGAATTGTACACAAACAGGGCCAAATGAATGCTCAACCCAGCCAATCACTATTCTTTAAATTGACTAAACTGGGTGGAAATGCCCTCCCAAATCTTGCTCACTGGGGTTACATTTCATTTCTTTGTTTTTATGGTTGTTTTCTGTAAATCTTTATGATAAGTTAACTTACCCATCATCAAGAAGTTTTTTTGAGGGACTACCACAGTCCAGATTTTGTACAAGGTGCCAGAAATTCAAGAAAGAACAAGATAGGCAATATTTTCTGTCTTCTTGGAACTTCTAACCTCCTTGGGTGAGAGGACAAGAGAAGGTGACCTTTGAAAAGTGCCAAGGGATGCCATGCTGGTTTTGTTTGCTTGGAAAACAGACTTTTGATTTATTCACTTGTGTACTTTTTTTTTTAGAAGATAGACGTTGAAAGATAGTGGTTTGGACTACCATTCTTTAAAATATGGTCTTCATTTGGTTTGTTCTTAATAAATGACATTTTGGACTCTCTCTGCAAGCTCCCCTTGACTGCATCTATTCTCACGATCTGCCCCAAACTGTCTAGAAATGGTGGGAGGAAAATGAATACTGAAGCTGCTGTCACCAACTCAAGTCAGAACTTCAAAGCAGCCTGCCAGTGACCTCCATGTTGTGTGATGTGCACTGTGCTGGTTTCTCAGCTTCCTGATTCTGCTATGGTCCCTGTGGAGCATTAGTCCTGGGCCACCACTCTGGAGAACTATCTCTCCTTTGGGGAGATGGTATTTTCCTAAGAGGTGACCTGTATCCTGGTACCTCACTCTAAGAGTGTAGATCCAGGAGTGAAATTCACTTAGAGGGAAAATCAGCACCAGCCCATAGCCAAAATGGGCTTCAGTTACTATAGAGCAGTGAAGCTCTTTGTTATAATAAAAGTATGAAAGTAAACATTAAAATAAAAGAGAGAAACTAGAGTCTGCTTCAACCTTGTGTTGGTGCTTCCTTCCAGATTGGGGGAGGGGAGAGAGAAAGAAAGAGAGAGACTACAGCAATGAAGCTTCCTTCAGTGTCATGGGGGCTGGGCTTAAACCTGGGCCACTCACATAACAAAGTAGCTCACTATTCAGGTGAGCTATTTCATCAACCCTGCTGCTGTTGTTTTCAAACCAAACCAGTTACAGGTGTTTGGGGGGTTGCACTGGACTATGCATCAGTTTTCTTTCATTTTTCTTTTCTTTTCTTTTCCTTCCCCCCTCCATTTTTTTTCTTCCCTTCTCTCTTTTGCCACCAGAGTTACTGCTGGGGATTGTTGTGTGCATGACAAATCCACTTCTCCCTGCAGCCCTTTCTCTCTCTTTCTCTTCCTTCCTTCCTTCCTTCCTTTCTCTCTTTTTCTCTTTTTCCTTTCTTCCTTTCTCTCTTTCTTCCCTATGACAGAGAGAACTTGAGAGAGGAGGGGGAATAGAAAGACAAACACTGCTGCAGTACTGTTTCACCACTCAGGAAGCTTCTCCCTCCACCCCAGCAGGTGGGAACCAGGTGCTTGACCCTGAGTCCTTGAGCATGGGAATGTGAGCCATCACCCAGCCCCCAGCACCAGTTTTCACTATCTTCTCTCATCTGAGGCTTCTGGTTGTTCAGTACCTCTGAAGGCTTAGTGCCCATCTTCAAGAAGGGAGATGCTCAGCTGGCAAGAGCAGCTGCCTATAGGAGCAGTGCCTGAAAAGTTGTCACTGGCCATTCAGTCATGAACAGAGAAGGCAAGAGATTGAACCATCTCCTAAACCTCTAGCCCAAAGCACCAGCCACCTCTCCATCCTCTGGAAACCTGGAGGTGGGTTTTCACCTAATACTTAACATCAAAAGACAAGTCTGTTCCAAGCATACAATTGGCAGAGCGCCTAAAAGCTGTTAGTACTCATCCTTCAACATTTTATAAATCTCTTTAAAGTGTGCCCTTTACTAGAAACTAGACAAGTGTTGTCTTCCTCTCTTTACTTTCTCCTTTCCTATCTTCTTGTCGGGTGAGTGCTAAGGGGCACATGGGCCTCAGACTTTCTATTTATGCACAGGAATTATTCTCAAGGCAACAATTTTTCCCCAACAACAATATAATTATGAAATATTACACAAACACATTGGGTATTATTGAATGTGCCATTTTTGGATCCTGGCCAAGGGCTCTGGCAGAAACAAGACTCAAAGGAGGGAAAGAGGGAGAGAAATTATGAACATGTCTACCCTTTTAGTCTTGCTGCTGAATTAAACCACATGTAAGTTTTCTAGAAGTGCACAGCAGAAGCGAACAGCTCCCAAGCACATGTTTCAGAGCAGAGGTCTTGTCTGGGAGAGTTTGAAAATTAGTGGCTGAAACAATATAGCATAAAGCTCAAGAGCATGTGGAAGCGATTAAGCACTGTTGCCATGCACAGTGCAAGTTGTTAACCAGCACCTTACTACTGGCTACTTGGAGATTAAAGTAAACAGGGAGCTGTGTTCACTAACCAGATCAGGGGTCCTGAGGACCTGGTCATCAGGGGTAACATTTATCCTTGGAAAAGAGTAGAAGTTAAAGACATGACAAATTCCTCAGCAACACAAACCCTGGAGGAATGGTGCAGAAACCTCATCCACAAGATTGTAATTATGTGTGCCTGGCATTCAGAGGAATCTCTGCGTTCTCTTCCTGCCTCTGGTGTCATGTCATTGCAAAGAAGCATGTGAATGCTAGGGTGTATGCAGTCCACTTCTAATTTAACTATTCATTCATTAATTTATTCATTCATATGTTTGCTCATTTCTATGTTTATAAAATGCAAAATATTAAGGGGCCCAAGTGGTGGTACACCAGGTTGAGTGTGCATGTTACTATGTGCAAGGACCAGGGTTCTATGGGCAAGAACCCACCTGCAGATGGGGGGAGGCTTCACCAGCAGTAGAGCAGCACTCCAGGTATCTCTCTCTTTCTGCCCCTCTCTATCTCCCCTTTCCTCTCAATTTCTCTCTAGCAAAAAAAAAAAAATGTTTGCTAGGAGAGTTGATTTATCATACAGGCACTCAGACCAAGTGATAAACCTGGTAGCAATAAAAAAACAAATAATAACTATGAAAATTGAAGAGTCATGCATTATTTGTTGAGTGATTATTATGAACATACACTGTAGACAATATAAAGACAGAACCCCGCTCTGAAAATAGATTACACGTAGTGAAAACAGGTAATCTACAACAAGAACAAATTAAATTTATGCTACAAGTCATGACATAAGGCAACAGACATTAAATTAAAAAAGGAATAATGCAAACAAAAGATGCCCAAGGATGTTCAGGAGAAAGGCAAAATCACAGTGGACCAGGCTAATCACAGTGGACCAGGAGAAAGAAGGCATTGGGCTGGATTGTTGATAAATACACTGGTGAAAATAATCATTCCAGACTCCACGAGGTGGAGCGCAAATGGCACCATATGCAAGGACGTGAGTTCAACCCAATGGTCCCCACTTGCAGGGTGGGAGGCAGGTGGAGTAGGATATTCACAAGGAGTGAAGCTGTACTTCAATTGTCTCTCCTTTTTTCTCCCTCTCAATCCCCCTTGCTCTCTCAATTTCACTATTTCTATACAAAAAAAAGAGGCGGAGGAGGGTAAGCATCCACTTGCAGTGATATTTCTTTCATTAGTGCAGGCACCTAGTCCCAATGATAAACTTCGGTGACAATAAAGCATAAAAGATAAAAACAGGAGGAATTCCAGAGGCAAGGCTACAAAGCAGCAGTAGTTGTGTTTCTCTCCTCTCCTCTCCCAGGTCAACTAGGAATACCAAAAGAGAGCATCTGGGACCACAACAAGGCAAAACTAGAACAACTTCAAGAAGCCACCAAATAACCCATGAGTACAAACACATGTGGCTCATGGACAGAGAGGAACCTAGGGCAAGTGGCTGGTAACAGTCTGGCAGTTTACCAATTGAGACATCACCTCCAGTCTGTTTCACCAACAGAAAAATGGCTGAAGGGAGGAGAGGACTCCCCTAAGACTCACCAAATGCAACTGTGCGTCTCCATCTCAGAGGCTGGATCAGCAGGAGGAAGGCCCTGTGCTGACACCAGGGGACAGAGAACTAACCAGGAAACTCAGGAGAAGAGGTATACTTTGGTGGCTTTGGGGCTGTAAGAGTCTCTTTGTATAACCACTGGATTATCTCCACCCAACACTGCTTTAGCTCTTGGTCAAGAGTGAGTGGTTAAGCTAAAAAGCCTACTTATAGTTTAAAAGCCCTCAGGCTCCCATACCCTACAGGGAAGGAAAAGAACAAGAGGCTTTTAAGTAACTGTGCTCCAACTCAGGGATTAAAATAATATTGAAATACCCGTAAATTTCCACAACTGTGAACCCTTTAAGTACCTTACTTAGAAACAAGCCAATCCAGGCAAGAGTGATCATAATTTGAAAAGTACTGAGAGAGGGACCTCATAACATACTATAGAAAATGGTTAAACCAACAAGAAGAAATATTGGAGAAATGGACCAGGACAAGAGTCCAGCGAAAATCCCCCCCCAAAGGTTGAAGCACAAAATAGTGGGGTCAAAATCCAAACACTAGTTAAGGAAATAATCACAGGAGTGAGTTAAAAGTTTGAAAAAATTGTTATCAGAAATTCAGAAACAACAAATGAGAATCTTGAAGAAAACACAAATTATCACAAGGCTATATTAGCTTAAAGCTGAAATAGCTGAGCTAAGAACACAACTAGCTGAACAAGCTAAAACAGTATCAGAACAGGGTAACAAACTGGATGAACTCCAGAAAACAGTACAGGGGGGAAGAGAATAGAATAAATGAGGCTGAAGACAGAATTAGAGACAACTAAAAAAGAAGTAAGAGATCTCAAAAAGAGATTAAAAGATACTGAAAGCAAAAATAGAGACCTCTGGGATAACTTCAAAAGAAATAATATATGCATTGTTGGCTTACCAGAGGAAGAAAGAGAGGGAGAGGAAGAAAGCATTCTTCAGGACATAATAGCTGAGAACTTCTCTAGTCTAGACAACATCAAAGACATAAAGGTTTAAGAAGTCCAGAGGGTCCCAAACAGAATTAATTCAGACTTAAAGACACCAAGAAATATCATATCTGGAATGGAAAAAAATAAGGATCCTGAAGGCTGCAAGAATAATGGAAAGGATCCTGAAGACTGCAAGAGACAAACAAAGTGTCACCTATAGAGGAAAGCCCACCTGATTAGCAGCAGACTTCTCCACACAAACACTACAGGCCAGAAGAGAATAGCAAGATATCTATCAAGTGCTCAATAAGAAAGGCTTTCAACAAAGACTACTGTATCCTGCTAGACTGTCATTCAGACTAGATGGAGGCATCAAAACGTTCTCAGACAAGCAACAGTTGAAAGAATCAACTATCAACAAGCCTGCCCTGAAAGAAGTTCTGAAAGGTCTCCTATAAAGAGTCAGACCACCATATATATGCCCTATATCAGAACACTCTAAAAATCTACAAGAATGGTGTTAAAATATCATCAATCTATAATATCAATAAATGTCAGTGGCCCTTTCCAGATAGACAACAGTTAAATGAGGCAACCATCACCAAGCCTGCCCTGAAAGAGGTTCTAATAGATCTCTTATAAACGAGAACATCACCATAATACTTGCCAAACATCAGAACAAATAAAAAATTGTACAATAATGGCACTACAATACATTAAATCCATAATATCAATAAATGTCAATGGCTTAAATTCACCCATTAAAAGGCACAGAGTGGGAGGATGGATCAGAAAACACAACCCAACCATATGCTGCTTGCAGGAATTCCATCTGACCCAATATGACAAGCACAGGCTTATATTGAAGAGATGGAAAACTATCCTACAGGCTAATGGACCACAAAAAATAAGGATGAAACAGCCATTCTCATCTCTGACACAATAGACTTTAAATTAAATAAAGTAATAGGCAATAGACTTTAAATTAAATAAAGATAGGCAAGGCCATTACATAATAATTAGAGGATCAATCAACCAAGAAGATTTAACAATTATTAACATCTATGCACCCAATGAGGGCCCATCTAAATACATCAAATACCTACTGAAAGAACTGAAAATACATCAATAGTAATGCAAAAATAGTGGGAGATTTTAACACCGCAGTCTCACACTTAGACAAATCAATGAAACAGAGAATCAACAAAGAAACAAGAGAATTAAATGAAGAGATGGACAGACGAGACCTCCTGGAGATTTTCAGAGTTCTTCACCCCCAAAAACTGGAATACATATTCTTTTCAAATCCATACAGCATATACTCAAGGATAGACCACATGTTAGGCCACAAAGACAGCAACAACATATTCAAGAGCATTGAAATTATCCAAAGTATCTTCTCAGACCACAGTGAAGTAAAGCTAACATTTAACAAAATACAGAAAATTCCTAAAAGACACAGGATTTGGAAACTCAACAGCATGCTGCTTAAGAACTACTGCATCAGACTGGGAGTATGGATCGACAAGTCAACGCCCATGTTCAGCGGGGAAGAAATTACAGAAGCCAGACCTTCTACCTTCTGCAACCCACAATGACCCTGGGTCCATGCTCCCAGAGGGATAGAGAATGGGAAAGCTATCAGGGGAGGGGGTGGGATATGGAGATTGGGTGGTGGGAATTGTGTGGAGTTGTACCCCTCCTACCCTGTGGTTTTGTTAATTAATCCTTTCTTAAATAAAAAAAAATTTTTAAAAAAGAACTACTGCATCAGAGAGACACTCAAGCAATAAATTCAAATGTTCCTGGAAACAAATGAAAATGAAGACACAAGCTATCAGAATGTATGGGACACAACTGAAGCATTAGTGAGATGGAAACTCATAGCCATACAATCACATATTAGAGAACAAGAAAAAGCTCAAATAAATTATCTTATTGCATGCCTTAAGGACATAGAGGAAGAGGAACAAAGGAATCCTAAAGCAACCAGACAGATGGAAATAACTAAAATTAGAGCAGAAATAAACAGCATCAAAAATAAGAGAACCATACAAAAGATCAATGAAGCCAAATGTTGGTTCTTTGAAAAATTAAACAACATTGACAAACACCTAGCCAGACCGATGAAAAAAAAAGGATAAGACTCCAAGTAATAAAATTGTAAATGATAGAAGAGTGATCACAGTTGACACCACAGAAATCCAGAAAATCATGTGAAACTTCTGTGAAGAAATATATGCCACCAAGCTAGAGAATCTGGAAGAAATGGAAGAATTCCTAGAAACATATGCCCTTCCAAAACTGAACCAAGAAGAACTACAAAACCTAAATGCACCAATCACAGACAAGGAAATTGAAACAGTTACTAAGAATCTTCACCAACAACAAAAGTAAGATGGCTTCACAAACAAATTCTACAAAACTTTCAAGAAACAGTTAATACCTAATCTTCTAAAACTTTTCCACAAGATTAAAGAAACATGAACACTCCCTTCCACCTTCTATGAAGCCAACATCAACCTGATATCAAAAACAGATAGGGACACAACAAAAAAGGAAAACTACAGACCAATACTCTGATGAACATAGATGCAAAAATATTAAACAAGACCTTGGCCAACCAGATACAGCAGTATATCAAAAAGATTGTTCATCACGACCAAGTGGGATTTATCCCAGGAATGCAAGGCTCGTTCAACATATGTAAGTCAAACAATGTCATTCACAACATCAATAAAAGCAAAACCAAACACCACATGATTATCTCAATAGATGCAGAGAAAGCCTTTGACAAAATCCAACACCTATTCATGCTCAAAACTCTACAAAAAATGGGAATAGGTGGGAAATTCCTCAAGATAGTGGAATTCATATATAGCAAACCTACAGCCAACATCATACTCAATGGACAGAAGCTGAAAGCATTCCCCCGCAGATCAGGGACTAGACAGGGCTGTACACTATCACCATTACTCTTCAACATAGTATTAGAAGTTCTTGCCATAACAATCAGGCAAGAGAAAGAAATCAAAGGAACACAGACTGGAAGGGAAGAAGTCAAGCTCTCACTATTTGCAGATGATATGATAGTATATGTAGAAAAACCTAAAGAATCCAGCAGAAAACTACTGGAAGTTACTAGGCAATATAGCAAGATGTCAGGTTACAAAATCAGTGTACAAAAATCAGTGTACTGTAATTCCTGAGGTTGTTGAGTGCAATTGTCATAAAGGTATTTAGTACAGTGTTGCCTGTACTCAAGACACAACAACTGAGGAACAACAGAGCATAAAAAAAAGAAACACATAAATCAAAAAAATGGGTAGATCAAAAAAATAAAACTGCTACTCCAATGAATGAAGACAAGAGCCCAGAAGAAACTACAAATCAGCCAGAAGTAACCATAGATAAGAAAAGTATGTAAGCAATAATAAATTTATTAATCACAGAAAAAAAACAACACTGGAGGAAAGGAATGGCAGTATTAGGGAAACAACAGTTGAGACCCCCAAGGAAAATACTGATTATCTTGAGGCAATTAGAGAACTGAAAGCTGAAATAGCTGTAATGAAGAAAGAATCTGAGGCAAGGGAAAGCAGACTAACAGAAGCAGAAAACAGAATTAGTCAGACAGAGGATGAGTTAGAGAAAACTAAGAAAGAGGTGAAATAGCTCAAAAATAGATTGAGAGACACTGAAAACAACAACAGGGACATATGGGATGATCTCAAAAGAAGTAACATTCATATAATTGGCCTGCCAGAGGAAGAAAAAGAGGAAGGGGAAGCAAACATTCTAGAGGAAATAATAGAAGAAAACTTCCCAGACCTGAATAACAGAAAGGACATCAAGATTCAAGAGGCCCAGAGAGTGCCAAACAGAATCAACCCAGACCTGAAGACACCAAGACACATCATAGTCACAATGAGAAGGAGTAAGGATAAAGAAAGGATCCTAAAGGCTGCAAGAGAGAAACAAAAAGTCACATACAGGGAAATACCCATAAGATTAACTTCAGACTTCTCCACTCAAACTCTAAAAGCCAGCAGAGAATGGCAAGATATCTATCAAGCCCTGAATGAAAAAGGGTTTCAACCAAGGATAATATATCCTGCTAGACTTTCATTCAAACTAGATGGAGGGATCAAAACCTTCTTAGACAAACAACAGTTAAAGGAGGCAACCATCACCAAACTGGCCCTGAAAGAGGTTCCAAAGTTCCACCAAGCTTCTTTAAGAGAATAGAACAAACACTACAATCATTTATCTGGAACCTGAAAACACCTAGAATTGCCAAAACCATGTTGTGGAAAAGAAACAGAAATGGAGGCATCATACTCCCAGACCTTAAACTATATTATAAAGCCATCATCATCAAAACAGCATGGTACTGGAACAAAAATGGACATACAGACCAGTGGAACAGAATTGAAAGCCCAGAAATAAATCCCCACACCAATGGACATTTAATCTTTGATAAGGGGGACCAAAGGATTAAATGGAAGAAGGAGGCTCTCTTCAATAAATGGTGCTGGGAAAACTGGGTTGTAACATGCAGAAGAATGAAATTGAACCACTTTATCTCACCAGAAACAAAAATCAACTCCAAATGGATCAAAGACCTAGATGTTATACCAGAAACAATCAAATACTTAGAGGAAAACATTGGTCAAACAGTCTCCCACCTACACCTCAAGGACATCTTTGATGAATCAAACCCAGTTACAAGGAAGACTAAAGCAGAAACAAACCAATGGGACTACATCAAATTGAAAAGCTTCTGCACATCCAAAGAAACTATTAAACAAACAAAAAGACCCTTCACAAAATGGGAGAAGATCTTCACATGCCATACATCAGACAAGAAACTAATCACCAAAATATATAAAGAGCTCAGCAAACTTAGCACCAAAAAAGCAAATGACCCCATCCAAAAATGAGCAGAGGATATGAACAAAACATTCACCTCAGAGGAGATCAAAAAGGCTAACAAACATATGAAAATCTGCTCTGGGTCACTGATTGTCCAAGAAATGCAAATTAAGATACCACCTCACTCCTTTAAGAATGGCATACATCAAAAAGGACAGCAGCAACAAATGCTGAAGAGGTTGTGGGGACAGAGGAACCCTTTTACATTGCTGGGGTATGTAAATTGGTATAGCCTCTGTGGAGAGCAGTCTGGAAAACTCTCAGAAGGCTAGACATGGACCTTCCATATGACCCAATAATTCCTCTCCTGGGGTTATACCCCAAGGACTCCATAACACCCAACCAAAAAGAGGTGTGTACTCCTATGTTCATAGCAGCACAGTTCATAATAGCTAAAACCTGGAAGTAACCTAGGTGCCCAACAACAGATGAATGGCTGAGAAAGCTGTGGTATATATACACAATGGAATACTATGCAGCTATCAAGAACAATGAACCCACCCTCTCTGACCCATCTTGGACAGAGCTAGAAGGAATTATGTTAAGTGAGCTAAGTCAGAAAGATAAAGATGAGTATGGGATGATCCCACTCATCAACAGAAGTTGAGGAAGAAGATCTGAAAGGGAAACTAAAAGCAGGACCTGACCAAATTGTAAGTAGGGCACCAAAGTAAAAACCCTGCGGTGAGGAGTAGACATGCAGCTTCCTGGGCCAGTGGGGGGTGGGAGTGGGTGGGAGGGATGGGTCACAGTCTTTTGGTGGTGGGAATGGTGTTTATGTACACTCCAAGTAAAATGTAGTCATATAAATCTCTAGTTAATTATTATGAGAGGGGGAAAATTAATTGTATGTCTCGAAGTTTTTTAAAACACCGACTGAATCTTTTTAATATATAGGCTGTGTATTTGATATGCGGACTCTCTTAAAAGCCTAGACCAAGTAGATCAGAAGCAACCAATAGCACAGCTATATACAAGATACTGGGTACTGTACAGCAAACCATAACAAAAGGACTTTTCAAAGTTAACCCAATTACCAAATAATGTGATGATAACATTAACTATCGATTGTCTTTTTGAACCCTAAGACAGCAGGAACCTTCCATCTCCACTATAGAGCCTCTACTTCCCCTAGTCCTGGAACCCTTGGATAGGGCCCATTTTCCCGTATGCCTCTCCCAATCCATATCAAATAATATTGCATCTGCCGATCACAACCTAATCGACACAACGATTGCCACCTCAACATGATTCACTTCAGACTGTGTCCAGAGACTTCACATGTGGAATGATAACCCTTCAGCTTCATTACTCAGGTGAGACCTTTCCTTTCATAGTATACTCTAATTCCATCTCAGGTGGTTCACTTTCTAACAAAGTCCCAAAACCTAGATATACACCAGTTTCTGTGAGAGAGAGCATATCTTCACACATATCCATAAACTACTGCAAAATATATACCTGAAAGCAGAAGTACACTAGAGTTTGCAGTGAGTATCCCCCTAACACTTCCTCTCCACTATTCCAAGTTTTGGGTCCATGATTGCTCAACAATTTGTTTGGCTTTGTATGTTAACTCTCTTGTCAGTCACCAGGTTCCAGATGTCATCAGGATGCTGGCCAGGCTTCCCTGGACTGAAGACCCCACCAATGTGTCCTGGAGCTCTGCTTCCCCAGAGACCCACCCTACTAGGGAAAGAGAGAGGCAGACTGGGAGTATGGACCAACCAGTCAACGCCCATGTTCAGCGGGGAAGAAATTACAGAAGCCAGACCTTCCACCTTCTACAACCCACAACAATGCTGGGTTCATGGTCCCAGAGGGATAGAGAGTGGGAAAGCTATCAGGGGAGAGGGTGAGATATGGAGATTGGGTGGTGGGAATTGTGTGGAGTTGTACCCCTCCTACCCTATGGTTTTGTTAATTAATCCTTTCTTAAATTAAAAAAAAAAAATCAGTGGCATTTCTTTATGCAAACACTAAATCTGAAGAAGACATCCAGAAATCACTCCCATTCACTGTTGCAGCAAAATCAATAAAATACCTAGGAGTAAAGCTGACCAAAGAAGTGAAATACCTGTATACTGAAAACTATGAGTCACTATTCAAGGAAGTAGAAACTGATACCAAGAAATGGAAAGACATCCCATGCTCATGGATTGGAAGAATAAATACCATCAAAATGAATATTCTCCCCAGAGCCATATACAAACTTAATACAACAGCCATCAATGTTCCACCAAGCTTCTTTAAGAGAATAGAACAAAAACTACAATCATTTATCTAGAACTAGAAAACACCTAGAATTGCCAAAACCATGTTGTGGAAAAGAAACAGAAATGGAGGCCTCACACTCCCAGATCTCAAACTATATTATAAGGCCATCATCATCAAAACAGCCTGGTACTGGAACAAAAATAGGCACACAGACCAGTGGAACAGAATTTAAAGCCCATAACTGAGCCCCCATACCTATGGACATCTAATCTTTGATAAGAGGGCCCAAAGTATTAAATGGAGGAAGGAGGCTTGCTTCCATAAATGGTGCTGGAAAAACTGGGTTGAAACTTGCAGAAGAATGAAACTGAACCACTTTATCTCACCAGAAACAAAAATCATCTCCAAATGGATCAAGGACATGTATTTTAGACCAGAAACAATCAAATACTTAGAGGAAAACATTGGTGTAACACTTTCCCATCTAAACCTCAAGGACATCTTTGATGAAACAAACCCATTTGCAAGGAAGATTAAAGCAGAAACAAACCAATGGGAGTACATCAAATTAAAAAGCTTGTCAGATAAATGCAAATAAAGACAACACTGAGATACCACCTCACTCCTGTGAGAATGGAATACATCAGAAAGGAAAGCAGCAACAAATGCTGGGGAGGCTGTGTGGACAGAGGAACCCTTCTGCACTGCTTGTGGGAATATAAATTGGTCCAGCCTCTGTGCAGAGCAGTCTGGAGAACTCTCACAAGCCTATACATGGACCTTCCTTATGACCCAGTAATCCCTCTCCTAGGGATATGCCCCAAGGAGTCCATAATTCCCAACCAAAAAGATATATCCACCTATGTTCATAGCAGCACAATTCGTAATAGCTAAAACCCGGAGCAACCCAGATGTCCAACTACAGATGAGTGGCTGAGAAAGCTGTGGTATATATACACAATGGAATACTACTCAGCTATTAGGAACAATGAACCCACCTTCGCTGACCCATCTAGGATGGAGCTAGAAAAAATTATGTTAAGTGAGCTAAGTCAGAAAGATAAAGATAAGTATGGGATGATCCCACTCATCAACAGAAGTTGAGAAAGAATAACAGAAAAGGAAACTCAAAGCAGGATTTGACTGAATTTGGAGTAGGGCACCAAAGCAAAAACCCTGGATTGAGGGTGAAGGTGTATGTTCAGCTTCACGGGATGGGTGTGGGATGGGAGACAGTCTTTTGGTGGTGGGAATGGTGTTTATGTCCACTCCTATCAATTTGTAGTCATATAAATCACTATTTAATTAATATGAGAGAGGAAAAATTGATTGAATGTCTCAAACTTTTTAAATCACAGATTGAGTCTTTTTAATACATAGGCTGAGTCTTTAATATGTTAACTCTCTTAAAAGCTTAGACCAGGGAGAACAGAAGCAGATTGACACAGCTATATACAAATAATGTCAAAGGACATAAATTATGGTGATGTTGTGTATGATACAATAAATCCTAACAAAGGCATATTTCAAAGTTAACCCAATTGCCAAATAATGTCATTATAGCAATAACTGTCTATTGTCTTCTTAAGCCCTAAGACAGCAGGAACTTCCCACTTCCTCTTTAGAGCCTATATTTCCCCAGTCCTGGAACCTCTAGGTTGGGGCTCACTTTTTTGCATGCTTCTCTCAATTCATACCAAATGATATTGCATCTACCAATCCCAACCTAATCAGTGCAACAAGTACCATATCAGCATGCTTCACTTCAGACTGTGTCCTGAGACTTCAAGCATGGAATGTCAACCCTTCACACTCATTACTCGGGTGAGGCCATTCCTTTCATGTATTCTCAATTTCCATTCCATGAGGTTCACTTCCTAACAAAATCCCAAAACCTAGATATAGACCAGGTCCCATAAGATAGGGCATATGTTCACATATATCCATAAATTAGGGAAAAATATATATCTGAAAGCAAAAATACACAATAGTCTGCAGTGAGCCAGTATCAAATTCATAATGAAATAGTGTCTACTCAAACTTAGATACCCTCCTCACCTACTTTCTATTACAGTTCTCTCACTCATTCCAAAGCTAACCTCATCAAAGCAAGGACTGTAAAAGCTGAATAAGGGCAAGAGACTGGCATAATTTAACGATGACTCTTTAGTCACTATCGGGCCAACCCATCAGCTGGGGCCCTAGTCAGAAAGCCCTGAGATTCCCAAACAGACTTGATGATCTTAGACCTCGAATAAATCCCTGTCTCCATTATTACTGGTTATCTCTATCAGGAATAACAAAATAGACCCCTTGGCGGTCACCCATAGGACCTTGCCCTCAACTTGGATCAACAATGGTAGAGAATATTCCATCCTCCAAAGGAAGGCTGGATAATATACTCTATGCTATAAATGAGTAAGATGGGTCTTGATATTGGGACAGCTTGGAACATTTCTACTTATGACCACAGAATGTGAGCTCATATCTAAAGGGATACAGAGGTCACATAGGCCCCTAAGCTAAATATGGGCGCCAGATCACATCAAATAGATGGGTTTGCAGTCAACAATATCTATACACATTTCCCATATTAGGGAGCTACTCTCTTCCCTGATCCAGCTTTCTGGTCCTTCTACCAGCCATGTCAACACCTCCCCATACGATAATTAGTATCCACCCACATATCAGATTTCAGGCTCAGGCAAAAAGAAAAAAAAAAAACACTAGTATAGCCACAGGCCCTTTGAAATATAACTAAAATATGCCTACTAGCTATCTACAAAATGGAGGGCCCCCAACTCTTCATCTGCACTATTCTAGCCTTTAGGTCCATAATTGTTCAAAAGTTTGTTTGGCCTTGTATGTTAACTCTCCTTTCAGCCACCAGGTTTCAGATCCTAGCATAATGCCTACCAGACTTCCCTGGACAGACAACCCCACCAATGTGTTCTACAGATCTGCTTTCCCAGAGCCCTTCCCCACTAGGGAAAGAGAAAGACAGGCTGGGAGTATGGGTCGACCTGTCAACACCCACGTTCAGCAGGGAAGCAATTACAGAAGTCAGACCTTCAATCTTCGCCATCCCTCAATGATATTGGGTCCATACTCTCAAAGGATTAAAGAATAGGAAAGCTATCAGGGGAGGGGATGGGATACACAGATCCCTTTGGGGAAATTGTGTAGAGTTGTACCCCTCTTATCCTATGGTTTAGTCAATGTTTCCTTTTTATAAATAAAAAATCCAATTAAAAAAATGTCAATGGCCTGAATTCACCTATTAAAAGGTACAGAGTAGGAAGATGGATCAGAAAGCACAACCTAACAATGTACTGTCTACAGAAAACCCACCTAACTCAACAAGACAAACACAGTTTCAGAGTGAAAGGATGGAAAACTATCATACAAGCCAATGGTCCAAAAAAAAGGTCAGGAGAATAGCTATTCTCATATCTGACATGATAGACTTTAAAATAAATAAAATTTTAAAAGATAGGGATGGGCATTACTTAATGCTCAGAGGATCAGTCAATCAAGAGGATGTAACAATTATTAACATCTATGCACCCAATCAGAAGCCATCTAAATACATCAAACATCTACTGAAAGAGCTACAGCAATATACTAACAGAAAAACAGTCATAGTAGGGGATTTCAACACCCCACTCTGTCAACTGGAGAGATCATCCAGACAGAAAATCAATAAAGACATGAAGGAGATAAATGAGGAGATAGATAAACTAGAACTATTATACATTTTCAGAGTCATTTACCCCCAAGAAACTGGAATACACATTTTACTCAAGTCCACATGGGTCATTCTCAAGGATACACCATATCTTTGGCCACAAAGACAACATTAGCAAATTTAAAAGCATTGAAGTCATCCCAAGTATCTGCTCGGACCACAGTGGAATTAAACTAACACTTCACAATCAACAAAAGATTATTAATAGTCCCAAAATGTGGGAGCCCAACAGTATACTCCTTAACAACTACTGGGTCAAAGAGGAAATAAAGGAAGAAATCAAAATGTTTTGAGACTTCAATGAAAATGACACAAGCTATCAAAATATTTGGGACACAGCTAAGGCAGCACTGAGAGGGAAGTTCATAGCCATACAAGCATGTTGGTATGCATGAGACCCCATCTGTTTCATTTGGTTTAAATCCCCCCTGCTTAACACTATTCTATTTACATAACCACTGCATTCTATTTACATAACCACTGTTAACAAGCACCACCCTCCCTCAAGGGCATTGGTGGTTCAGTGATAGGATTCTCGCCTGCTTCACCCCCTCCTTGTCACACCCTGATCCTCTCCTTGTCACACTCTGATTTTCACCAGTCACTTTTCTCTCCACCCTCTCTATGTCACATCCTGTTTCCACCCTACTTGGCAAGTATATATAAAGACAGCATTGTGAGTTTTACAGTACCTTGAGTTTAGCTTAGCTCAGCTTAGATTGTACTGCGTCCTGAATGAATAAAGAGATACTGCCTACAGCTCAACCATGAGTCCCCGGTCGTCTATTACCCACCCGTGAAGCCAGCCCAGCGAAAACAACATAACCCGTCAAAAACAACACAAGCACACATTAGGAAACAAGAAAAAGCACAAATAAACAGCCTGATTGCACATATTAAAGACCTAGAAGAAGAAGAACAAAGGAACCCTAAAGCAACCAGGACAGAAATAACTAAAGTTAGGGCAGAAATAAATAACATTGAAAACAAGAAAACCATAAAAAAGATCAACGAAAGTAAATGTTGGTTCTTTGAAAGAGTGAACAAAACTGACAAACCTTTAGCCAGACTCACAAAACAAAAAAGGAGAAAACCCAAATAAATAAGATCATAAATGATAAAGGAGATATCACAACAGACACTGAAGAAATTCAACATATCATCAGAGGTTTCTATATGCCACCAAGTGAGAAAACCTGGAAGAAGTGGTCAGTTCCCTAGATAACTATGAACATCCAAAACTAAATAAAGAGGAACTAGATAATATGAACACGCCCATCACTGCTAATGAAACTGAAACAGTTATCAAAAACATTCCCAAGAATAAACGTCCAGGACTTTTATTGGTTTTACAAATGAATTCTACAAAACCTTCAATGAATAATACCTCTACTTTTAAAAGTCTTCCAGAATATTGAAGATACTGGAATACTCCCTTCCAGCTTCTATGAAACCAACGTCACTCTGATACCAAAAGCAGACAGGGACACAACCAAAGAAGAAAACTACAGACCAGTATCTATGATGAACATAGATGCTAAAATATTGAACAAAATTCTAGCCAACCAGGTACAGCAGTATATTAAAAGGATTGTTCACCATGACCAAGTAGGGTTTATCCCAGGGATGCAAGGTTGGTTTAATATATGTATATCAATCAACGTGATCCACCACATCAATAAAAGCATGACCAAAACCACATGGTCATATCAATAGATGGAGAGAAAGCCTTTGACAAAATACAACATCCCTTTATGATCAAAACCCTACAAAAAAATAAGAACAGATGGAAGATTCCTGAATATAGTGGAGTCTATATATAGCAAACCTACAGCCAACATCATACTCAATGGTGAAAAACTGGAAGGTCAGGTACTAGACAGGGCTGCCCACTATCACCGTTACTATTCAACATAGTGTTGGAAGTTCTTGCCATAGCAATCATGCAGGAGCAAGGAATTAAAAGCATACAGATTAGAAGAGAAAAAATCAAACTCTCCCTATTGGCAGATGACATGATAGTATACATAGAAAAAACTAAACAATCCAGCAAGAAGCTTTTGGAAATCATCAGGCAATACAGTAAGCTGTCAGGCTACTAAAATTAACATTCAAAAGTCAGTGGCATTCCTCTATGCAATCACCAAGTTAGAAGAAGTTGAAATTCAGAAATCAATTCCTTTTACTATAGTAACACAAACAATAACATATCTAGGAATAAACCTATCCAAAGAAGTGAAAGACTTGTATACTGAAAATTATGAGTCACTTTTTAAGGAAATTAAAAAAGACACAAAGAAGTGGCAAGATATTCCATGTTCATGAGTTGGAAGAATTAACATCATCAAAATAAATATACTACCCAGAACCATATACAAATGTAGTGCTATCCCTATCAAGATCCCAAACACATTTTTTAGGAGAATAGAACAAATGCTACAAATGTTTATCTGGAACCAGAAAAGTCCTCGAATTGCCAAAACAATCTTGAGAAGAAAGAACAGAACTGGAGGCATCATACTCCCAGATCTCAAATTGTATTATAGGGCTGTTGTCATCAAAACTGCTTGGTACTGGAACATGGATAGACACACTGACCAGTAGAATTGAGAGCCCAGAAATAAGCCCCCACATCTATGGATATCTAATCTTTGACAAAAGTGCCCAGACTATTAAATGGGGAAAAATGGATCTCTTCAACAAATGCTGTTGGGAAAAAATGGGTTGAAACATGCAGAAGAATGAAACTGAGCCACTATATTTCACCAAATATAAAAGTAAATTCCAAGTGGATCAAGGACTTGGATGTTAGACCACAAACTATCAGATACTTAGAGGAAAATATTGGCAGAACTCTTGTCTACATAAATTTTTAAGGCATCTTCAATGAATCGAATCCAATTACAAAGATGATGAAGGCAAGTATAAACCCATGATACTACATCAAATTAAGAAGCTTCTACACAACCAAAGAAACAGCTACCCAAACCAAGAGACCCCTCACAGAATGAGAGAAGATCTTTACATGCACATCAGACAAGAGTTTAATAACCAAAATATGTAAAGAGCTTGTCAAACTCAACAACAAGACAACAAATGACCCCATCCAAAAATGGGGAGAGAACATGGACAGAATATTCACCACAGAAGAGATCCAAAAGGCTGAGAAACACATGAAAAAATGCTCCAAGTCTTTGATTGTCAGAAAAATGCAAATAAAGACGAGATACCACTTCATTCCTGTGAGAATGTCATGCATCAGAAAAGGTATCAGCAACAAATGCTGGAGAAGTTGTGGGATCAAAGGAACCCTCCTGCATTGCTGGTGGGAATGTAAATTATTCCAACCTCTGTGGAAAACAGTCTGGAGAACCCTCAGAAGGCTAGAAATGGACCTACCCTATGATCCTGCAATTCCTCTCCTGGGGATAGATCCTAAGGAACTCAACACACCCACCCAAAAAGATCTGTGTACACATATGTTCTTAGCAGCACAATTTGTAATAGCCAAAACCTGGAAGCAACTCAGGAGTCCAACAACAGATGAGTGGCTGAGCAAGTTGTGGTATATATACACAATGGAATACTACTTAGCTATTAAAAAACAGTGACTTCACCGTTTTCAGCTGATCTTGGATGGACCTTGAAAAATTCATGTTAAGTGAAATAAGTCAGAAACAGAAGGATCAATATGGGATGATCTCACTCTCAGGCAGAAGTTGAAAAATAAGATCAGAAGAGCAAACACAAGTAGAACCTGAACTGGAATTGGCATATTGCAACAAAGTAAAAGACTCTGGGGTGGGTGTCGGGGAGAATACAGGTCCATAAAAGATGACAAATGTCCTGGGGGGTTGTATTGTTATACGGAAAACTGGGAAATGTTATGCATGTAGAAAAAGACACCCAGACTGTGGTACTTTGTTATGGTAGTTTGAACAGATTAACACACATGATTTTTCTCATGTCCTTTGTTGATATAAATGATATTAAGGAATTTTAAAGTGTTAATCCACTCTTGCTTTCTGAAGATAAATCTAAATTATTTGTGATATTATTTCACACATTTGCCTTATTATTTAGTATTCCAAAGTGGGATTGGCCATGGCTTCCTTGCTCATTTAGTTTTTAACTTGTTTGTGGTATTAAAGTAGTCTCTATAAAATGAGCTAAGGACAATTCTACTTTTCTATATTATGGAAAAGTTTGAGTGGCATCTAATAGAGGGTTCAAGAAGTGGTGTACTTGATTAAGCACACATTACCATGTACAATGACCCGGGTTCAACTCCCTAGTCCCCATCTGTAAAGGAAAAGCTTCACAAGTGGTGAAATAGTGCTACAGAGACCTCTCTCTTTTTAATTTCTTTTATTTTCTTTATGAATAGAGACTGTCAGAAATTGAGAGGAAAGGGGGAAATAGAGAGGAAGAGAGACAGAGAGACATCTGCAGCACTGCTTCACCACTTGAAAAGCTTTCCCCCTACAGGTGGGTACTGGTGGCTCAAATCTGTCCCTTTGCATTGTAACATGTACACTCAACCAGGTGTGCCACCACCTAACCCCACTTTTTCTCTCCCTTTCTATGGCCCCCTTTAAAACAAGCTATAAAGGCTTTACTTTATATATTTTTTTATTTTATTTACTTATTATTGAATAGAAACAGAGAAATTGAGAGGAAAGAGGGAGAGAGACAGAGGGATACCTGCAGCAATGCTTCACCACTTGTGAAGCTTCCCCCCCTACAGGTGGGGACCAGGGGCTTGAACTTGCATCCTTGCACACTGTAATGAGTGCACTTAACCAGGTGTGCTACTACCTGGCCCTTCTATGCTCCCCTTTCTCTCTTGAGTTCTCTATATCTTAATCCAGTAAAATAAAAATAAATAAATAAATATTTTTAATCTAGTAGAGTTCACCTATAAAACCACTGATTCTGATAAAATCCCCCCCCTTTCTCTTTTTGTTAGAAAAAAGTACACTTGAAGTGGTAAAGTCCTAGCAAGCAACCAAAAAAATAAATAATTCCAGTTTTTCTCTTACCTTTAATAAAAAAAAAAAAAGATACAAAGTCAAAACTGATTTTCTCTTATATTTTATCTAATTAATATGGGGGGGGCTCAGTTGTACACAAAGGGTGTGTGTGTGTGTGTGTGTGTGTGTGTGTGTGTGTGTGTGTGTGTGTGTGTGTGTGTCTGTAAAGACTTGAAGCACTTCAGGAATGTTAGATCAAGATCTTATGAGATCTTGTTTTCTATGAAAGTCACAAAAATTTTGGGAAAACTTGATAAAATCATTTATTTAAATTATGGAAATCAAAGCATGAAGAATCACAGGACCCTTCAACTCAAGAAAAAATTATTTAATCTCAGAAAGAAATTTTATCTTACTGCTTTGTGCTATTTTAATTTGCCCTAATCCCATTCTTTTCTGTCCATCCTTTCCACCATCAATGAAAGTAACATGGCAGTTGAAAAGTCAGGAGCCTAGCAGCTATGACAGGAGGCCAAGCAGGCTGGGAATTCCTTAAAAGACCCATCCCCCAGAGAACTATCAGAATTTGCTAAGTCTGTCAGGTTTCTGAAAAGCACTAGTCTCAGAGATTGTCTTTATTTGGCCAGATCAGAACTCCCTCTATATGAATAGTCCTATCCAAAGCATTTGTCAAATGCAATTATTGGTTATAATTTAAAATCACAGCTGCCTAAGGGAATGTTATCAGTCATGAATTATAAGAAACTAATGGGGGAAAAAAAACAGAAAAGTTGAAGAATTAGATATTCAAAGGGGGATTTGAAGTATCCAACCATTGCATGTAATCTTGAAAGCCACATGCATATAGCAGATCTGAGTACATGCCCAAGAAAGATTTGAAAAAGTCCCTAATCTTTCACCTCAGGTTGACCTTAGAGCTCTGAGCAAACAAAAATAGAAGACTAATTGCTTCATGGCATTTAGGGAAATCTCCATTCAATCATTACCTTGCCACTTAATTAACCAAGGCAGGAATTCAGTGACCAAACATGACAAAGGATTCAGAGCTTATAGAAATACTTCAGGAAAGTTATTAAGTAAACAAATGGCAACAATGAAAACCAACAATAACAAAGTGTTGGGAGAGGAGTGAATCTAATTTCCAGAGTTGCTACATTATATTATTTAGAATATCCAATTTTCAACAGCAGCATACCAGACATACATATAAACAGGAAAACATAACCCAGGCACAGAGTAAAGAAAGTAGTTAATAGTAATCACACTTAACTAACCCAAGATTTGAGACTTAATAGACAATGACAAGTCAGACACTATAAATGTTTTTAAAAAGAAGGAAAGAGGGGGTTGGGCAGTGGCGCAGTGGGTTAAGCACATGTGGCGCAAAGCGCAGGGACCGGTGTAAGGATGCCAGTTGGAGACCCCAGCTCCCCACCTGCAGGCAAGTCGTTTCATAGGTGGTGAAGCAGGTCTGCAGGTGTCTATCTTTCTCTCCCCCTCTCTGTCTTTCCCTCCTCTCTCCATTTCTCTCTGTCCTATCCAACAACGAACAACATCAACAATGGCAATAATAATAACCACAACGAGGCTACAACAACAAGGGCAACAAAAAGGGGAAAAAATGGCCTCCAGGAGTGGTGGATTCATGGTGCAGGCACCGAGCCCAGCAATAACCCTGGAGGGAAAAAAAAAAAAAAAAGGAAAGAAAACACACTTAAAGACTTAAAAGGAAGGACAGGGGTAGAGTATAATGGTTATGCAAAGAGACTCTAATGCCTGAGGTTCCAAAATCTCAGGTTCAGACCCCACCCCCCATCATAAGCCACTGAGCAGTGCTCTGCTATTAAAAAATGACTTAAAGGAACATATGGCATTGATGTTTCATCAAACAGAGACTAACAGCAAAGAGAAAAAATTGTTAAAGGAACAAGTAGAAAATCAGGATTTGAAAGTAGCACAGCTAAAAAAAATTTTTTAATTGAAATAAAGAATTCATTAGAATATGTTCATCAAAAGATTTGAACAGACATAATAAATAACTTATGAACTTAAAGACAGATCCGTTGACATTATCAAGGCTAAGGAATGGCAAGTAAAGACAAATTGACAAAATTTCACTTGTCTATGGAACATTATCAAATGTACTGACATACCTATCATAGAAATGACAAAGTAGATGAGGGGGCGGTAGTGCAGCGGGTTAAGTGCACATGGCATGAAGCACAAGGACTGGCATAAGGATCTTGGTTGGAGCCCCTGGCTCCCCACCTGCAGGGGGGTCGCTTCATGGGTGGTGGAGCAGGTCTGCAGGTGCCTGTTGTTCTCTTCCCCCCTCTGTCTCCCTTCCTCTCTGGATTTCTTTCTGTCCTATCCAAAAAGACACCAACTGCAATGACAACAATAATAATAACAACAACAATAAGGGCAAAAAAAATGGGAAAATGGCCTCCAGGAGCAGTGGATTCATAGTAGTGCAGGCACTGAATCCCAGCAATAACCCTGGAAGCAAAAAAAAAAAAAAAAAGTAGGGAAGGGAAGCACAGAAAAATATTTGAAGATATAACAACTAAAAAAAATAACCAGGAACCACAGAGGCTAAAGGAAATGAGATAATTTGGGGGAATTGGAAGGTAGAAAAGAGGGTTACTAAAGGGAAGCTGAGGAACTAAGTCTCTCTGGTAGAATAAATAGGGGAAATATGAAAATGCCTTTTTGTGACAACAAAATGTAATTTTAGGATGTAATATTAAAAGTGAAAAAACAGGAAAGACAAAATCAGCACTAAAAGAAGAATATCAAACAATAATTTCATATCTAATAAAATAGCCCTTGAGAAATTAGGGTATTCACATATTTAAAATAATCACACAAACTAAAAGATTGGCACTAGAATGCCACCTACAAGAAATATATAAGGGAGTTCTTCCAAATGAAGTGAACTAGATACTAGATAATAATTCAAGTTCAAGTCCACTTAAAGAGCATCAGTACAGAAAATTATATAAGTAAATAAAAAGACAACAGAAATGAATTTTTGATTGTAGTATGATTCTTACCTCAGAAATGTTTAATGAAACTAGAAAATGAAGCACAAATTAAATCTAAAGAGATATTTTGTGATTAACGCCTCTGTAATCGAGTTAGAGGAAGCCTTCTTATAGATAATATTTCTTCCTGCTTTAGATTTTTTTTCTACCAAAAACAGACTCTCAACTTTTAGAACAGAATTTTACCCTAAAAGAAGAACCTCTCCACTACCTACTGGAAAAAAAAAATCTACCAAAATATTTCTTTACCTAATTGAGCACGTTTCCTATAACCTAATATGGCTGTGGATCCTGTTGTCAGTTTTTCAAATGCTGTATTTGTCAACAAGACTTCTGCTCACTTCTGGCACTAAAAATCCCAAGTCATATCCTTAAAACTTGTAGAAAAACAATGGTGGAAACTCTGACAGGAGGCTAGATCTAGCTATTATGCCACTCTAGGAAGACTGGTCCTGAAATGAGTGCATCCTAGAATGTTCCTACCTGTGACCATGGACTGTGAGCTCAAACTGACAGGGATGAAAAATTTACAAAGGCTCCTGTGCTGTGCTAAGTATGAATAGATATGAACTGTAGGTCAGATTGATGAGATTAAAAGTTATTTATATATTGGTATTTATATATTGTTCCCATATTTGGAAGCTACTCTCTGCCCTAATCCAGCTTTCTAGTCCTATACTCAACCCTGACACCGTCTTCCCAGACAATACTTTTAGTCCACCTACATGTTAGCTATTGGTCTCAGGCAAAAATTACTAAAGTCAAGGGTCACATGGAATATACCTAAAATAGACTTCCTAGCTTCTTTCCACATGAAGACTCCTAGTTTCATTTGCTCTATTCCTACCTTTCATTTCCTGTTTATTGAGCAATTTGCTTTATATCTTTGCCTTTCAGACACCAAGTTACAGATGCTACTATGATGCTATCTTGACCTCCCTTGGCAGACAACCTCACCTAAGTGTCACTTCTCCAGAGCCCTAACTGACTATGGAAAGATATAAACAGCTGGGAGTATGGATTGGCCTGTCAATGTCCATGTGCATTGGAGAAGTAATTACAAAAGCCAGATCTTTCACTTACTGTACCCCAAAAAGATTTTGGTCCATACTCCCAGAGGGATAAAAAATAGGGAAGCTTCCACTATAGAGGGTGGGACACGGAACTCTGGTGATGGGAACTGTGTGGAATAATACCCCTATTATCTTGTTAATCACTACTAAACCACTAGTAATTATTTTAAAAAATTCTATGAAGACACTGAAGCAAGAAGATTTCATGATCCATTCCTTCAAGATTATTATTTTCCCTGGGCCGCTTGAAATCTGTGATTCCAGTGTTTCAGACTAATGTGGGAAGAAGTTGCCTGATGAAATTTAAACAATTCATCAGTGATCAAAATGAGCTCGCTGCCTCTAAAGGATTCCTTTTATGGAGAATCACATTGATATTCAAAAGACTTGGCTATGCTATATGTAGCTTATCCAGGAATTTTTCACATAAAAAAAAATTGGCTAAAGCTCAGTCTGGTGATCTGGAATTAATCCTGAAAATGAGAAGAAGGCAGAGGAGTCGACTAAGTACAGGGCCAGCCAAGGGAAGTGATCACAAAGCTGGGGCAACTGCCCATTTTTCATCCTCAGGGATCATAGTGAGGGAAGAATATCTTGGTTTTCCAGATGGTCCCTGATTGTAGTTGATGATAGTGTTTGCTGCTTCAATCACAACTCTAAGCCAGTTAATTGCAAAACATTGATAACCAGACATTATGGTTTCTGACTATGGATCTGCTTTATCTTATTGATGTGCCTCTAAATTGTCTGCATTGTTTCTTAAATTCTTCACTCAAATAGTCTTGCTACAAAGGTATTGCAAGTTACTCTTTAAAAAAAAAAAAAAAAAAAAAAAAAGCTGAAGAAGACTAAGCCAAGAAAACATGTCTGTTTTCTCATTTCAGATTTGACAAATGGAGTCATTCTTGTTAGATTACTGAAGAGGAAACACCTCAAACAGTGCCTATTATTTCCAGCCAGATTTGGATGAGCCCTTAAAACACAACCAAGAACATATTCTGAAAGCTCCTAAGTGATGCCTTTTCAGCAGGGTATTTTACCATCAAAACTGGCACTGGAAGAACCATCGGATTTGAATCAAAGTAGAGGCCCCTGTTGTTTAAAGTCCATGATATGTAAAATCCAGAATCAGACAATGCAGTATTGCCATAACAAAGGACATCTATGGGGCACCTGTGCACACTATCTATTAAGTATTTTAGATGATTTATCTTTAGCCACATAAAACTACAATATAGAATCACCACATCACCATTTTTGTAGCAATGGGAATGAGCTCAGGAAGATTAGTTAGCTTACCCGAGGCACACAGCTACTAAGTAGAACTGCAGTCCAAACCCCGATCTGTTTTTCTCCAAATCCCAATGCTTTAAGAAATTATACCCAGAGTTCCCTTTGAATAAACCTTGGATGTTGTCTGGCATGTGCTGCTCTTCTGTGAACAGGTTATTGGTGCCTGCCCCTCACCAAGTTGAATGGAGGAAAGTGAGTCTGGCTATTAGGTTGATGAGGTTGGTCAGTTGGCCAGAGGGTTGAACTGAGGCCCACGAAGTATTTTGGGCCAAAGAGCATTGTCCAGAAAGGAAAATTACCATTTACTTGAGCCCATAAAATTTTCTCTCTTGAACTTTAATAGGAGATACAGGGGAAGAGAGTCAATAGTTAGCTTGCTTATTTTCCTTTGGATAGAGGAAATTTGTGAAACATAGGAAAAACAGAAGTCATGAGTCCCAAGAACAAGTGGAATCAATGAATAAGCCAAATTCTGACAACAGAAACAAACATACACTCAGATGAAGGGTGAGACAATCAGTGAGTGTCAGAAGCAAAAACTAAGACATTCTGAGTCATTATAAATGTAGGCAGTCAATAAATGCCAAAGCTGAGTGAACAGGAAAGTAGACTGGATCTTTAATTTTTTAATTATCTTTATTTATTGGATAGAGACAGCCAGAGATTGAGAGTAAGGGGGAGACAAAGAGGGAGAGAGACCGAGAGACACCTGTAGCACTGCTTCACTACATGTGAAGCTTTCCTTCCCGCAAATGGGGCCTGGGGGCTTGAAACCCAGGTCCTTCCACATTGTCACATATGCACTTAACCAGGTGTGCCACCACCCGGCCCTGATTGACTAGATCTTTTCAGTTTCCACATTATATTCCTGTATCTTTTGGGTGCTCTATATCTTTTCTCAAGTATACCATAATACCACTATCTCCTTTATTATATATCCTTTTTCTTAATTTCTATTCCATGAAAGTTCTCAGTGACCTAAGGAGGAAAACACAAATCAATACATGAATTTGTTATAATAGTTCCTCTGAATTGTAGAACAGTTGAAGTTATCACCAGTTCCTAGCTGGGGGTTCGGGAGCACCTCTCTAAAGTTAATCAAGACCTGACACCCCAGTTCAAACCCCTAGCCACCATAAGGGAGGGGCAACAAAGGGAAATTTCACAAGTAGTAGGGAATTGCTGTGGTGCAGTTATCCTATCTATCTACCTACCTACCTCTCATCCTCTGTCTAAAAGAATAAAATATGGCCACCAGGAGCAGTGGAGTGGTGCATGCACAGCCCCAGAAATAACCTGGTTGGCAAAAAAAAAAAAAAAAAAAAAAGGGTGAAAAACTCCATTTGCATCCCAGAAACAAAGGGAGTTCATTCCAAAATATGTTCATCCTCCTTTTCAGAGCGTTGGGATCTTCCTCAAAAAAATGAGAAACTCTCCTCTGTCCTAACTTGAGTCAGAAATATCTGCCAGCAGCCAGCAGCCAGCAACACGCTTGGGCAGAGAGGACTAGGCAGTCGTTGTTCAGGCTTTCTTTGAACATCAAAGGCCCCATGGCCTTCTGGGTGACCTTGGAGAGGGAAAGAGAAGCAGGGAAGCTGGGAGTCCCCATGTTGATGGTATAAAGATCAAACGGAACCCCATGGAACATAAAGCTTCCCTTTATCTCATCTCCAAGAATCTTCAAACTGCCTGCCATGCCCTGAAGCTGGAGAATTAGGGAGGAATTGAGGTGTCTTTCTTTATTTGGGGAGAAAGAACACTGAAGAAATTATACCTGATCCTAAGCAAAGCCTCCTAAGGGATTTTTTGCTTTCTCTGCTCTGGGGCTAGTGTTTGCTTCTGAGAAATCTAACCTTATCATTATCATTATTGTTATCTACTATTGCTCCCAGCTTCTGAGACTCTGCCTCTCTTGTCACTGTTATTTTGTTATTTCTCAGGATGAGCCACCCAACACAGTGCATAGCCTAGAAGAGACAATAATAGGTATTTACAGAATAAAAGGACAATAAAGTAATGGAGGGTTGAGGGCTGACCCAGTAGAGCACACATTACTGGGTATGAGGACCCAGGTTCAAGCCCTTGGCCCCCACCTGTGGAGATTGGGAACCTCACCAGCAGTCAAGTTGTGTTACAGGTGTTTCTCCTTCCCTCTGCCTCTCTCTCCTCCATCTCTCTATCTCTCATCTCTTCTCTATCGAAAAGGAAGAAATAAAATGGATACCGGGAGCAGTAGAGTCATGCAGGCACCAAGCCCCATTGATAGCCCCAGTGGAAAGGGAAAAGAAAAAGAAACAAGAGTCTCACATGTCTTATTGTTGGAAGGCAGTTTATAAGCACATTCATCCCATGTTCAACTTTTCAGTTTTTTGTCTGCCATCAATGAGTCCCTGCTATTTGCCACCCACATGTCTGTGTTTGAGGGGAAATGACAAAAGTTCTAGGCACCACATCTATATCAAGAGGATTCGTTTTACCCAACGAGTCTACATATGGGCCCAATTAGAGAAATGTGTATGGATTCTCAAGATCTCACCTAAGGACCACTAGTTAAAATGGAACATTTCCCAAACCAGACTCACCAAGACTTCTGATTCAGATGGGAAACCCCCAAGTAAAAAAAAAAAAAAAATGGGGCCAAATTCCCATGTAATTCAGCAGCTAATAGAAAGCAGTCCACTCTTAGAGAAGCAATAACGTGCAGAGATGCAATAAAGTACAGAGAAGCACACTGTTCTACAGACACTGAATATCTTTCCAGGGACGGTTCCCATCACTCCAGAAAAACTTCTCCAGCCTCCTCCTTCCTTCCCACTCTCACTCCTTCACTAATGGAGGGCTCAGAACCCTGGGTATCAGGGTATGTGGACGGGCCCTATTCCTCAGACTTAGGGCTCAGAGCAGGCATGTTTACAAATCAGCATAGAAGACTTAACCAAAGTCTATCCCTTGAGATCTAAGTAACACCCTGGGAGAACCAAATCCAGCCCCTGTTCAACTCCTGCTATAGTTCATGCATAATTTCTTAAGGGCAGAGTGTGCTGGAATGTCAGAAGACAATAGAGGCATTCAGGAGAAGAGAAGGCAGGTGGATTTCCCTCCCCCCACAGTCTTTTTCTCAGTCTGGTGAAGAGCAGGGAGTCTTGGGCTGGGGACACTCGCATAATGGTTATGCAAAAGATGTTGAAGTCTGAGGCTTTGAGGTCCCAGGTTCAATCCCCAGTATCAACAAACTACAGCTGAGCAGTACTATAGTTATTCTCAATGTATATCCTTCCTTCTGTATCTCTCTTATACTAGAATAAATATTTTTAAAAAATATTTCTATGGAAAAAAAAAAGAGCATGACAGGGCAGTGGTGAACCCAGCTGAGAGCACAATGTCAAAGGACCTGGGTTCAAACCCCCCAGTCCCGATCTGCAGAGAAGAAACTTTGAGAGTAGTGAAGTAGTGCTGCAGGTGTCTCTCTTTCCCCCTTGCAATCTCTTCATTCCCTCTTGATTTCTCTACATATACAATAAAGAAATAAAATATTTTTAAAGGATTTACTTTTTAAAAAGAGCATGGAGCGTCTAAGCAACAACTCAAAGAATCATTTTTATAAAAATCTTTATAATCATCAGGGAATAAGTAGTATTCCTTAAAGATGCAAGGGGGACAGAGATTTCCTAACCAGAACCTGGCATTAATACCCTCTTCTCCTGATCCCTATTTCACTTCCCTCAACCACTCTAAGCCTAGCCCTGTCAGATAAAGTAAGGACTACAAAAGCTGGTTACGGTCAAGGGACAAGCACACTCTAATGATGGTCCTTTTGTTCACTACCAGGCCACCTCATCATCCAGGACCCTAGTCAGGGAATCCTGGGATTCCCACAGAGATGGGCCTTGACCTCTAACAGATACCTCTCTCCATCATCACTGGTCATCTCTACCAGGAACAATATCATAAGCCCTCTTGTAGGCCTCTACAGGACCTTGCCTTCAATGTAGAACAACAGTGATAGAAATTGCCTCACTCTCCAAAGGGAGGCTGGGTCAACAGTCTGTCATTTAAAGAAGACTGGTCCTGAAATGAGTGCAGCCTAGAATGTTCCCAGCTGTGACCATGGACTGAAAGCTCAGACTGACAGAGAGATGCAGAGGTCACACGGGCTTCTGTACTGAATACAAATAAACATAGGCCTGCAGACCTGCTTTACCGCTGTGAAGCGACTCCCCTGCAGGTGGGGAGCTGGGGGCTCAAACTGAGATCCTTACACCCGTCCTTGCGCTTAACCCGCTGCGCTGCCACCTGAACTCCCCTAGTCCTATTCTTAACTCTGACACCATCTTCCCATACAATATTCTTATCCTGCCTTCATGTTAGCTGTCAGGCTCAGGAAAAGATTAGTAAAGTTGTGGGTCCCTTGGCATAAACCTAAAATAGATCCCAAATTTCACCTGCTGTACTCTTATGTTTAGGTTCCTGATTATTAAACACCTTGTTATGCTTTACATCTTAATGCTTTTCAGCCACAAAGTCGCAGATGCCAACCTGAATTCACTGGGTAGACAACCTCACCACTGTATCCTGGAACCCCACCTCTGCAGAGACCTACCCCACTAGGGAAAGATGGAAACAGGCTGGGGCTATCGATCGAACTGCCAATGCCCATGTCCAGTGGAGAAGCAATTACAGAAGACAGAACTTCCACCTTCTGCACCCCATAAGGATTCTTGGTTTATATGCCCAGAAGGACAGAGAATAGGGAAACTTCTAGGGGGAAGGGAGAGGATATGGAACTCTGGTGGTGGGAATTGAATTGTATAGAATTGTACCCCTCTTATCCCACAATCTTGTCAATCATCATTAAATCACTAATTAAAAAAAAAAAAAGAATTACTTGCACTTTTTTTTTTAAACTCAGCATTTCAAAGGAATTTTGTTCCCAGTAAATTCACACCAGGGAGGTTTCTAAAACATTTAATCTGCTACCAGTAATTGAAGTTAACCTTTTCTTTCTTTTTAGCTTCTCAAAATCTTAATCACCTGATCCAGACAGTGACATGCCAGGTAGAGCACTTATGTTACCACACACAGTTTCAAAGGGGCAAGTTTCAGGTGTGGTAAAGCAGTGCAGTTGGTGTCTAAACCCCCCCCCCCCCCCCCACACACACACACACACACACGCACACACCCGGCCCATTTCTCTCTGTCTTTATCAGAAAAGAAGGAAAAAGGGACAGAAAAAAAAAAAGCCAACAGGAATGGTGGAGTCCTCATGCAGGCACTGAACTCCAGTATTAATGGGGGGGGGGGGGTCAGTGAGTGTGGATCTCAACCACCTGTTGTGGTCCAAACAGTGCTCCTCTCCTTCTATCCTTTCCCAGTGATTTCAGCTGATGATATCAAATGTATCTTGAGACTGGCTGGTAGCACACTTGGTTGAGTGTACATACTACCACGAGCAAGGGCCCTTGTTTGAGTCCACTTGCAAGGGGGAAAGGTTTTACAAATAATGAAGCGGTATTACAAGTGAATCTCTTTCTCTCTCCTTTTTATCTCCCACCTACTGCCTCAGTTCCTCTCTGTCCTATCAAATATAAGAAAAAGAAAATAGGGAGTCGGGCGGTGGCGCAGTGGGTTAAGCGCACGTGGCGCAAAGCGCAGGGACCCGCGTAAGGATCCCGGTTCGAGCCTCCGGCTCCCCACCTGCAGGGGAGTCGCTTCACGGGCGGTGAAGCAGGTCTGCAGGTGTCTATCTTTCTCTCCCCTCTCTCTCTGTCTTCCCCTCCTCTTTCCATTTCTCTCTGTCCTATCCAACAACAAAGCAACGTCAACAATGGCAATAATAACCGCAACAAGGCTGCAACAACTAGGGCAACAAAAAGGGGAAAAAAAAAAAGAAAAAAAAAAAAGAAAATCTCTATGCTTTTTGTACCCCTATTATCTACAGCTTATGGTTCAGCAGTTCATTGTAGGTGTGTGTGTGTGTGTGTATACACTCTTCAAATGCAATGAACAAATAACTATCCTTTTTTGTGAGGTGACCAACATGTTGAGGACAATGATTATTATTTATTTTTCATGCCAGTGCACTGTTCATCTCTGGCTCATGGTGGGTATTCAACCCCAGGGATTGAACCTGGGACTTTGGAGCCTCAGGCATGAGAGACTCTTTGAATAACCATTATGCTATATTCTTACACTCTGAATATTATTATTTAAAAATAATAAATAAGAGAATAGAGAGTACAGGAAGTGAGAGAGGGAGAGAGAGGAAGAAGACAGAGAGGAGAACTAGGGACAGATAGCACAGCATTGCTCCACCTCGTGTGAAGTCACCCCAGCTGGTACTCCCATGTGGTGCTGGACACTTGAAATAGGTCCCTCATGCATGATAAAGTATATGTTCTTTTTTTAATTAATTAATTAATTAATTAGTTTTTAAAAGGAGGCATTAACAAAACCGTAAGATAGGAGGGGTACAACTCCACACAATTCCCACCACTAGATCTCTATATCCCATCCCCTCCCCTCCCCTGATAGTTTTCCCATTCTTTTTTTAATTAATTAATTTATTTTAAAAGGGAAAAATTAACAAAACTATAGGATAGGAGGGGTACAACTCCACACAATTCCCAAACAGATTGTTGAACAATTATGGACCTAACGGCTGGAATAGTGCAGATGAAGTGTTGGGGGGGTACTCACTGCAGACTATTGTATACTTTTGCTTTCAGGTATATATTTTGCCCTAGTTTATGGATATGTGTGAACATATGCTCTATCTCAGGGAAACCGGTCTATATCTAGGTTTTGGGACTTTGTTAGGAAGTGAACCACCTGGAATGGAATTAAAGAATACTATGAAAGGAAAGGTCTCACCTGAGTAATGAAGTTGAAGGGTTGTCATTCCACACCTGAAGTCTCTGGACACAATCCAAAGTGAAGCATGCTGGGGTGGCACTCATTGTGTTGATTAGGTTGTGATCAATTGGCGGATGCAATATTATTTTATATGAATTGAGAGAAGTATGCAGGAAAGTGGGCCCCACCCTAAGGTTCCAGGACTGGGGGAAATATAGGCTCTATAGTGGAAATGTGAGGTTCCTGCTGTCTTAGTGTTCAAGAAGACAATGGATAGTTATTGTTATCATCACATTATTTGGTAATTGGGTTAGCTTCAGACCTGCTTCAATGCCTGTGAAGTGATCCCCTTGCAGGTAGGGAGCCAGTGTCTGGAACCAGGATCCTTGCTCCAGTTGTAGCGCTTTATGCCATGTGCACTTAACCTGCTATGCTACCGCCCAGCTCCCACCTTTTTCTTATTTAGTTAGTTAGTTTTTTTGCTACCAGAGAAAGCTTAGAGACAAATCAAAAGAGAAGCAGAGAGAAGATACCACAGTGCCACTCTACCACTCTCGAAGTTTCCCCTTTGTGTGATGCTCCCATGAGACTTGGGTTCTTGAGCACGGCAATGTGTAAGCTCTACTGGGTGAGATACCTTTAGGACTATCTCTTCCATCAATTTTTTTAATAAGAGGAGAGAGAGAGAGAATCATAGCATCAAAGCTTGCTTCAAGCTAGGTGGTACACATGACATCCACTAAATCTTATCTCTTTCCTCAGAATCAGATAAATAGGAGCCAGGTGATGGCACACATGGTTAAGCATACACATTACAGTGAGCAAGGAATCAGGTTCACCTGCAGGGGGAAGACCTCACCTGCAGGGGGAAAACTTCAGGCATGATGAAACAGGGCTGCAGTTGTCTCTGTGTCTCTTTGCCTCTCTACTTTCTCCTCCCCTTTAAATTTATCTCTGTCTCTAGGCAATAATAAATAAATATATAGTTTAAAATTTTTAAAAGAAGTGGTGGTAGATAAAACAGATAGAAGATGATGGGTATTATATAGAACAACTGGAGGCAACCAACAATTTTGATAATGACTACAATTACAAAACCAGAATTCCAGACAGCTCCATTCTTGCAAGGATCATCACAGTAAGTTCTCCCTCGGTGTTCTCCTCTACATTGATTCTACCTTTTATCAGCCTGAACTCATAAGAGCTACTGTCCAGCAACTGTCTGCAATCCATCCTGTTCCCAGTCTGCAATTTGAGGCAGTGTTGGCCTTACTGGAACATTCAGGTTAGACTCCTTTTGTAGAACTTAGTGACCCAGGACAATCATAATTTTTCAAAGAACTCTTGAAAATCAGAGCCCATGCTAAGGAATCTGGCTGGTTGGTCAGTCTAGAAATGTTTACTGCATTCAGCAAGGGATTGTATCTACATGGAAAGCATGTATCTACCATGTTAAGTAGTGTGGTAAAGAAGCCAGTGGAGCATAGAGCTTACATGCCTGCGACTCCAGGTTAGATCCCTGGTTCTGCATGTATTAGAATTGTTGGTCGGCTTCTAAATTCTGCTTCTAAGACCCCTTCTGTTGCATTGCTTGACGCTGTGGTCTATTTACATAATCATTGTTTTGTTCGCACTGGTTTAATCCCCACCGGTTCGCACTCTTTTCCACTCCACCCCCTCTCCTAGTCACATCCAGTTTTCCACCATTTAACCCCCACTGGTTCCCGCACTTTTTCCTTCTCCCCACCCCCTATCCTACGTACATCCTCTTCCGACCTGACACTTCCGCCTCAGGAGATATCTAGGACAGGATTGTGATTAGAGATAGCAGCTTGCCCTGCATTCCTCATCAATAAAGACTGAACTGCGTCCCACTCAGCCATGAGTCCCTGGTCGTCTCTCTCCCGCCTGCAAAGCTAGCCCGGCAAGAATGGTGTTCTGATTTCTCTCTTTCTCCCTCTTGCTCCTGATGCTATCCAATATGGCAAATAAATTAGAATTTTTGCTTTTAAAGAATCATTCCTGATCCCAAAGAAACCTACAAATCAGAAGGGAATATAAATCTTTCACACAGTGGCCTGGCCACACAGTATGTCACAGCTACAATGCTCATTTGACAAGCATCACATCCTTAGGTTGATCCCTGAAATCACATGTACCAGAGTGATGTGCTGATAATCAGTCTATCATTAATAAATAGATAAATATTTTTAAAAATTAAAACTTTCACACAGAATATCATGGAAATGAATAAACTCTGCAAGGAGGTTCGAAGGAAAGACTTTCCAGCTAAAAGGATGGAAAGAAAGCTCTGTGGGGTTGGGGACACAGCATAATGGTTTGGAAAAGGATCTTCATGCCTGAGGTTCTGAGGCCCCAGATTCAATCCTCAATGTCACCATAAGCCAGAGATAAACAGTGCTCTGATATCTCTCTCTCTCTCTCTTTCCCTCTCTCTCTCTCTCTCTCTATCTCTCTTTCTCTGCCTATTTCTCTCTCCTTTCTGATTAAAATATAATATTAAGGGGCTGGGTGATGGTGCACCTAATTGAGTGCACATGTTACAATGCACAAGGACCCAAGTTCGAGTCCCTGGTCCCCACCTACAGAGGGAAAGCTTCATGAGTGGTAAAGCAGTGTTGCAGGTGTCTCTCTTCCTCTCTATCCTCCTTCCCTTTTGATTTCTGGCTGTCTCTATCCAATAAACAAATAAAGATAATTTAAATAATTTTCAATACATAATATTATAAACACTCCATAAAGCAGTAAAATATGAATTAGATCTCACTGACACTAGATAAACAGAAGAAAAAGGCTGAGCAGAGGCAAACAGGAACATCTGGTTGTCTGACTCAACTGGAGCACAGTGCCAGTAAAGAAAATGGTGGGAGATGAGCCTGAGGTAAGATTCATGTAGCCTCAGGCCAGGTGGTGGTGCACCTGGTTAAGCACACACATTACAGTGCTCAAGGACCTGGGGTTCAAGCCCCCAGTCACCACCTGCAGGGGGAAAGCTTCACAAGTAGTTAAGCAGGGCTACAGGTGTCTCTCTGTCTCTCCCTCTCTATCTCCTCCTCCCCTCTCAATTTTTCTCTGTCTCTGTCTAATAAACAAATAAATAAAAATTTAAAAAATTAATGTGGCCTCAATAATTACAACTGCTACCTCTGCCTCTTTCTTTTTATAATTCAAGGAGCTTTTTCCTTTGAATTGTCATTTGACCTTCACAATGACCAAGTGACTTAGACATTCTCATATACAGAAACCAGAAAGAGAATGTGAAGTAATTCACCCAAGGTTACTTAATGGCAACAATTCATTTTAAGTCAGGGAACTATAGCATCCATTGCATGAGAGGGCACACACACAAAAAGAAGAAGGAGGAGAAGGAGGAGACGAAGAAGAAAAAGAAGAAGAAGAAGAAGGAGGAGGAGGAGAAGGAGGAGGAGGAGGAGGAGGAGGAGGAGAAGGAGAAGGAGAAGGAAGAGAAGGAGAAGAAGAAATGCATGCAGTTGCCCAAGGCAAATTTTAGAACTTTATTCTCTTTCATAGCTTGAACATTCCCCTTGAGTAAATAATTTTCCAATATCAATTTGCATTATAAATCATTTCTGCAGGTTAAATTTCTGCAGGTAAGTTCCAGGTTAGACTTCAACCCTGACCCTCAGAATTGGACAAATTCTAAATTACTGATGGGTGAACTCTGCACATTCCCTTAAGCCAGTTCACCTGTATCAATGTTTTATGTCTTAGAATTTTCACAATGGCTTTTAATCTTGTCTTGTGACATCTTAGTAGTGAACATAATGAGCTAGGACACACTATTGTTTTCTCCTGTTTGAGGTTGTTGGTTACTACTGTTTAGGCTTTGCCTTAACAAGGGCTGGAAAAAACTGAAAGTGAGTCTGATATATCTTTACAAGAAAACTGAACAGATATCCACTCTGAATTTTCTCACTATCATCCGGTTGATGATATACTTGAACTGGACCAATAGCACATAGTGGCTCCCTGGGAGATTCCTGCTTTTCATTAGTTAGTGATTTGTGTTGGTATTCTTCATGTTGGTTTGGTCCCCTTCCCCCTACCTCTGAGAGATTTGGTTTGGCCCCTGCTAGTTTTGCGCCCCTCTTTCTCCCCGCCCCCTATGCTAAGGAGGTCCAGAGTCCCAGCAGCAGCTGCTGGAGGAGAATGATGGGGAAGCATATGGTGTGGTGATTTTCCTGCTCATGAATAAAGATTAAACTGAAGCTTCTCAGCTCAGCTGTGTGTCCTCGAGTCTCTGTTCACCGCTGCGAAGCTAGCCGGGCCTGCTGGAGCCCCGAACTTTAACGACAGATTTGCTTTGATAGCTTTTGCATTCTAATGTCTGTTCTCCTAGTTTGGGTAAATTTTTGGTTTGGTTAGGTTTGGTTTAGCCTTTAGGTTTTCCTTTTTGAGGAGGGCTGCTGAGTAATCACAGAAAACACATTTTGTTTTCAAGGCTGAAGTCCTGTGTTACACTTGCTCTGTTCTCTCCCCTATCATGGGTGTCCTGGAGATGTGACTAAATGAAAAAATGATCTTCACAGATGTGACCTAGAACTTTCTACAGTGCCAGTGTTCATAAGGTTTTTTCATTTTTGTTTCATAGAGGCGCTTGGGAACACAGATGTTCATCAGTCCGGTTCTAATTCCCCACACTTGGCCTAGCTGGAAAATATGCAGTAGCTTTCTGTCATTCATGGTAGTTATGTTCTATAAAGTTGCTACAAGCACTGAATTAGTAGAGAATGAATCACTGCTCCTTGGAGAACTATAATGTTTGCATCCTGTTATCTCTGTTCACAACATTTTTACTGATAATTGATTAACTGTATGAATAATGATTATATTAAGTATATAATTAATACATGACTACAAGTCTGTTTCTACTTAAAGTCACTTTTTGATATACTTATTCCTTTTTTATTTTTTATTTTATTTTATTTGTCATCTCTGGGACTTAACTGCTCCAAACTTATTTTTTTTTTTGATAGAAACAAAGACAGTGTGGTCCAGGAGATGTTAAGTGTTAAGCATGAGGTCCTGAGTTCAATCCCCAGTAGTACATGTACCAGAGTGATATCTGGCTCTTTATCTCTCCCCTTCTATCTTTCTTTTTCTTCAATATATACAATATTGAAGAAAAAGAAGGAGGAGGAGGAGAAGAAGAAAAGGAAAGGAAAGGAACAGAGACAGAGACAGAGACAGAGAAAGAAGGAAAGAGGGAAAATTCCCACAGCACCAAACTTTACCCAGTGTTGTATGGTTTGGGCTCAAACCTGGGGCATACACATGACAGAGCAGGCACAATACTTTTTCTTGATTCATGAACATGACTCATTGTCAACTTTTATTCATGCCTGAAAATTATCTAACCTGTGTCTTGCTAGGCAAGCATATTACAACCTTCTGGTGGTTGAGAATACCTAGTAGAACATCAGCACTACACATGGGGGTCATTTTTATTTTTATTTATTTCTTTTACATTATTTATTAGTGGTTTAATAATGGCTTGCAGGATTATAAAATCACAGGAAGACATTTCTAGAACACACTCATCACTAAAGTTCTGTACCTTGGGGACCATTTTTAAACAGGAAAATTACCAACAAAAAGCTTAAAAAGCAAGCACTAAACTTAGCTGATCACAAAAAAGGTTGTTAGCTTATAATGTAAAATGAGAAAACAAGGGATTACTTTATTTGACCTCAGCTAGAAATACACACATTGGAAGGCCTACTTTTTTCTCTAGCAAGTCTACAGATAACCACAAAAGTACAGCAAATGCTGAAGTGTGGGTTGCATACAAATTTTAGCAAGAAGATAAAGTCACAAATACAGAATCTGGAAATAATGAGGAGCAACCAAATACTGAAAGTGTATGCATTGTGCTTTATGCGGGTCTGTATATGTGGTGAGTCAGTATATGTGCATGGCATGCATAGTATATCTGCATATGTATGGTTATATATGTATTCATATGAGGTGCGTGTGTGTGTGTGTGTGTGTGTGTGTGTGTGTACTTGTTGCCTGTCTCTCCGGTTCTTGTGATCTGCACACCCAAGAGCGGGTGGCAGTCACCAAGGTCAACAAAGGGTAAGACAGAGCAAGTGAAATATTTAGGTTTTATAGGGCAAGTTTATTAGGGTCAGAGTAAACTCAGAGGAAAGGGATAGAAAGGAAGGAGAAACAAGGCTCCCACAAAGAATAGGGGGTCCTCACATGAGACACCCACATTGGACAGAAACTGGTGCCCTTATTAAGGACTCCATTATCTGTTTGGTCTAGGTGGAAGCTTCATAGTTTGCACCTATAGTCAGTCAGTCAGCTCCTGATACAGTGCCTCTAAAGGTCGCATGGGAATCTTGTCTTCTGCACATCTGGGTGTGTGGCATCTTCTGCAGCTTCATGAGTCTTATCTGCTTGAATCATTGGAACATCTTAACATGGTGTCTTTTACCTAAATGGAGACCAAAGGGTTCTTGGTCTTCTGCCTGAGGCCCCTCTCCCTGCCTACTATCACTTTTCTGCCTCATATTTATGTAAAGAAAGAAGCATTCTGTCTGAGGATAGGCAATGTCCAGTTTCTTATTTCTTTATTGGGGGGATTAATGGTTTAAAGTAAACAGTAAAATACCATAGTTTGTACATGTGTAACATTTCTCAGTTTTCCACATAACAATTCAACCCCCTCTAGGTCCTCCTCTGCCATCATGTTCCAGGACCTGAACCCCCAGAGTCTTTTACTTTGGTGCAATACACCAAACCCAGTCTAAGTTCTGCTGTATGTTTTCTTATTTTTCAGCTTCTCTCCTTTTTATTATTAATGATTTGATATAGATACACAAGATTGTGGGATAGGAAGAGTACAATTAGTACAACTCCCATCACCAGCATGCCATATCCCATACCCTCCACTGGAAGCGCCCCCATTCTTTTATTATTATTATTATTATTATTATTATTATTATTCCCTTTTGTTGCCCTTGCTTCACCATTCTTTATCCCTCTGGGAGTAAGGACCGAAATTCTCCATGGGGTGCAGAAGGTGGGAGGTCTGGCTTCTGTAATTGCTTCTCTGCTGGACACGAGCACTGACAAGTCAATCCATATACCCAGCCTGTCTCTACCATTCCCTTGTAGGGTAGGGAATGTCCAGTTTATATACAGCTAGATCAGGTCCACTGCTAGACTGTGTGATGATGCCTTCATGTGAATGAAATGGTGGTACCTTCTCTGGGCAGCCTCAGCTCCACAGCTCCCAGCTGTGGAGGAACAAACAGAAGTGAAGAAATAAAGTTCCTTCTTCCAGAGGAAGAAAACTTTATTGCCAGCTCAAAGAACTTCACTGTTGGGAGTACAGACTGGACTGCAACCCCTTCTCATCTCCTGAGCTTGTTAATCTGAAAGGAAATACGGCAGCTTTGTGAGAACATATGGCAATGAATAGGCCAACTCTGTCATGAAAACGGAAGTTAATCCTTCAAGCATATCCTATCAAGGAACCTCCAAGAAGACCTGAGTTTCCCATTCCTGGATCATGTTATGCTCTAAGCCCTAGATGTGTTTAAAAGAAAAGCCTGCTTGTATTTCCTGGAAGAGTTACAATAAATTACTACAAACAGGGTGGCTTAAAACAACAGAAATTTCTTCCCTCAACATTTGGGATACTATTGAGTCAAGATAACACTCAGTAGGCCATGTTTGTTTGGCAGGCTTTAGAGAAGAAACTGCCCTTCTCAGTTCCAGATTCTGCTGCCTCTGGTACTCCTTGACATTCCCTGCCTCGGAGCTGCCAAGACTGCTTGTGACTTCAATCTCTACTTTGTCATCATGGGCTTGTTCCCTTGGTGGGACTCTCTGTGACCTGTCCTCGTATTACAAGGACACCAGTAATTAGATTTAAGACCCACTCTAATGCAGTGTAACCTCATCTGAACTAATCATATCTGCAGAAACCCTACACTCAAATAAGGTCATATTCTATGAGTTTAGTGGTGTCTAAATTTGAGGAGAACAATGCCCTATGCACTACAATCCCTGTAAATGAAGTTTTGGGGAACAAAGTTAACAAGGACCTTGACAGTTACCTGAAAAAAAAAAGTTAGTCCTCAAAAGCAGTTCTTTCAAGGCCTCCACAATTACACCCACACCACCGCCAAACTTAGGGTCTTTTCTTTTTTTTCTTTCTTTTTTTTTTTTTTTTTTTTTTTTGCGATAGCACTTATCAGCTCTGGTTTATGATGGTGCAGAGGATTGAATCTAGGACTTTGGAGGCTCAGGCATGAGAGTCTCTTTGCATAACCATTATGCTATTTACCCCTCTTCCAAGTATCCTCTTTTCTTTCCTCTTGCTCCTCTTCTTTCTTTCTTCTTTCTCTCTCTTTCTTTCTCTCTTTCTTCCTTCCTTCCTTTCTTTCTTTGTTTCTTTCTTTCTTTCTTCCTTCCTTTCTTTCTTCCTTTCTTCCTTCCTTTCTTTCTTCCTTTCTTTCTTTCTTTCTTTTTTCTCTCTTTCTTTCTTTCTTTTACATCCTCTGCAGACTTAAGTGTTTGAAACCATTGGTAGCAAATGCAAAGAAAAGGAAGTGAAAAAATAAATGGCAGCCATAGTAGGGGGGAGGGGAAGGACTAAAAATAATTCACCTTGAAAGTTTACGCAAATAGGCACGATCTCCTCAACAATATCTTAATGTCTGCCACAACCTGAAGGCAAATTCCAGAGGACAACAATGAGCTGGGCTTTAGACCAGCAAACAGAATCAAGTCAGAGGTTAGACATTAATGGCCCCTGTGGCCACATTTTCCAGGGACACAGGAAAGTGAGCACAGCCCAGTCTGCCTACATAGCACACTTCTTAATAATTCTGACACATTCTGAAAGAAAGCATGCCCTTCCATCCTAAGCACTGGAATTTTAACCATGATGTTTAAATGAGTCCAGTTGGTTCAAAATGATTGACCTATGGTCTGTCTACTAGCAATTAAAGCTTTATGGTCCTTTAGATAATAATAATAATAAAAAATCTAAACTTGTGGAGAATGATTAAATCCATAACCCTGTAAAATAATAACCAACTCTAACTCACTCTGCAAGCTTTTTTAGAACTGCTCAGCATCCTTGACCCCTTTCCATCTGTCATAGGTGAGGATATTCTGCCTCCAGATGCACACAGAAACTGAGCTCCTTCAATTAGAGCACTGAATTAGACGGAAACAATTGGATGAAAGACACAAACAAGGAGACAGTTTACCAGACTTTCTGATGAACATGAGCAATATCTTCTGCAAACACCTTTGGGTTTGTGGGCTTGCTGGCAGTGGCCAAATTGCCACCAAGGATTTACTTGGTAATGCCGCCATGATAAACAGGATTGCTGAGTTTGAACCAAGATTTGATGGCTTCATTTGAGCCCTGCATCTAGTCAAAGCTGAAGCTGGGACTGAATATTATTGAACTCTCAGTTATATGAAGTTGTAAACTCTGGCTTTTGCTAATTAGAATTGAGTTGTTTTTTTTTTAATTATTATTGGGTAGAGACAGAGAAATTGAGAGAGAAGGGGGAGATAGAGAGGAAGAGAAACAGAGAGACATCTACAGACCTGCTTCACCACCTGTGAAGTGACTTCCCTGCAGGTGGGGAGCCGGGGGCTTTAACCAGGGTCCTAACCGGTCCTTGCACTTTGTGCCACGTGTGCTTAACCCACTACGCTACCGCCCAACTCCCATAGAATTGGGTTTTCTATCACTTGCTATATGATGCTGCATACTATGCTAAAACAAAAACAAAGCAATAATGACCTGTGTGGTGACTCATCCTGTGGGTTCTAACATGAGGATTTATTTTCTGCTCATTAGAACAAAGGAGATTATTTAAAACCAGTATTACTAATCACCCTAAGTGGTCTTTTTTGTCTGGGACTCATATTGCTCTTGCCATACTTGTCTTGTGGTGAGTCTCTCTCTCTCTCTCCATATATATGGTTTCTATACTCAGCTCCTATCATACTTCAGATGCCCAGAGAAAATATAATGTTTTGGATTTGTCAATACAATTTCTAGTCATTGGATAGCAAGAAAATATAAACTAAACTCGGTTTAAATATACCCTGATCCAACTATGCAGACTTCTTTTGAAGAAAATATACAAGTGGGTAGGGGCAGGTGGTAGCACAGCGGGTTAAGAGCACATGGCTCAAAGCTTAAGTACTGTGTAAGGATCTCAGTTCGAGCCCCCAGTTCCCCACCTGTGGGGGGGGGGTTGCTTCACAAGCAGTGAAGCAGGTCTGCAGGTGTGTATCTTTCTCTCACCCTCTATATTCCCGTCCTTTCTTGATTTCTCTCTGTCCTATCCAACAACGACAACAGCAATCATAACAACAACAATGATAAACACCAAGGGCAACAAAAGGGAAAAAATAGCCCCCAGGAACAGTAGATTTGTAGTGCAGGCACTGAGTCCTGCAATAACCCTGAAGGCAAAAAAGAGAAAAAGAAAAGAAAATACACAAGTTTGCGATAACTTAATATTAAAAAACAATAGCAATAACAAACAAACAAAAACCTTATATTTTGAACTGCTCAACAATTTAAGCATAAGGGCTGAATTCAATCAGTTTACAAATTTAACACATTAAGTGCTTATACTAAAGAAATACATACTCAGATGAAAAATTAGGCAATTATAGAACTTGTAATATTCAATGTATTTTTCCTGGCTTATTGAATTAATAGTAACATATAAGAATTAAGTTAGGAAGAGTAAAGTTTCACACCACTCCCACTACCCAAAAGTTGTTCCCCTACTCAATCCCTACACAGTGAACCTGCAAGCCCCCTCTCCCCAGAGTCTTTTACTTTGATGCAATACACCAAACCCAATCTAAGCACTACATTGTTTGCCCTTTCCATTCTTATTTCTCAACTTCTATTTATGAGCAACAGACAATGATGCTTTGCCCAACCACCATTTAGTTCTGGCTCCTGGATGTCCAACACCAGCTTCTTCAAAGGTCACAATGGCAGACTCCCTGGTGGCCAGCAAAGTGTCCACCCTGCATGGTATACCAGACAGTGTCTGAAAAGGTCAAGTCCACAGCACCTCCCGAGGTGACACCATGCTGCACGTGGGCCTGAATTTGACTGTATCAGGGCTGATCTGTGGCAAATTCTGCTGTCAAGGTCACCATCTTCTGCTTGCTGTCTCACTCCTTTCTAGCCCAAGCTCAATATCAAGGTCCTACTGCTGCCAGCTCTCACTCCTTTTCCTCTTTTTCTAGCCACATTCTTCAGTTACCTCATGATCTGATTTTTAGATGTATATGTTGCTTCTCCACCTCACACCCTCCTTTCCTTGATTCCAGCTAAACTTGCTACACACACACACACACACACACACACACACACACACTGTGGGAAAATTTCCAAGCTAAATTGCCCAGGTTCGGGCCCTAAAATGCTAAAAAACAGAGTGGGAGAGATGTGTAAATTTATTTTTCAAGACAACAGCATGAGTTGCACCACTGTTTTATTGCTGAAGGGTCAGATTCTGAATGTCAAAGCTGAATATTAAGTTGTTCTTCCTCTTAGCCTTTCTGCAATGTTTCTCATTTCCTCTGTGGCCACCCACCCCCAGACAGAAAAATGTTCGGGGCAGAGGAGAGCTGCTTGATCCAAAACTCCTTGTGTGGTGATGCAAATGCTCTACAGCTGTGCTCTTCACACTGGCCAGAGGAAGCCATTGGGCACTTGAGAAGGGCTTGATGGGACCTGTCCCTTAGACTTTGTATAAAGTGCAGTGAATACCAGAGGGAAGAAGAGAACACATGGACTTGAGGGGTCACACACACATATACACGGGTGTGAAACTATCACCCTTGTGAAACTTTATAATTTTGTAAATCAATGTTAAATCACTAGTGATGACAATCATTAAAATAATAAGAAAAGGAAAAGAAAGAAAAGGGGCCGAGGAACTAACTTAGTCATTTTCAGTTTGGCTTACTTTATGCAATTAATTGTAAATGAATAGATGACCACAGCAAATGAGCTTGCAAGGAGAAAAAGCATAAGCAGATCATCTTGTACATAATATGAGAACTAAGACGGCTATAGGGGTTGGTAGTGACGGTTGATAGTGAAGGCCAGAACCTTAGTGTGTGTGTGGGGGGGGGAGGGGTGGAGACTTATATACATCATGTATGAGTATGAAAACACACCTGAAATCTGATAATATTGTAAAGTGATGCTAACTCACAAATTGATTTTTTTAAACTGATGCAGTTCCATGTCGCTGGAGAATGTTACACTAAATAGCACAGACTCAAGTCGAGGCCTCATATTTATCAAGGCACAATGATCATAAAATCTGGCACCCCCTCCCATTCCCTCTGAAAATGGTTCATGTTGCAATACTCTTTCCAGCATAAAAGCTTACTGCTTTCTGTTCAAGCTTTTTCCATCTTCACCCACAGACACAGATGCCGATGCCTGTTTTTAGAGCACTGACTACTACACCATTTTATGAACTCTCCAGTAAAAGGTACACACCATTCCCAAGAAATAAATCCTTAATCTGGACCATCAGCTTTCACATACAGAATTTTTTTTTCTCGTGATATTTTTTCCATTAGCATCTGGGTGACCAGCTTCTCAGGAACATTTAAGAGGCAAGGAAGCATATTCTCAGGGTAAATAATATAATATTATGCAAAAAAAAAATCATTATACCTGAGACTGCAAAGTCCCATGTTCAGTCCCCTGCACTGCCATAAGTCAGAGCAGAGCAGTGTTAAGGTGCCTCTCTCTCTCTCTCTTCCCCGTTTTCATATATATATATATATATATATATATATATATATATATATCCATATATATATCCATATATATATATATCCATATATATATATATCCATATATATAGAGAGAGAGGTATAGAGATATATAGAGAGAGACAGTACATATAGATACACACAGAGAGATAGAGAGATAGAAATCTTTCTGTATTTCTCTTTTTCATTAAAAAACCTGTTCTCCATTCTCCAGGAAGTCCTAGAGGAAGAGCAACTTTTGGGGGAGGGGGAGGCTTTTTTTCTTTCAGAAGCGTCTGTAATCCAGCCTCTTTCAGACTCTTTGTCTTCCTGTGCCCAACTGAGTATTGGTGTTTCAACTGAGAGTTTCAACTCTGAGTTAGAAAACAATGAAGTCACTGAGCATGCCTAGGATCAAAAGAAGGAAAGGGAGAGGAAGGAAAATAAAACAACAACAACACCCCACACAGTCTAAATGTTGACTCACTGATCACATCACCATGGCCACACTGGCTTTTAGAAGTGTGTGTAATTGGCAATAAGAACAACATACATTTTTACAACTTTCCAGAACTTTCTCTGACAGTACCTCATTAAACCCTCCAAAGAAAACAGCACTGTGAACACCCTCCATTGTGAGAAAGGAAAGCCAGTGCTCTATGTGAAGTCACAGGCTAGGAACAGATAGAACAAGTAGACTGTCCCTAGAGTTCAGGATGACATGGCTAGGAAAAGGTACAGCTAGATATAAGAACAAGAGTTTCAGATACACTGTGTCATAGGGGCAGAGGAAATAGTCTCTGGAAAAGATACAGGCATATCCTAAGTCTGAAATGGCATTAAACTTGGCAACATTTCAAAGCAATCAATATCTCTAGCCTGTCACAGGTCCTTGGGTATTAACATGAAGGCTCTTATGGGCATACATTTTCAGCTTGTCAAATTATTCCTTACATTCAAAATCAAATTTGATACAATCATGTGGATATGTAAGGAGACAAGTCAAGAACTTTTTTCCCATCAAATCACTTTATTAGGGAAATAACAATTTACAAGATATTTGCTGACACATGAGTATAGCTTCTTAGCCTCCCATGACTGGTGTCTGCATGCCACACCCACCACCAAGTGAGGTCCTCTTCCTCCTTGTACACTGAGTTCCCAACACCATCTTGACCTCTACTTGCCTCCCCTCTATAAGAGAGACTTCTTAGGTCTACTGCAATAGATCACAGCTAGTGATCTATTCCCTTTCTTTGTTTCTTAAATTCCACCTATGAGTGAGCTAATTCACTATTCATCCTTCCCCTTCTGCTTCTCTCATTTAAAATGATTCCTACAGTTCTCATTCAGGATATATCAAAAGAGAAACTCTCTTCATTTCTTACAATTGAGTAGCATTCCACTATGTATATATGCCACAACTTTCTTAACCACTCATCTCTCATTGAATATTTGGGTTGTTTCCAAAACTGGACTATTACAGATAGAGCTGCTATGACCATTGGTGTGAATAGATCTTTGTTATATCATGAAAAAGCATGAGATAGCTGTCCAGACAGATTCAGAAACTTGCTTCACAAAAAACAGCCCTATAACTGTGAGGATTTGAGCCTACAGACTCTTATTCTTTCTGCTACATTTATGTCTTGTAGTGAAGTTGTGGAAACTCCAGAGGTTGATTCTTTTTACCAATCAGCTCAGGGCATTTGTCTCTTTGATCTGTGCTTGGCTTCCTGTGCAGCCATTACAACAGGAGGAATAACAGGCCATCAGCTAGACAATACCTCTTCAGAGTGGATGGAGAGAAACCCTAAAAGTGTTGCCTACAAGGAGCTTAGGCCTCTTTTCTCCAGGATGATATTCAGACCAAGCTGTGAGTCTGTGTTGTGTCAGCAAGAAGCCTGGCCTGCTCCAGGCCCGCCTACCCCTCTGCCTAGACATGTCTCCATTAGTCATCAGATTCTCTTCCCTCAGGACTGCTCTGCAGAGATTCACAAACATAGACCTCTGGATCAGGCAATTCTGTCACCAACCACTGAGTTGGGAACATACCCCAAACCTGTTTGCAGGAAGAAGTGCTGCGCATTGTTGACTTATCGTGCCCTGATGATGTTCACCTTCTAAAGCACCTTCTTTCTGTTCTCCTGGGTGGCCATGTTGGCCCATTCCTGGGCCTTCTGAGGCTACTTCCTTGGAGGAAAGTGAACTCAGGTGGTTCTGGGCCTGCCAGTCAGCTGCTTGTCTGCTTGGAGCTACTCTGAGTAGAGTAGCTCATCACAGAGCCTCCTGGACAGACACTGTATTAACTCCTGTGCCAAACTTACAACCCAAGGTTGTTGCCCTGGAGTCACTCAAGGAGGGAGAGAACAGAGTTGATGGCAACCTTGTTGCCCCAGCCTCATCTCCTAATAGGCTGCTGACAAGCCTATTGAGGTTGGAAGGGAAGGGGCTTTACAGGAAAGAAGGCCTGCATTCACCAAGTCCTAGCTAGGTGCCTAAAAGCAAGCCAGTCCAGTAGCTCCTGCCATTTATCTGCCGCTCACTTTCAATAAATACTCACCTCACAGTTTTCATTCACTCACCCATTCATGTACCATTCCCTGTATGCCCAGCAGTCTGCTGGGAACAAACCTCAGGACCTTGCTCTCAAGGATCTTACTATCTAGTTCTCAAAATAAATATCTGCTAGCTCAATATCTCCTTTCCCACCACTTACAAACAAACACACACAGTCCGTTCTTTATAATATAAATGTTTGCTGACTCTTTGGATTTAGCACAGGCTCAGGGCTGTAGGGAGGAGTTAATGAGATGGTGCTGGATAAGCACTTTATAACTACAAAGGGATTATACAAATGTCAGGGGTGATTTGATAGGGGCCACAACAGGGGCACACTCTGCCAAAAGGAAGGAACATTGGCCCAGTGTCCAGATAGGGAGCTCTGAGTGATTGACAGGAAGGAGACTAGTAATAAGAGACTAGTGATAAGCCCCCAGGCCAAGAAAGTGGAGGCACTCCCAATGGAGAGCCTGGGAGCTGTGGTCCAATTCACAGGCTTACTATAGTCACAGCTGATGAGAAAGTCACAACTCCAAGGTAATGCAGACCTTCCAGAAAGAAAGTAGACCAGTCAGAATCTCCTGTGATCCTTTGTTCAGGCAGCAGGGATCTTTCCTTAAGATCAATTCTTTCAAAGAAATATTTCAATTCTTACAAAGAAAGGTGGTTTTTCTTTCTCCAGGTCTTAGTATTCCACTTACAAATGTGATCATGTGGAATGTACTGTCAGTTCTCTGTTTCCAAAGCTCAAGCCAGCTCCCCTTCTCCTACCCTGAGGCCAGAGGTCAAACCTTGCCTAATATCTCTTTGACATTTCTGACCTCAGCTTTTGTAGCAAACCCTGAAATTCTGTCTAATCCTCCCTCCCCCCCTTCATCCAAGCCTCAGTGATTAGGAGACTTGCATTTGTTTGAATGAACTCTTTTATTTCAGGAATTCTGTCTGAGAACCTAAGTACTTTTTCATTTTCTCTGCTCCAGGTTAATATTAATAACAGTGTTTGGGTGGGTTGAATGGATGGATGGATATATTTTTAGTCAATGTCGCCTAACCTTCTTGTTCTACAGGATAGTTCATTTGCAAAAATGAGAGTACCAATCTGAAAATACTAACCTTGCCTAACAAGTCAACAAAATTAAGTGTAAGTATCAGGAATCCCTGAGAAAGTACGTTGCAAACACACAATCACATTCACAATTAGACCACAAGAGACTTGCATTGCTCTTTTTATAATTAAGTTACTTGAGGAATAGATAAGACTTAGGTGTGCTCTGGAGATTCAGAGCCTGGTGCTTTGGGAGAGTAAGTTCAACCTTCCACAAGTCCTCATTATGTGCATCCTTTTCCTCTGCAGGAGGAGGAGACTCTCTGCTCACCCCGAAGTCTGTGATCCAGAGCACACACTTGGCAGAGGCTTCACAAGCATTGCCTAAATTCATTTATAAGAAATCACTTGGGAATAAATAGTAACATCCATCCAGCAGGCTAGAACCCTTTTGCGGTCATGCAAAGACTGTCTTCTGGCAGCATCATTCACTCATTTAGCAAAGAGTCATGGAGACTGACAATCTCTACTCAGCACTGTGCCAGAACTGAACAAGTTAAGGGTTTCCTGTCCTCAAAGAACTTTCACTGGAATAGGATCATCTCACCTAACCCCACCAGTTGTCATCAGTCATATTAAAAAGCAGAGGTATTTTCTTCAAGTCACACTACAAAAGTCACCAGGTGCCCCTCTATCCACCAGACCAGCACTGCCATTTATCAAGTCTCTCAGCAATCGTGAATAAGAACATGGTTCTCAAGATTGACTATATCTTTTATTTTATTGATTGATTGACTGACTGACTGACTGATTGATTTAATAATGATCTATAAGACTGTGGGATAAGAGGGGTACAATTCTGTACAGTTCCCAAAACCAGTACTCCATACCCCATCCCTCCATTGGAAGCTTCCCTATTCTTTATCCCTCTGGGAGTATGAACTCAGGATCATTATGGGATGCAGAAGATGGGAGGTCTGGCTTCTGTAATTGCTTTTCTGCTGGACACAGGCATTGGCAGGTCAATCCATAATCCCAGCCTATTCCTATCTTTCCCTACTTGGGTAGAGCTCTGGGGAGGTGGGGTTTCAGGACATATTGGTGAGGTCTTCTGCTCAGGGAAGTCAGGTTGGCATCATGGTATCATCTGCAGCTTGATGGCATTAAATTATAAAGATATAAAACAGAACAATTTGTTTAATAATCAGGAATCTAAAGGTAAGAATATAGCAGATGAGATTGAGGGTCTTCCTGTTGGAAGAAGCTAGGGAGTCTATTTTAGGCACATTCCAAGGGGCCCATGACTTTACTAATTTTTACCTGAGCTCGACAACTAACATGCAGGTGGGTTAAAAGTATTGTCTGCAAAGATGGTGTCAGAGCTGAGAATAGGATTAGAAAGTTGGATCAGGGCAGAGAGTAGCTCCCAAATATAAAAGTATATAAATACCATTAACTATAAACCCCATTGATCTGACCTAGGGCCCATGTCAACTCATATTTAGCACAGAAGCCTGTGTAACCTCTGCATGAACTGACTACTTCTAAACTACCTGAAAAGCTGGACTGTACTGTGAACTCAAGGTTGGTGACAAACATATGCCCAGAATTTCTGATTTCAACCCAACCTTCTATCAGAATCAGCTGTCTGTTCATGTCTCTGTGTTTGTATATCAGGGACGAGGACTAAAGATAAAGATACATTTGCCAATAAATATATACAAATATAGAAATAATAGTTAAACCCCTATCTGCAACCTTAAAGGAACTGCTGTACCTTTCAGTGGAGGGGTGGGGATTCAGAACTCTGGTGGTAGGAATGGTGCAGAGCTTTTTACCCTTGTTATCTTGTAATTTTGTAAATTAATATTGAATCACTAATAAATTTCTTTAAAGATAATTTTCAGGGGCTGGGAGGTGGCACATCCAGTTATGCGCAAATAACACAAAGCGCAAGGATATAGGTTCGAGACCCTGGCTCCCCACCTGCAGGGGGGAACACTTCACAAGGAACAAAGTAAGTCTGCAGGTGTCTTTCTTTCTTTCTCCCTCTCTAACTCCCCGTCCTCTCTCAATTTCTCTCTGTTCTATCCAATAGAATGACTGCTAGGAAGAGTGGGTTCACAGTGCCAGCGCTGAGCCCTGGAGGCAGAAAAAAAACTTAATAATATACTTATTAAGAGCCAGAGTGTAGATTCTATACTTCTGGGACATAAGACATTCAAACACAGGAAAGCAGTTTGGTGGTGGAAAGAATACTGAATTGGAAATTAGGAGACCAGGTTCCAAAGATCAACTCTTTTTTTTTTAATTTCTTTATTGGGGAATTAGTGTTTTACATTCAACAGTAAATACAATAGTTTGTACATGCATAACATTCCCCAGTTTCCCATATAACAATACAACCCCCACTAGGTCCTCTATCATCCTTCATGGACCTGTATAAAGATCAACTCTTTTAATCATGAGATATGTGGCCTTGAACTCCACTGCCTGGACATCTGTTCCTTCATATACAGGATCTGAGGGGAGAGAGAAAGAGATCTAAGATTCATTCCAACTCTGAAAGTCTGTAACTCTCTGATACAGCAACTCTGTTCTCCCAAATGGAAAACAATTGCCAATCTGTCCCCACTCCCAATCTGGTTTATGGCTACCAAAAAAGAAATGTGAATACCATTCTCCAAGAAGCAGAAAAAATTAAGAGAAAGAGGTAATAAAGCCTTTTCATGCTTGGGACCAATTTCATCCTTGGGTCAAAGTTACCTGCCAGACAGTGTTGGAAGACTCTGACATGTTGGAGTACTTCCCTCTGCTCTGAAATGGTACCACATCTTATCTTCACCAGGATCTTCACTGCATGCCAAAGAAACAATGGAATTGGAGATGCTGACCTCCTTCCCCATTGTTTTGAACATCAAATCCTCATTGGCTTTCTAATGAACCTCGGGAGTCAGAACTGAGAGCTGTTGGAATGGAAAAATGTATTCTGTTCTCCAGCTGCAGGGCTTGGGTCTACCAGATGACAGCAGTTACTCTCTCAGATAAGTGGGGATGGAAGATCTCCCACAGGCTGATAAGGAGATGAGTGATACTTTTCTAGGGGAAGTTACAGATCAATAGGATTTTCCTATCAGTTTAGGAAGGCAGTCCTGTCAATTCCACTGCCCAACCACCAGAGTTAGAATTGGGAACAGATGGCTTTGCCTGTTAACAGGCAGAATGAAGCAGGACATGCCCATTGCCTTGTCCATCATCAGCTTGCTTTCAGATTGAGAATAGGAACCTGACAGGAAGACTTAGAGCAGGAAGAAGGTCAGGAGTGAATCAACTCCCAGAAGGGCCCTAATCTAGCCAGGAGAGAATGTGAGCTCACCAAAGGTCATACTGAGGAGGAAGGGCATTGGGAACAAAGCTAGATGGTGTGAAGGAATTCTTCCTAAAACTCCCTGAGGTCTTTAGGACTAAAGTGACTGCACTGCCTACACTTACCTCATGTACGTCACCTGAGACATAGATTTTTAATGAATATGATCCAAGTGGCAACTGATGAATGCTTTGCAGTGGGATGACAGTATGGCATGCCTCTCTGATTCACTAGAGTCTTCTCCTGTGGTTCACTCACTGAGACTTTCTTCTACCTGTAGTCCCCACACCCACAGTGGTCAGGAGAAGCCTTTGTTGAATGTATGAAAGACTGGAATTTGCCAGTCATTTAGAAGCAATCAACCATTAACAATGAAAAGCAACAGGAGGGAATTTGGTCTCTCCCCTGACACCCTTTGTGCACTTGTCATTGTTAGGGGTTTGGCTGTGCCCCCAGGAGAAACAGTTATTGCTGACCCTGTGGATCTGGCCATCTGGTTAAAAGGGAAAGGCACTTGGCTTGGACAAGGGTAGAGTTGTGGGCCCAAGTAAATGTGTTAACTTTCCCCATAAGGATCTCTCCCTAAAGTAGGAGAAACATGGGTAGGCAAGATGGAGTGGGGAAGACTGCCTCTTGCTTTGTAAACATGTTCCACTCAGAAGCTTTTGATGGCTTCCCAACAAATGTATCCCAAAGTGCTCTCTGAGACTAAAACCTCTCAAATCTGGCCTCAGTCTCCCAATCTGTCTGCCACCATTAAACCCAGAAGTCTCAGCTGACTCTATCTGTGCGGCTGACTCTATCACAGAACAGATGTTCCTTCCCCAGCCAACTAACAGGCCCACATGTGCTAGGTGGCAAAGTAACAGCAGCTGAGGTCTCTGATTCTAAGGACTGAGTACTCCTCTCCTCCCCTCAGCATGAAGGGAGACAGCTAAGCTCTAGGGTTGAAAAGGTCAGAGGTGCTCTGTGGAGAAGATGGTCCTGGGTCTTGCACTGAGTACCCTCTTCCTCTCCCAGCCTTCATTTTTAGAATATAATTCTTTTTTTAAGATTTTATTTATTTATTAATGAGAAAGATAGGAGGAGAGAGAAAGAACCAGACATCACTCTTGTACATGTGCTGCCAGGGATTGAACTCGGGACCTCATGCTTGAAAGTCCAATGCTTTATCCACTGCACCATCTCCTGGACCACTAGAATAGAATTCTTATAGGTGAATGGACTTCAAACTAAGATGCCAACAAACCTAGGTTACAGAACTCCTCTGAGAAGCTTTCCAATCTGGAATTGCTGCAGCACTGAGGCAGCATGCAGCTGGGACTGGCATGGGGCAGTGGCATAGCTGATTGAGAGCCCTTGTCCTGACCTTTACAGACATTGTCTTCAGCCTGGACACAGTTCTTTGATGCAAACCTGCCTAGCTTGCTTCTGGGTCTATATCTATTTTTATTTTATTTTATTTTATTTTATTTTATTTTATTTTATTTTGCTAGTTGCCACTAGGGTTATCACTAGTGCTCATTGCCAGTACTTCCTATTTTATTTGATAGGAAAGACAGACATTGAGAGAGGAGGGAGAATTAGACAGAGGGAGAGAAAGACATTCATCTGCAGACCTGCCTTACCACTTGTGAACCATCCCACCTGCAAGTGGGGAGCAGGGGTGCGAACCCAGGTCATTGCACTTGGTAGCATGTGTGCTCAACCAGCCCTCCAGAGTCCAAATCTAATCGGTGTCACTGCCAAACTCTAGCTAGCATACCATTTGACAAGGCAACATACAAAACTCCTAGAGTTGCTCAGTGCACAACTTGCTTAGACCCATTTGGCAATACTCTACAACTTCCTATGGCTATTGGAAGCCAGTCATCTGTCACTTTAAAGCTCTCTAAGGCGACAAGCAAAGGAAGGGGATCACACAGAAGATGAATTGAGATTCATGCTCACTTGAATATTCAGCCAGCAGCCTGAGAGTCACCTAGATTCCCCTGTACTCCGTAAAACATGGGGCAGGAATCCTGCAAAACTATCACCTAGCATCTGGCCATGGTCCCTACCCCTTCCTTATGCTTATCAGCTAGAAGTTCTAGGCTAGGTTTTGGGCCAATCTCAAGGCCTAGGGTTCATCTAAGATGATCCTGAGGCTGCTACTTAGGAGGTTGATATTTCTCACCATCCATTTGAAACCTGTGTCCAGAACGTTGTAAAATGCCTAAATTCCAAATCAATTTCCAGCTTCCCAGTCCCTCTTCATTTTCTTTGCTCCAGAGAGCATCCTGACCTCACAGGCTGCCCACACTCTTGTGGCCAGCCCATCACTGAGAGAATGAGCCTTTAGTCACTCTATTAAGAGTTTCCAGACAGTGCGTAAGCACAGGCAATTTTGCAGCAAGCAGGAAATTATCAGTAGAAGTGGAAGTGACAGGGTGTTTAGCAAACATTAAACCAAGGAAGCTTAAAAGGTCTTTGAGCATCATTAAGTAAACATTTAGGATGACTGAGAGGGCAAAGTATAAAATGGAAAGGAAAGTATAAACACTTTCTGTGGGTGAGGAATGCTCTCTCTTTCTTCCAACCTCTTCTGATCATAAGGCTATGAGGATGCTAAACAGGGCCAAGTTGCCCAGGACTGACACTGAAATTAGCCATTGCGAAATGGAACCCCATCAGTAACCATGCAGAGGAAAGGAACTGTTTCTCTTCATCTCCCTAGGCAAGTAGGACTCAGATATTCATGCCTTGAGATCCTAAGAGGCTGGTCAGTGGTACACTTGGTTGAGCACACACACTACCATTCACAAGGACTCAGGTTCAAACTCCCAGTTCACACCTATGGAGGGTGGGAAGGGGAAAGCTTCACAAGTGGTGAAGTAGTACTGTCAGTACCTTTCTCTCTCTCTTTCTATCTCCCCCGCCCCTCTCAATTTCTTTCTGTCTTATCATATACATAAATAGGTAAGTAAATAAATAAAAAATAGACACCAGGAGTAGTGGATTTATAGTGCAGGTACAGAGCTCTAGAGATAACCCTGGTGGGGGAAAAAAAAAACTCACAAAGATTCTAGATAGCTTCCCAAGTCTAGATAGCATCAGGAACATAGCAATAAAGAAAGCAGTTTTGGGTCTGAGCACCTCCCCACAAATGCTAAACACCTTATTCAAGCTCTAAAATAACCCCCATAATGTAGATATTCTTACCAGATGGAGTAACTGAGGCTGAGAGATTCAGGCTACTTAGTGCCTGTCAAGCTAAACTTGGAAGTCCACCAGACATATTACAGCTACTCTTAGCGCAGCAGCCTACATATCCATGAAGGACTGGGAGGTTCACACCCAGCCCCACTCAAGAGTACCTCAAGGAAGAATGAAGGCTGGGAGAGGAAGAGGGTACCCAGTGCAAGACCCAGGACTATCTTCTTCACAGAGCACCTCTGACCTTTTCAACCCTAGAGCTTAGCTGTCTCCCTTCATGCTGAGGGGAGGAGAGGAGTTCTCAGCCCTTAGAATCAGAGACCTCAGTTGCTGTTACTTTGCCACCTAGCACATGTGGGCCTGTTAGTTGGCTGGGGAAGGAACATCTGTTCTGTGATAGAGTCAGGCCCACAGCAATCTCTCTCTCTCTCTCTTTCTCACTTCCACCAGCTGGCAGCCATCAGCTCTTCTTGGAGAGACCCTTTTAAGACCTAAGTGGATTACTCCCAGAAGCTTTAGCAAACCATGGCACCTGTCCAACTCAGCAACAGCTTCAACTTTTACCTCAGAAATTGAACTCTAATCTCATTTCTGCTGAATCCCAGGGACAGGAAGAAAAAGGAAAGAATAAAAGAAGTGTCCTGACTGTGACAGATTGAATCAGTAATGAACTTCCACCAACAAGGCTCCATCTTCTCCAAATTAGTTATTTTTATAATATAGTGACTCAAGGAACTCTTTACCATTGTGATTACGATGACTGGCAGGGCCTAGCTGAGACCTTGATCATGTGTATCTGCTTACATGGGCTTGGATTCTTCACTCTCTTTTTGTTGTAATACAAAGATGTATTTTATATGTAAGGTGCTTGCCATATGGATGATTCTCAAAATACTGTAGAAGTGCCCATGAGCTCCCAAATCATCCAAGAAGGAGAGGCAGTGGGACAGCACTGGTTCATAGTGAGGCCATGTGTGTAAATGTGAGCTTGCCAGCTCCCCAGCTGTGATCTGGAAGAAGTAGGATTAGGTTCTGATTCTGCCACTTAGATCTGTATGCTGTGGGACAAGTTACTGACTTTCATGCCTCTATTTCTATTATTTCTATTTATATTTCTATACAAAGGGGTGGGTTTGTCTCATGGATCACCATAAGAGAATACCACACAGTGGGAGGCTTAAAACAATAGAAAAATATATGGATGTTGAGGCTGGAAAAACCGTTCTCCCTCTATGGGTTGCAGGAATCCTTGCCTGCCTTGCCGGGATAGCCTGAGGGTGCTTCTTCCCTAGCTAGTGCTCTCTGGGTTGGAGAGAACTCAACTGGAGCCGATCTAGGCTGCTGCGTGGGAGAGGGATCAGGAACTCGTGCCGCACTAACTTCGCAGGAGATACACTCTGGAACTCTCGGAGCCAGAAAGCAATTTCCAAGTGTCTTTAATCAGAAGAGCAGCTGTATTTATACTCTCCAAGTAGGGTGGAAACAGGATGTGACATAGAGAGCATGGAGTGAAAAGTGACTGGTGGAAGATCAGGGTGTGACAAGGAGAGGGGGCGGAGCAGGTGAGAATTCTACCACTGAACCACCAATGCCCTGGAGGGAAAGTGGTGCTTTATGTAAATGTAAAAGTGATTTATGTAAATAGACCGCAGCTTTGAATGGGATCAAATTAATCTCATACAGACATACTGGTGTTTAAGCCGGGGGGAGCTGGCATACTATCCAATACTGCCTCATCTTAACTTCCAGTTACTGTTAGCCATCCTTGGTGTTCCTTATTTGTAGCTGCAGTTCTTTATCTTTGCCTCCATCACCATGTGGTCTTTTCCCCACATCTGTGTCTCAGTATCTCTGGATTTGAATCTTTCTGTCATTACTCATACAAAGATGTCAGCCATCGGATCTAAGATCTATTCTAATTCAGTCTGAATGCATCTTAATTTGATTTCTAAATAAGGCCACAGTGTTGGGATTTGAACATATCTTTTGACATACAGAATTGAGTTCGCTACCATACAATTATAAATCTATCCCTCCTTGTATTATTTAGAGAAAAGAACACAATCATAGAGTGCACAGTGGTTGGTCCATATGCACACAGTAATTGAGAACTTATTGTACCTTGATGAGTGACTTGACCTGTATAAAGGATGGAGCCTAAAGGGTCCTGGAAGTGGTATGCAGGGAGGCAGGTGACTAACTTGGTGTCCTGCTTTGGTCTGTGGTAGTGGTAGGTGGGGAGGAGACACTCTGATTGAGAAAAGGTACCACCAGCAACAGGGCCTAACTCCTGAAGTTGAGACTGATTGGCTGTTGGATCCTCAACATATGTGTTAGATTCATACTGGAGAATGAAAGCAGTATTTCAATCACACATACAGATCAAGCACAGCAGACTGAGAAAAGAAACCTTCTCTGCAAAGTAGGTTAAGAGACTATCTGTCATAGGACAGGCAGACCACCTGGCTAAAGAATAGATAGAAAGACCACCTGCTGAAAAGGATAAGCCATAAAATGCACCTGCTGTAGTCAACTCTGGCCCTAGGGTACAGTGGACCTGGTATTTGAGGGAAATCCAAAAACAGAGTGCTCTACAGACCTATTTAATCTTTCTTAATAGTGGAAGCTTTGCTCTCTCAATATCTGTGTGCTCATGATGTAAATCGCACCTGGCTCATGATCTAGTTCCCCTAGACAACTTCTCTTACCCACTTGTGCCTCCTGACTTACCATACATCGTAACTATCCCCACCCACTCCCAGAGAATTATTTGCTGTGATTCCACATGTTAAATACTGTAAATAGGCTGAAAATTTCTACAGAGCATCAACCATGTCTTTTTCTTAGTAGCCCACTGAGCCCATATATGATATTCAGGATATAGTAGTAATTACTCCAGAAACACTTCTTTATTAAATTCTTTTTCATATGATATCTTTTCTAAAAGTTTATTTGTTTTGTCAGATCAATACAGTTTACAGTTAATGGTATTTATATACTTTTCCCATATTTGAGAGTTACTCTCTGTCCTGATCCTAGTCCTTTGCTCAACTCTGACACCATCTTCCTAGATAATACTTTTAGCCCACCTGCATGTTAGCTATCAGTCTCAGGAAAAAATTCTAAAGTCATGGGCCTCTTGGAATATACCTAAAATAGACTTTCTAACTTCTTCCCACACCATGACCCTTAGTTTCATTGGCTCAATTCTGACCTCTGGGTTCCTGATTATGAAACAATTTGTTCTGCTTTATGTCTTAATACTTTCAGCCATCAAGTTGCAGATGCTACCATGATGCCAACGTGACTTCCCTGGGCAGACGACCTCACCACAGAGTCCTAGAACCCCATCTCTCCAGAGCCCTGCTCCAGTAGGGAAAGACAGAAACAGGCTATGGGTATGGATTGACCTGCCAATGTCCATGGCCAGCAGAGAAGCAGCTACAGAAGACAGACCTTCCACCTTCTGCAACTCATAAAGATCTTTGGTCCATACTCCCAGAGGGATAAAGATTAGGGAAATTTCCAATGAAGGGGATGGGACATTAGCACTCTGGTTGGAATATACCCCTCTTATACCACAATCTTGTCAATCATTATTAAATCACTAATAAAAAAATGGTTATAATAGAAATAAATGTAGCCTCCCAATTTGAAACACCTTGATTTTTAAAATGCAATGCAAATGCAAAATGACTAGATACTGCCCATTATTTTTTATTTCTCTCCCATTCAAATAATAACTTAAACATTAATTCATGTAAAGTAAGGAATTCATTGTTGGTTCAGACTGTCCTGACACAGAAATCCTAAACCATGCCTTTTTGAATGTTTTGGAAAACCCAGACTCAAACTCTGTGGTCAGAGAGGGAGCAAACAAAAAACATGGCATACGATCATATAAGAGAAGTAAAGCTGTAAAGCCCTCAGATTATTAAAAGTAATTTAGCAACTGTTAAAAAAAAAAGTTTTTATCAGTTTTGATGAAAACTTCAGTTCTGAGGGAAGGGAGAAAGTGGCCTAAAGCATACTTTATTAATCCTTGGAATTGTTGAAGTTTTTAATAAATTAATTCTTTTAATATTACAGAGGGCCCCAGTAACTATATAAATATATAGTAAATATATCATACCACTGCATGATCAGGTTGAGAGCTTCTGAGTAGAACAAAGGCCTCTCTCCCCAATAAAGAAAAATAAATAAACTAAGGCCTTTATCATCTTCAACTATAAACATGTATTGAGCACTGTGTGCTAGGCAGTATATTAATCACTATGTCAGGAGGAAAAGATTCCTATCCATAAGAAAGTTTAATGCATATGTGGCTTGTAAATAAACTAGCTAACTAGTCAATTCAAAATGAAAGCATTGTTTACATAGTGGTAACCTGCTGGGCAGAGGTTGGTAGTTGAAAAGAACTGAGTCAATCTGCTGGAAAATGAATTATCCAGCAAAAAAGAAGTTTTCTGAACTCAAAAGTCTGGGTAATATATATAAATACTACCTTTCTTCTCCAAGATCTAGAATTCAGAGACCATCTTAGTAAGTTGGGACATTGATATAGTTGGTTCTCTGAATGTATAGCAATACAAAAGAGTGTAATAGCAGGGGCTGGGTGGTGGCACACCTGATTGAGCATACATGTTACAGTGCTCAGGGACCCAGGTTCAAGCCCCTGGTCCCCACCTGCAAGGGGAAAGCTTTGTGAGTGGTGAAGCAGGGCTGCAGGTGTCTCTCTCTGTCTCTCTCCCTTCCTGTCACCCCCTTCCCTTGAAATTTCTGCCTGTCTCTATCCAATAAATAAATAAATATTAAAAAATTAAAAATAAAAAGAGTGTAATAGCAGAAGAGAAAGATGTTCAAAGCCATGGCCTTGCCTCATCATATATATATATATATATATATTAAAGATTGATTTATTTGTTAACATAAAAACAAGAGAGAGAAGTAGAGGAACACTCTGGCATGCAGGGGATTGAACTCAGAACCTCTTGCCTGCAAGCCTCACACTCTAGTTCCCCACCTCCCAGGCTGCTTCTATTAATTGCTTTTCTGCACACCCACAGGTCAAACACATCATCATCACTTCCATTATAGAAAATGACTGTTTCATGGCGTGGTACCAAGTTGTTCCCTGAGGAAAATTTACTATAAAAAGATCAACATCACAGTATTCCTCTGGGTCATCTGATTGAATGTGAACATGGCTTTGTTGTACAGTGTCCAAAAAAGCCCATAAATTATAATCATTAAATCTACCATCCTCAGAACTCATGTCAGTATTGGACTGAAGTCTACTTTATGGCTTTCAACTATTAATAATATTTGCATATTATTATAACCACATCAGGCCACTTGCCAAGTAACATTATTCTTAGAGTAATCATTTTCAGGCACTGCACTGAGTGTCAGGATTTGAATAGAAACTTTCAACTGGAACTATAAGTATATTAATACAATGTTCGCACAGTACTCCCGGCCTCTCTACTATAAACTTGGCTCTGAAAGAGGACAACCCTTCTTCTTCATATGTGTATTTTCAAATAAGTCCCAGAGATCTAACTACTTCTGAATTTGTGTCAAAGCATGATTGGTTTCCAAACAGCAAAAGTGTAATAAGTAATCAACATACCTGGTTCCCAGTTCTGTAATTTCTGGCTCGCCTTGCCAAGGAGATGATTAATAGCAGTATAGTAGCTCCTAGTCTGTAACAAAAAGGTTTTCTGAAAATAAAAATGATCTGACCCAGGACCTTTGAACCATTTTGCCTCCATTGGAGATGACTTCAGATATGCCAAACCTCTGTTGGCTCCAGTTTCCATAAGAACCTAGTGAGAAAGTGTATGCATATTACTGAAAGTACTTTTTGAAGTTGAAACAAGTAGGGATATTTGGAAAAGTGCTCAGAATAAGAGCCAGACCTACAAAGACCTTGGAGTGGGGAGATATAAAGAGAACATGCCTGTGACTGTTCTAGACCTTGAGTCCTGATCTCTTTCTCACACCAGTGGGATCTCTCTGCTCAGTACTCAGATGTCAACATCAGCACAGGTCAAGGGAAACAGCTAGACACTTCCTTGTCTCTCGAAGGATCAGCATTTTAAACAACAGTGAAATTTTTGGAAGGTATCTTTAATTTTTAAAAACTTTTAAAAATTTTTGCTTCTATTTCTTTTGAGGTATTAGGAATAAGATGTATTATTAATTCTAAAGAAATCAATACCATATATGTATGTGATGTGTGTGTGTGTGTGTGTGTGTGTGTGTGTGTGTGTGTGTGGATGTGTATGTGGATGTGTGCTCACAATTAACCATGGTATACAATATAACAAAATTTCAAGGGTATTTTCATATTCATACATAGTGCCTATGAGTCTGAGACTGTATCATTCAGAACAAAATGGATGGAACTAATGGTGATTATGCTAAATGATAGAGTAGATATGATATCTATGATAGATAGATAAAGTACAACTACTCCATAGTTTCACTTATGTGCAAAATATAGACAACTAAAATATAAGAAATTGGAAAAAAAAAAAAAAAGCAGCCAAACTTTCTCTTGGACTTCATGAGAATGAAGGTGGTTGGGAGGTGGAGGAGGCACAAGAACATTTGCAAGGAGGTCACAGAACTTTGAGGAAGAGCATCTTCCCAATCTTTCTTTTTGATCTTTATTGGGAGATTAATGTTTTACAGTTGACAGTAAACACAATAGTTTGTACATGCATAACATTTCTCAACTTCTTCCCAATCTTTGTAGTAGTAATGGATTTGTGTAGCATCAGTTTCCCTAAACTGAAAGTACAACAGAAGCCAGATTCATCTGAGACTCCGAATGGCAGAGCATCACACCAGGCACTGTGTGTGGCAGCTCATTCACACCATCACTCACCTGTGTCTGACCAGATTGGCATGGAGAAGCAGCAGACAGGCACTCAGCAGCTCCAGATCCTGTCACATCCCTCCCCTTCTCATCTTCAATTCCTAGGCCAAGTGTCCCTTCACTCCTAGACAAAGGACATCTATTTCTTCTGCAGAATGCCCATCACCAAAATCATAGGTTCAGATACTGAAAGTGTAGTGGGCATTTCAGTCCATTGCACTGGTTTTAGATCATCTCTGCACAGGTTCCAGTCTGTTCTTCTGGCCACCATGCCATGAGTGAATTTCTAGAATGCCTGTCCCACTGACTTGAGGGTCAATCACCAGTTTCAAAAGCAACAGTTTCTCACAGAGCAACCTCAAGAGCCTGTGATCAAATTACCATAGTAAACCCCCTGCATATAGCCCCTAGTGGTTCTGCCTCCCTGATTTAGAATCTAAATCAGAATCTAATTCTAAATCAGAACCTTGTCTGATTTAGAATTAGCTCTGGTCTATTGCAGAAGATCCAAGAACCCTATGGGGGGGTGGATTAAGAGAATATGTTCTATCGGGGAGGAAGACCACAGACTGGTGAAGGGTATGATGTGCTAACTCTTACCATGGAAGATAAGAAAGTATACACAAATGACAACAACAGCTTTGTAAGTCACCCCCCCCAAAAAAAATGCTATAAATAAATAAGTAAATATAGTACTGGAAATTTCTAAGGGAACAAGTCTTAAGAAAGTGTCCTCTAAATTGAGTCTGACTTCTGAAATTCGCTGATCTGACTATATGTCCAGGTAGTAGTGACTTTTTTTCCTTAATGTATTAGTACTAGTGAATTAATATTGATTTATAAAATTGTAAGATAACAGGATTATAATTCCATATGATTCCCACCACCAGAGTTCTGTGTCCCCACTCCCTTCATTGGAAATTGCAGTAGTTCTCCCAAAATTAGTGACCCTTTTTCTGGTGACAAAAAGACACCGGTTACCCATGATATTTAACAGCAAATTATTTACCTAAATGATCACCACAGATGCTTCTGATAAAGTGTGGTGATCAAGTGTTAGATACCATCAAAACATTTAGTAGAAATGAGAAGTATAGTGGAACTCAATGATTGCTTCCAAATGTATTGGGAAAGTTGAAGAAAATAATGATAGGATCAGAGCTTTGAATTTCCTATTTAAAGTTCATAGAAAGGACTTGAAGTATTCTATTGAGATCCTAAAATAAATCATTCTACCATAGCCACCAGATTGAAATCTTCAAAAACCAGAACTAAATTCAAAGTCCAGTTTTTGAGATAACTGAATTAATTGGGTTGTCAGAAAAGTCATGACATATTTCTCTGTTTTTCAATGCAAAAATGCACCATGGGTTTTTCTGGCAACCCAATATAACACACAGAGAATTCTCTTCTGCTGGGCTAGCTTCGCGGGCGGGAGAGCAGATCCAGGAATTCATGGTGGTGTGGTAATACAATTCTTTATTCATACTGGAACATCCCAGAATTGGGTGTGAGCACAGCGGGTTAAACCACGTGGCACCAAACTGCAATAGCCACCTCCTGCTCAGCATGCCAGCCCTTGTCCAGGTTGGGACACCAGAGAGAAAATAGAGAGCGAAACCAGAAACAGAAGTGGGTTTTATGGGATAAAACTGGAAGTGGCAAGTCGAAATGGAGATGGCTAGGAAAGGGGGTGGAGAAAAGAAAAAGGCACACTGGGAACTTTCTTAGCTACCTTTGCTATGGTTTTAGCTGGCGGGAATAGTGTACCCTGCAGGCAGGGTGGGTCTCGAGGTAGAAAGAAGGTAGATCAGCCAAAACAATAATTATGTAAATAGGCCATATTGCCAACAATGGAGGATGGAGGGGGGGGGGCCTGGCAAGCACTCTTCCTCAGAGTTCCTTGGGTTTATTAAGGCATTGGTTTTGAAGGAGTGGAACCCCTACAGTTGGGATTGGGATGTATCAGAAGATTCCAACCTCTTTGTTCTGCCAAGCTTTCTTTTTAGTCCTTCCAATGATGAGGATGTTAGTCTCCCTGTGGCCTAAAAACCTGCAATTATCTACCCTGAAATAGGTACCTTGCAAAGAATTTTGTGACCTGAGCCCTATTTCCCTCATCTCTCAGTGCTTCTAGATTTATAGCCAAACTTAAGCTCAAAAGTACGAAGTATAAAGGCTGATCCATGAACAAATACTGAGCACGTCCCCAAAGTGCATGACTGCCAATTTACATTGATAAGAATCTGGGAAACATGTGTGGAATGGCTCCTAGGATTGTAGGATCCATCCAAAAGGAAAATCAAGTTGGATCAAGCTATATGTGTTATCAAGCTATATATGGACCACTAAACTTAGATTTCAGAGTTCATGCATTAGTTCAAGGGGCTTGTAGTGGCTCTAACACTTTGGTTAATTGACAGAAATCTGACCCATACTAAATGTAACTGAAATATCAAAAGTTTCTTGGCAATGTGTTGAGTTACCCTAACCCAGGTAACTGGCAATTACAATAACAGACAGCAGTTATGTTTGGTATCTTGAGAACTCTTACGAACAAGCAGTCTACTGACATCCTCTTTCACCCACACAAGCTAAAAAGTTTTAGGTCTGATTTGAGTCACAAAAGAAAATCATGATCATGGGGCCGGGTGGTAGAGAACACGTGTTACTATGTGCAGGAACCTGGGCTGAAACCAATGGTCCTCTCCTATAGAAGGGAAGCTTCATGAAGCAGAGCTGCAGATATCTCTCTCTCTCTCTCTCTCTCTAGCTTTCCTTCCCTTTCAATTTATCTCTTTCTTATCAAATGGGGGGGATCTACCTCCCAAAACTCCCTTAAAAGGTGCAAGGTGCTTCTTATCTCAGCTGTTCAAGCTTTCAGGTCTCCTATCCCTCCCATCTCCCCTCCCTATTCCTCTCTATTTCTATAAGAAAAAGAAAGGGAAAAAAATGACCACAGGGAGAGGTGGAGCTGTGCAGACCCTGAGTCCCAGTAATAATATAGAAATAATAAATAGAGGGACCGAGTGGTAGCACAGCAGGTTAAGCACACATTGCGCCAAGTGCAAGAACCAATGTAAGGACTCAGGTTCGAGGTCCCAGCTTCCCACTTGCGGGGGGGGGGGGGCACTTCACAGGTGATCAGCTCTGCAGGTGTCTTTCTCTCCCCCTCTCTGTCTTCTTCGCCTCTCTCAGTTTCTCCCTGTCTTATCCAACAACAACAGCAATGGCAACAATAACAATAACAACAAAACAGGGGCAACAAAATGGGAAAAATGGCCTCTAGGAATGGTGGATTTATAGTGCAGGCACTGAACCCCAGCAATAACCCTGGAGACAAAAAAAAGAAAGAAACCGTAACTGTAGTCATTTTATGAATATTTTTCTTATTTTGAGAACATATTTATATTCATATAGCCAATTCTTTCTTATACCCTTCCAATTCTTATCATTCAAGTCATGTTAGTAGGAGTTCACCATATAATCCAGTATTTGAGTTGGGGGGATGTTAACAGAGGAATGTAGCACAGCTCGAAGTCTTCTACAGAGTTAAATAAAGAGACTTTGTATTTTTGTTGAAGGAAAAGTTTAACAGTTTTTTAAGTTTTTGAAAAACAGCTTTACTATGTTAGATGAAAAACAATGCTTTGGTGAGCGGGAGGGTGGACATGCAGCTTCCTGGGCCAGCGGGGGTGGGGAGTGGGTAGAATGGGACACAATCTTTTGGTGGTGGGAATGGTGTTTATGTACACACCTATTAAATTGTAGTAATATAAATCACTATTTAATTAATATGAGAGGGGGAAAATTGATTGTATGTCTAACAAAGAGACTTTTCAAATCTAACCCAATTACCAGATAATGTGATGATAACAGGAACTATCCATTGTCTTCTTGAACCCTAACACAGCAGGAACCTCACATTTTCACTATAGAGCCTAAACTTCCCCCAGTCCTGGGACCCTAGGGTAGGGCCCACTTCCCCATATGATTCTCCAATTCTTATCAAATAATATTGCATCCGCTGATTGCAACCTAATCAACGCAACGAGTGCCACCCCAGCATGCTTCACTTTAGACTGTGTCCAGAGACTTCAGGTGTGGAATGACAACCCTTCAGCTTCATCACTCAGGTGAGATCTTTCCTTTCACAGTATACTCTAATTCCATCCCAGGTGGTTCACTTCCTAACAAAGTCCCAAAACCTAGATATAGACCAGGTTCCAGGAGATAGAGCATATGTTCACACGTATCCATAAACTAGGGCAAATATATAACTGAAAGCAGAAGTACACTAGAATTTGTAGTGAGTACCCCCCAACACTTCATCTCCACTATTCCAACCTTTGGGTCCAAGATTCTTCAACAATTTGTTTGGCTTTGTATGTTAACTCTCTTTTCAGCCACGAGGTTCCAGATGCCATCAGGATGCCGGACAGGCTTCCCTGGACTGAAGACCCCACCAATATGTCCTGGAGCTCCGCTTCCCCAGAAACTCACCCTACTAGGGAAAGAGAAGCAGACTGGGAGTATGGATCAACCAGTCAACGCCCATGTTCAGCGGGGAAGCAATTACAGAAGCCAGACCTCCCACCTTCTGCAACCCACAACAACCCTGGGTCCATGTTCCCAGAGGGATAGAGAATGGGAAAGCTATTGGGGGGGGATGGGATATGGAGATTGGGTGGTGGAAATTGTGTGGAGTTGTAACCCCCCATCCCATGATTTTGTTAATGTTTCCTTTCTTAAATAAATTAATTTTTTAAAAAGTTTTAAAAAAAAGAAAAAAGAAAGAAAAACAATGCTATAGTATGTTAGGAAATTAAATGTTAAAAATCAGTACATGTGCTCAGAAATGTAACTCAGTGGCAGAGTACATGCTTTACATGTATGAGATCCTGAGCTCAATCTCCAACACACACACACACACACACACACACACACACACTTAGTACACCTAGACAAAATATTTTTAAGAGATGTTTTTTGTAAACTTGATCAAGTCAATTTAGCTGAACTAAAACTATGTCTCCCATAGCTGATTTGGCATTTGTCATAAAACACGTTATTGTGTGAGCTCCAGAAGGCAAAGCAAATGATGAAGCCATGTTCCTTCTTTTTTTTTTTTTCTTTTTTTTCTTTACCATGTTCCTTCTAATCTTAGAAAGTTGATGCAGATATCCAGCACTGTGGCAGCTCAAACACTCTGTCACTCAACTACTGGCTTCCTGGGAGCATGGAGCAACTCCTCCTCCAGCCACCCTCTCCCCAGCTCTCCTTTCAACTTACCCATTCCTAGGCCAGATGTTTAACTCTTTTTTTAATTTTTTAATTGTATTTATTTATTTGAAAAAGGAAACATTAACAAAACCATAGGATAGAAGGGGTACAACTCCACACAATTCCCACCAACAGATCTCTATATCCCATCTCCTCCCCTGACAGCTTTCCCATTCTTTATCCCTTTGGGAGTATGGACCCAAGATCATTGTGGGGTGCAGAAGGTGGAAGGTCTGGCTTCTGTAATTGCTTCCCTGCTGAACATGGGTGTTGACTGGTCAATCCATACTCCCAGTCTGCCTCTCTCTTTCCCTAGTAGGGTGGGGCTCTGGGGAAGCAGAGCTCCAGGACACACTGGTGGGGTCCTCAGTCCAGGGAAGTCTGGTCTGCATCATGCTGGCATCTGGAACCTGGTGGCTGAAAAGAGAGTTAACATACAAAGGCAAACAAATTGTTGAACAATTATGGACCTAAGGGCTGGAATAGTGCAGATGAAGTGTTGGGGGGTACTCACTGCAGACTATTGTGTACTTTTGCTTTCAGGTATATATTTTGCCCTAGTTTATGGATACGTGTGAACATATGCTCTTTCTCAGGGGACCTGGTCTATATCTAGGTTTTGGGACTTTGTTGGGAAGTGAACCAACTGGAATGGAATTAGAGAATACTATGAAAGGAAAGGTCTCACCCAAGTAATGAAGCTGAAGGGTTGTCATTCCACACCTGAAGTCTCTGGACACAGTCTTAAGCGAAGCATGCTGAGGTAGCACTCGTTGGGTTGATTAGGTTGTGATCAGCAGATGCAATATTATTTTATATGAATTGAGAGAAGCATGCAGAAATGTGTGCCCCACCTTAGAGGTTCCAGGACTGGGGAAAATATAGGCTCTATAGTGGAAATGTGAGTTTCCTACTGTCTTAGGGTTCAAGAAGACAATGCATAGTTACTGTTATCATCACATTATTTGGTAATTGGGTTAACTTTGAAAAGTCCCTTTGTTAGGATTTGCTGTATAATACCCAATATCTTGTATATAACTGTGCCACTGGTTGCTTCTGCAGATTTTTGACTCTTACACCTCATCATTCATCATCAGAGTTGGAGACTTAGAGGTGACAAGAGGTCAAGACAGATTCTAGTCCATTCCTATAACTGGAACTGTGTCAGTTCCAGTTTCCCTCCTGCGTATCCCATTTCATGAACATCTTTTCTTCCCAACTGTCTGCTGACTTTGGGCTCCAGCTCCAGGCAGAGAGAAGCAACAGCCTCCCTTTAGCCCAGTAACCAACTCCCACAATTATAGGAGGTCCAATTACTATAATAAATCATTTTTTTACAAACCCTAAAGACTCTGTTAGTCTGTACTAATCCTGACTGATACAGTGTTGTCCCAGGCCTTCCATGTCAACCTTAAAAGTCACTGGCAGGTTTGTCTTAACCATGGATTCTGCTTAAAGCTGTCAATTGTGTTAAACCAGCAAGAAATCATGGCATTAAGGATTAGAATTGGTCTTGCCTCATTCCCCAATACCCCTTTATCTAAGCCCTCATGGATATCTTCTTTTAAATGTGCTATATAATAAAAAAAATGAATTTTCTAAGTAGCAATTAAGTTGTTTTCCCATGTTTCACAACTAACAGGTAATCAAAGCTGCTCATCAACCCAAGAAAGCCAACATTCCTCTCCTGCACTGATATCATTCCAGCCAAAGGCAAAGAAAGTTGACATGTTGTTAGCTTTCCAAAGGAGGAGAACTTGTCACATTTTTAAGTTTCCCTCAGAAATGCCTGTGGGAGGAAAGGAAGTAAAAACGCATGAGCCAAGAATGCCTTCCTAGTGAGCCTTACCACAGAGGTCACAGCAGTCCTTCAATAAACCTAAGGAGGCAAGGAAAACGGAAAAGTATGGGTGGAGGTGAAGATGAGGAGCAGATGGGTTTGTCTTCATGGGAGGAGGAAGACAAAACCTTTCTTATAGGATTGTCTGAGTCTGTGCATGAAAGAGGTTGCCCTTTTTGAAACACCAAAAACAAATGCACACAGCTCTACAAAGGTATAAAGGATGTCCAGTGAAAATGATATTGGGATAGATCCAGCTACCCACGCCCATTCAGTTTATTACATTAGCAAAGTTTGGGTAGTATCACAGTCAACCCCCAAAATATAGTCAACATAGTCCTACTTGTGCCATGACTTTATAGAAGAAAGTATACAAGCAGAGTCTGAGTTTGGAGTAGTTCACTAATATAAAAATCTCTGGGTGGAGGGTAAGGTAGATGTTCAGCTTCACTTTGGGGGGAGGGCAGAGGGACACAGACTTTTGGTGGTGGGAATGGTGTTAACTTAGAGTCTCACAAGTCACTATTTAATTGATATGAGAGGGGAAAATGGATTGAATGTCTCAAGCTTTTTGATTCATAGACCATAGTTCTGAGAATATATTCCTTCAATCTAAGCACTTAAGACATCAAATTGCTAATCTGATTTATTTTAACAGTGGGCTCAAATAGTTAACACATCTCTAATAATGACTTTTCCTTGAAATATTAAATCACCTGTAATCTTAGACAAGGGAGAACAGAAGCAACTGGTGGCATCACTTTATAAGACATATATGGCATTAAAGGACATAAATTATGGTGAGGTCATGTATGATACAGCAAATCCTAACAATAGGATTTTCAAAGTTAACCCAATTGCCAAATAATTTGGTTATAACAATAACTATCTATTATCTTCTTAAACCCAAGTACAGAAGGAAGCTTACCCATTCTCTAATAAAACCCATATTTCTCCCAGTCCTGTAACCTCTGGGGTAGGGCCCACTTTCCTACATGCTTCTCTCAATTCATACCAACTGATACTGAATGTGCTGATCACAGCCTAATCAATATAACCAGTACCACCTTGACATGTTTCACTTCAGACTGTGTCCAGAGACATCAGACTTGGTATATCAACCCTCCAGCTTCATTACTCTGGTGAGACTTTTCCTAGCTCATAGGACTCCTTAATTCCATTTTAGGTGGTGCACTTCCTAACAAAGTCTCAAAACCTCATAGACCAGGGCTCATGAGATAGGGCATTATGTATACATATATTTATAAGCTAGTAAGAAATATATACCTTAAAGCAAAAGTGCACAGTAGTTTGCAGTGAGTAAATAGATGCAGCAAGCAAGTAGAAAGACCTAAGAAGACACCATAAAGTATCTAATCAAATAGTTTCTACTTAAACCTAGATACCCTCCTCACCTACTTCCTATCCTATTACACTTCCTTCAATTACTCCAAAGCTAACTTTGTCAGACAAAGTAAGGACTACAAAAGGTGGATAAAAAGAAATTATATATATATATATATATATATATATATATATATATACATATATATGGTGGATAAAGGCAAGAGACCAGCATACTTTAATGATGACTCTTTGGTCACTACCAGGCCACCCCATCAACTGGGGCCCTAGTCAGGGAGTCCTGGTATTTCCACACAGACATGATGGGCCTAGACTTCTAACAGATCCCTCTCACAACTGTTGCTAGCCATCTCCATCAGGAACAACATAATAGACCCCTTTGTGGGCCCCTATAGGACCTTGCCCTCAATGTGGATCAACAATGGTAGGGACTGTCCCATTCTCTGAAGGGAGGTTGGGCAACATACTCTACCGCTCGAGGAAGATGTCCTGAAATTAGTGCAGCCTGGAATGTTCCTAGCCATGACCACAGAATTCAAGCTCAGACCTACAGGGATGCAGAGGTTACACAGGCAAATATGGGTCCCAGATCAAATCGATGGGATTTACAGTTAACAATGTTTACATACTTATTCTATATTTGGGAGCTACACTCTTCCTTGATCCAGCTTTCTAGTCCTTTTTACAACTATGACACCATCTCCCCAGACAATAACTTGGGTCAACCTGTATGTTAGCTGTAAGGGTCAGGCAAAAACTAGTAGTCATGGGCCCCTTGGAATATACCTAAAATAGACCTACTAGCTTTTTTCCAAAATGGAGACCCAAATCTCATCTGCTATCTTCTTGTCTTTGGGTTCCCGATTATTTAACAATATGTTCTGTTTTATATCTCAACTCTTTTTCAGCCACCAGGTTCCAGATGCTACCATGATGCCAACCTGATTTCCCTGGGCAGACCACTTCATCAGTGTGTTCTGGAGCCCCGCCTCCCCAGATCCCTGTTCCACTAGGGAAAGTGAGAGGCAGGCTGGGAATATGGATCAACCTGTCAATGCCCATGTTCACTGGGGAAGCAATTACAGAAGCTAGAACTTCCACTTCTGCACCCCATAATTATCTTGGGCCCATGCCCCAGAGGGATAAAGAGTAGGAAAGCTTTCAAGGGAGGAGATGGGATATGGAGTTCTGGTGGCGGGAACTGTGTGGAATTGTTCCCCTCTTATCCTATGGTCTTGTCATTATTTCCATTTTATAAATAAATTTTTAAAAAGTGTACAAAAAGAGCTTATCTCAGAAGTTACTGCCAAATAATGATAGATGACAATAATAGTAGTTAACATTTGGCATGAATTGGAGGGTGGGCAGTGTCATATTCAGTTGAGAACCCATGTTATCAAGTGTAAGGACCCTGTTTTGAATCTTTACTCCCCACCTGTAGGAGGGATGATTCGGGAGCTGTGCAGCAGGTCTGCAGGTATCTTTCTCTCCCTCATTCTATATATCTCTTCTTTCTCAATGTCTCGCTGCCCTATTAAGTAAAATGAAAGAAAAGGAGAGAGAGGGAGGGGGAGAGACAGAGAGAGAAAGAAAAAGAAAAAAATGACTGGTGGAAGTGGTGGATTCATATAGAGCCAGCACTGAGCCCCAATGATAACTCTGGTGGCAATTAAAAAATAAATAAATAATTTGACATAAATCAAGAACTGATAGATCATTGCTTGGGATCTTATTGTGTCATTTATGAATTCTGCATCCCTGAATAAACTATGTCACCTTCTTGACTTACTTTTTCTATTTGCATCTTTAAAGACAGGAACCCTAAACCATAGCATCTTCTTGGCAGACATGCATAATATCCACCAAAGATTGCCCTTTCTCTCTCCATGCACACTCATGAAGCTTTCTCCCTGCAGATGAGGACCAGGGGCTTGAACCCAGGCCTGTTGGGCCTTAAAGCCAGCCCCCCCCCCCCACTCTGCTCCATGCTCTATTGCTGACACTATGGTCTATTTACATAATCATTGTTTTGCCTAAAAGATCTCCACCATGTTATCCCTTCAGGGTATTGCTAAGTCAGTTAAAACCATCGCAACAGTTACTAAGGACACTTCCACCTTCCCAGCATGCCTTTTGCCTCTCTCCACCCCCTTTCCTAGCCATTTCCATTTTCAACTTGCCTTCCAGTTTTTACCCTATAAAGCCCACTGCTGTTCTGGTTTCTCTCTCTTTCTCTTCTGCGTCCCAACCTGGAGAAGACCTGGAGAAGGGTTGGTGTGCATAGCGGGACACAGCCATTTTGCTAGCTCCATGTGGCCTAAATCCACGGTGCTCACACAAGATTCTGGGGTGTCCTCATCAATAAAGAATTGTATTACCACACCGCCACAAGTTCCTCCTCTCTCTCTCCCGCAAAGCTAGCCTAGCACAGGTCCTTGTACACAGTAATGTGTGCTCTCAATCAAATACATCACCGCCTGAGCCCTGTATTCTTTTCTAATCATGCTTTTCTCTGTCTGCATATATGTAAATATGAACTGTATATATTTTTTTTGCCTCCAGGGTTATTGCTGGAGCTCAGTGTCTGCACTATGAATCCACTGCTCCTGGAGGCTACTTTTTCCCTTTTGTTTCCCTTGCTATTTATTGTTGTTGTTGTTGTTGCTGTCATTGTTGTTGGATAAGACAAAGAGAAATAGAGAGAGGAGAGGAAGACAGAGAGGGGAAGAAAAAGATGAACACCTGCAAACCACTTCACCACTTGTGAAGTGACACCTCTGCAGGTGGGTAGCCAAGGGCTCAAACTGGGATCCTTATGCTGGTCCTTGTGCTTCAAGCCATGTGTACTTAACCCACTGTGCTACCACCCAGCCCCCAACTGTATTTTTAAATAAAATTGAGAACCATTGTTTGGCACTATTTTTTGTTTTCTTATTATAAATTTTATTGCCATTAAATACTTTTATAATATTTATAGCTGGGTAGTAATTATAGAGATTCAGGTTGCTTATAATATTTTATGGTTATATATGGGACTATGATGAACATACTTATACAGGGATTCTCAATCACATTTCTGGTTATGTCTTTAGAAAATACTTAAAAGTGGAATTAATATGTCAAATGAGATAAATATTTCAAATAAAATACTCAGTGTTGAATTGTTTCCAGAAACATTCTCCCAATTTATGATTCTAACAGCATTGTTCTATGACCAAAACCAAATCCTTATTTTAAATGTTTTTCAGATTAGTAACAGGAAATGATATTTCATTATTTTATTTGTATCATTTTCAATTAATGATCCTATTGTGCAATTCTTGGGTTTGCAAGTCATTTATGTTTCTTCTATGAGTTATTTGATCATTTTTCATTTGAAACCATTAGGATTTTTATTGACTTGCTCTAGTTAAGACTGTTTATTCTGTCTTAGTCACTGAAAACATCTTGACATTTTTTCACTACATGTGTATGTGTGCATATATGTAAGTGTACATGTGGAGGCCAGGTGCACCCAGTTGAGTGCATGTTACATACACAAAGACCTGGGTTCAAATCCCTGGTCCTCACCTGAAGGGAGGAAGCTACATAAGTGCTGAAGCAGTGCTACAGATATATCTCTTTCTCTCTTCCTCTTCCCTTTTCAATTTCAATCTGTTTTGCTAAATAAAAAGTAAATAAATAAACCTTTAAAATTCTGTGCTAAAACATTATATATATATATATATACAATATACACCAAATTCAAGATAGAGATGACCTAATTTGGGGCCAAACCATAAAGATAAATATATTTCATTTGTAGGAAACAACTGAAAGTTTTGGATCAGCAAATGGCTTTGATCAGAAATGCAGTCTGCAAGATAAATCTTGCAATGACATGAAGGAAAGACTCACATAATGTTTATCTAATAGATATGGCTACAGACCCTTGGGACATTCAAAAAGCCACTGCTATCACTTGCATTCTCGTGTTTTCTAGGCCTGGCCATTAGATCTGTTTTACAGCAGTCTGTGTGGCAGATAAGGGAAGTCTAAAGCTGTGGAGTGAGAATGAAGAAGGGTGGGAAGGAAGGGGCTGCAGGAGATAATACTTAGACTGGACAACATGTGCAAGGCCCTAGGAGAGGGGAGAGAGGGTATTGTCTAACAGGAAAATGGGAGTTTATATCTCAAAGGATGCTGTCCCCAGAAGCAAGCAGGGAATCAAAGACAAGAAAGAATGGAGTCCTGTCTAGGCTCAGCCAAGCGCAGAGCCAAGTTCAGCAAAGATAGATGGAGTGTCCCCTGCCTCCCAGGGGCTCACAAATTAGTTATGACAAGCATTCACTCAGCGGTCTTTCAGCTCATATTTTCTGAAGTGTGTGCCAAAATCTGCTTTAATTCACTTTTCATCCCAACAACCTAGCAGGAATGTAATCTGCAGCCCCCGGGGGCTGTTGTTTGGGAGCTTTCAGGGGACAACCTAGCTCTGGACAGCAATGAATGTGAGAGTCACAAGGCACACTGCCTCTCACCAAACTCAAGTGCTTGCACCTCTCCTCCTTAAACAATGTTAAATCACAAGACCCTGGTCTCTTTGGAGGATTAGCCCTCAGAAGCAGCAGGCCACTGCCATAACTCTCCAAACTCAAAACATCCACTCAGGAGAGATAAATTTTTGTTTCTGGGAGGGCTCTTTTGCAAGGGCCATTAGAAAGTTGAGCTCAGGGAGTCGGGTGACAGCGCAGCAGGTTAAGCGCACATGGTGCAAAGCACATGGACCAGCGTAAGGATCCCGGTATGAACCCCCAGCTCCCCACCTGCAGGGGAATCACTTCACAGGTGGTGAAGCAGGTCTGCAGGTATCTGTCTTTCTCTCCTCCCTCTGTCTTCCCCTCCTCTCTCCATTTATCTCTGTCCTATCCAACAACAATGACATCAATAACAACAATAAAACAACAAGGGCAAAAAAGGGAATGAATAAATAAATAGTTGTTTTTTTAATTGAATAAAAATAAAATAATAAAAGAAGAAAGAAAGTTAGCTCGGGACTAGTAAAATAGCTCACTTGGATAGTGTGCTTGCTGATTTGCCATGTGCCCTACCTCCAGAACATTGAATGAAGCTTCTGTGTCGTGGTTGTTTTCATACACTCTCTCTGCTTTTTGTCTAGAAAGAAAAAAAGAAAGAAAGAGAGAAAAGGAAGGAAGGAGGAAGGAAGGGAGGAGGGGAAGAAGGGAGGGAAGAAAAAAGGAAAGAAAAGAGAAAGTTGAGCTCAGCACACAAAGGCAGCTGACTTCTTAACGTCAGTAAGAGATATGAGAATAAGTACAGGGGACCTTGTACACTGAACTTCTCTGAGCCTCAGTTTCCCCATTGGTAAGAAGCCTGTCTTCACATGATCTCTCATTCTCAGCAGAGTTATATCTTCCTTCTATGAGCTGCCTAAAAAAGAATCACATAAGGGGGCCAGACAGTAGCGTAGCCAGATTAAGCGCACATGGTGCAAAGCACAAGAACTGCTGAGCGTAATGATCTCTGTTCAAGCTGCTGGCTCTCCATCTGAGGGGGTGGGGAGGTGGTCTCTTCACAAGTGGAGAAGCAGATCTGCAGGTGTCTATATTTCTCTCCCCCTCTCTGTCTTCCCTGCCTCTCTCGATTTCTCTCTGTCTTATCCAACAACAATGACAACAAGAAGGGCAATAAAAAATGGGGGAAAAAATGTCTCCAGGAGCAGTAGATTTATAGTGCAGGCAATGAGCCCCAGCAATAAGCCTGGAGGCAAAAAGAAGAAGAAGGAGGAGGAAGAGGAGGAGGAGAAGGAAAAGAAGGAGAAGAAGGGGGAGGAGGAGAAGAAGAAGAAAAAGTAGAAATTTTTAAAAAATCACATAAAAGGGTGGCTGAAAACAACATAAATATATTGGCCCCCAACTCTGGATGCACCATCTCTTGGTATAGCAGCAGATCAATGGCACTAACACATCGCAGGTGCTATAAACCTTGATTGACTGTTTGGTTAAGGTGATTTCCACCAAGTCACTCACCATAAAATTATATATATAAATATATATATATATATATTTAATTTCATCATCTTCTCTTCTAAAGTGAATATATGAGTAGGAAAAGGGGGGCAATTATGTATAAATATAGACAGACAGATGTAGAGATGATGGTTGGCCCTTGTCTACAATGTTAGGGGAACTGTGGTGGCTTGCAGTGGGGAGAGTGAAGATTCAGAACTCTGGTGGTGGGAATGGAATGGATTTGTATCCCTGTTGACATGTAATTTTATGAATCAATATTAAATCACTAATAATTTAAAAAAAAATAAAGTGAGCATCTGTTTCTCTCTCTTTTTCTTTTTTAACCAGAGCACTGTTCAGCTCTGGCTTATGGTGGTGCTGGGAGGGGAATGAACCTGGGACTTTGGAGCCTCAGGCATGAGAGCCTCTTTGCATAACCATAATGCTATCTACCCTCCTCTAGCTTTTTTTCTTCTAAGACAGAAAGGCAGAGAGTGAGAGAGTGAAAGTAGTCATGACACCAAACCTTTCTCCCATGTTTTAGTGACCAGGTGCAAGGCTGGGTCACACACATGGCAAAGCTGTGTACTTTCCATGTGAGCTGTCTCACTGGTCCTCGAAGTGAATCTCTACATTCAGCCAAGCTTGAGGGGGTAGAAGTGGGGAAACATCAAAGTACTCTTTGCCCCCCCCCTTCATCTCTGTCATTTCTGGTTCTATTTCTTTTTCGGTCATTCATTTACTTATTTGTTTCCTCCTTGTGGGTGACATCCTGCTGCTTTGTAAATCTGGTGATTTTGTGAACTTTTGTCTTTTCAAATTCTGAATTTTCTTGCATCCCTTTAAAAAATGTGGGACTTTATTCTGGGAGTCAGGTATGTTATATCCACAATAGTTCAATGTTTTGAAGAGTTTTGAGAAGATTTATTTATGAAAGGGGTGGGAGTCAAGAGAAAGCACCAGAGCATCACTCCGGACCTGGTGCTTGTGAGTCTAATGCTTTATCCACTGAGCCACCTCCCAGCCCACATTTGGAGATTAAAAAAACTTTTTTTTCTAGATAAGTCTAGAAAAAGTTGCTATTTTAGATTTGTTACATGCTACTATTAAGACGTGGGCCTTCTTGGCACTTTATTTTTTGGTACTGAGCAAGGTTTCTGCACACTATTTGATGGAATAAAAGGATTCCCAGTTTTGTGTGAGCTCTGGAAATATTCTGACTAACAGCTCCTCAATAATAGTTCTTTGCTTTTTTTAAATTTTATTTATTTATTCCCTTTTGTTGCCCTTGTTGTTTTATTGTTGTTATTAATGTCATCATTGTTGGATAGGACAGAGAGAAATGGAGAGAGGAGGAAAAGACAAAGAGGGGAAGAGAAAGATAGACACCCGCAGAACTTCACTGCTTGTGAAGTGACTCCCCTGCAGGTGGGGAGCCAGGGGCTTGAACCAGGATCCTTATGCCGGTCCTTGCGCTTTGAGCCATGTGCACTTAACCCGCTGCGCTACTGCCCGACTTCCCTAGTTCTTTCCTTAATAGTTTCACTTGTTCCAGTCTCTTAGATTGCCTGCCACTTGACTCAAAGACTCAAGGAGACTTCTATGCATGGTTCTGGAGAACATCCTCTTTACGTTTTTGTCTCTAATAATCTACCTTGCAAATCTCAGCTGCCTAGGTCTTCCTAAACCCCAGTCTTTTGTCTCCTAAATTCAGCAGAACTCTGGATTTTGCTTGGGTTCCCTTTCTTGTACTATGATTAAGAAATCAGCCATAAATAAATAAATAAATAAATAAATAAATAAATAAAAAGAAATTAGCCTCACTATTTTGGACCATTGTAGAGCTGGTCTCTTTTGTTTTCCTTCTCCCAAAGATCACAGTCCTAGGCTGTCTGCTACCAGGTGTTTGGCAAAAGCAATTTCATCTATGTCTTTAAATTTTCTGATTTTAAAGAATATTTTAGTTTTATTTTATATATTTATTTCAGGTAGAGACTGAGAGAAATTGAGAGGGATGGGGAAATAGACAGGGAGAGAGATACCCTAGGCAAATACTATGCCAATGTGTCCTGAACCCTCACCTCTTCAGAGACCTACCCCACTAAGGAAACATAGAAATAAGCTGAGAGTATGGATCAACCTGCCAATGCTCATGTCCAGTGGAAAAGCAATTACAGAAGCCACACTCCCACCCACCATCTGCACTACAAAAAGAATTAGGATTCTTACTCCCAGAAGGGGGGAAATGATAGAGGAAGATGATCAGAGGACTCTGAACCCCAATTCTACTGGGACCTGAAACATTTGTCACCAGGAATCTTTGTTTTTACACCATTCCTGAAAGGGAAGCAAATCTGGAAAACACCAGAGGAAGTCAGGCACTGTTTCACTTACCTGAGAGAGAAGAGAAAAAATGAAGGATATGTGGAAGTAGTAATAGGTGTAGGTGTGATACAAAGGAAGTAAAAATAGAACTGTAGAAATGAATAAAAATGAGCAAATATATTATGTAGACAGATACAGATACAGATACAGTCAACCCATATTTGTGACCTGGGGAAAAACCATTGCAATTTCTGCTGGAGGGAGATGGGGATTTTTATGGTTGGAATAATGTGGAATGATACCCCTATTGTCTTATAATTTTGCAAATCAATATTAAACCACCAATAAACATTTTTAAAAAGAGAGAGAGGAAGAGAAACAGAGAAACATCTGCACCATGGTTTTATCACTTGTAAAGCTTCTGCCTTGCAGGTGGGGACCAGAGGCTTGAGTATTGTAATATGTGTGTTTTACCAGATGCTCCATTATCTGACCCACTCAGTTTTCCAATTTTTAATGAGAAGAGGATCATCGCAGTTGCTTTTTATCACTCATGACAGAATGTGCTTCTGTATTTTCAGAATTTTTTTCTCCTCCCTTGCTTTCCTGATTTGGTTAGTTATATACCAGAGTTACTTTGATAATATCTTAGCAGGTGGTTTAGCCTTTCCAGTTACCCAATATAATTGGGAAAATGTACTGCTAACAATCATTAATATTATATTCCCTCCATTAAACTAGGTCTCTCCCTCTCTCTTTCTTAAACTAGGCCTCTCTCTCTCTCTCTCTCTCTCCCTCTCTCCTTCCCTCCTTCCCTCCCTCTCTCTCTTTCCCAAGATCAAGTATGTTCCTTCAACTGAAAAGGGTAAGGGAGAGGGTTGGTAAGAAGGTATTTCTTGGAAAAGGTTTGATGATCTGAAGGTAAAGACAGCTCTTCCCCTCCCCCTCTTCACCTCAAATTAGAGGCCCTCATGTCAGCTGAAAGATTCTTGTGGAAGCATAAAAATTGATGCCCTGGAGTCGTGAGATCCAAGTCATATATCTGACTCTCATCAGGAATCAGGAGACCTCTGAGGACAGAGGGATGTTAGTTACTGGGAAAAGGGAGCATAATGAGAGACCTTCAGGGGCTGGGTAGAGCCATCATTACTAGATTTCTCCTCACGCACCAGAAATAATGGCCGACTTGACTGTATCTCAAAGGCTGCATGCCCCAGAACATCCTCCTGAACCAGAAGGCTCCATCATTATAGTGGAAAAGGACCTAGGTCGGTGGTGAGAATGTTTTATAGATACTGATCAAGAGGAGATAAAGAAATTGTACCCATGTGTCAACAATCTCTACTGTAAACCATTAGAATAATTAAAAATTTGCTGCCAGAGTCAGAAGATAGCTCATTTGGCAAAACACACACATTGCTCTGCCCAAGGACCCGGATTCAAGCCCCCTGCCACCACATAGAACAACCATGCAAAGGGGAATCTAAATGAGTCATAGAGCAGGACTATGGTGTCTCTCCATAGCTCTCTGTCCCTTCTTATGTTTCACTATCTGAAAGAAAAAAAAAAAAAAGACAAGAAAGAAAAGAAATGTCCCCCAGGAGTAATGAGATCATGAAGGCATGAATGCCTGGAGGAAAAAATAGAGGGGAAAAAAAAAACAAACCCAAAACTTGACAATCATTTTGACAGAGTCAGTCCATATAATTCTGGCTTTCTGTGCTAGTCTCTCCTGAAACCACTAGCCCTTCTTGATGTGATTTCTGAGTAGGGTCAGCTTCCTCAGTTTCCAGAGCATCAGACTGCAATGGGCTTCTCAGCCTTGGCTCCATGCCTGACCCCTCTGCCCCAGTGCTATTGCTGTTGCCTCTGCCTAGTGCCATCTTGCTGGCTTGACATGTTCACTCCCAGTCATCCTCTGAGGCCAACTTTCATATCCCCTGTTTTGGTCTGGATCCTCCAGCATAGTGTTGTTCTAAGGCCTCATTCACACTTCCACTTCCATTCTGGCTTGTTTCTTCCCAGTGTTGTGGTTTTTTCCTGTTTTGCTTCCTACTATGAAACCATAAGGCACCTACAGGAAGGTTCGAATTCTGCTAGCCCAGCAACTATGGGTGAGGTTGACTTTATCAAGCATCGAGACACAGCCTGGACTGAATAGGCTGGACAGAGAGAGTTTGTCTGCTCTTTTACCTTCGTTGGCAAGAAGGTCCAGACCCCAATGTACTCCACTTAGGGAACCCCAGAAGCAAGGGCAGAGATGGTTGGTACTAAATGGACCCCTTTGAGGGCCTCTGTGCCTCTGAAAGCACTTCAGAAAACCAGCTGTCCCCTGTCTGGGACAAGCAGGATGTTGCCTTTCATCTCTCCCAAGCCTCTCAGGGCCCAGCAGGGAGCCAAAGACCAGTCAGTGCCAGTTGTCCCAAGACAGGGAAGCAGACTTGACAGATGGAAGATAGGTTAGAGTTGTGTGAAGGGGAAACCACTTTTGTTTAGAGTTCCATGTGCATGGCGGGCACCAGGCTTGATTACAGGGTGATGAGCTGCGGAAGGAATGCGCCGCCCCAGCTGGAAGACAATCACGGCTTGTTTTTCTTCTGAGTCTGAGGATGCACCGGGAGGGAGGAACCACAAGTGTGCAGCACAGTGTGACACATTTCATACCTACGGGAATCAAACTCGAGTCCTGAGTCCTGCAACTCCACTGGGATGGCCGGGCTGTAAATCAAATGTGGCCGTTCCCCTGGATTCACTAGCAGTTTCAACAGGGCAGCTGAGTGCAAGGAGGAGGGGCCGCTGGCCTGTGCAAAGAAGGCCGTCTGACCCAACATGGCAGGATTGGACTGCCCTCACCCTAACCCTGGGTGGGGCACTGTCTGCAAAGAGGTCCTGGAGCTAGGCCTTGTGGTGTCAAACATCAGAGCAAGAGTCCTTGAGCCAAGGAGAAATTTCCCACTTGAAATTATATATTGAAGTGCTGGCAAAATATCTCACTTAGTGCACTGTTTTGCCTAGTGCACAGCCCAGGTTTGAGCCTGGACCCCACCATTGAAGGAAGCTTTGGTGCTGCAGTCTCTCTCTCTCTCTCTCTCCTACCCTCCCTCCCTTCTCTGTGTCGCTCTTTAAACAAGAAAGAAAGAGAGAGAGAGAGAGAGAGAGAGAGAGAGAGAAAGAGAAAGAGAGGAAGAAAGAAAGAAAGAAAGGAAGGAAGGAAGAGAGAGAAAGAGAGAAAGAAAGAAAGAAAGAAAGAAAGAAAGAAAGAAAGAAAGAAAGAGAGAAAGAGAGAAAGAAAGAGGTGGGGCAGTAGCACAGCAGGTTAAGCACACAAGTCTTGTATGTATGTATGTATGTATGTATGTATGTATGTATGTATGTATGTATGTACTTATTTACCAGAACACTGCTCCGCTCTGGCTTATGATAGAGGTAAGAGTTGAACCTGTGATCTTTGGCACCTTAGGTAAGAGTTGAACCTGTGATCTTTGGCACCTTAGGCATGAAAATCTTTTTGCACAACCATTATGCTGTCTCCTTAGCCTCAAGTCTAATTGTTATTATACAGCATTGACCCTCTCACTTCTCACTCTGGGAGCAGCAGAACCACACAGATCAAACTTCCAGCTTCTCTGTGAAGCACAAAGAAATCTCTGCCTCTTCCTCCTAAGCAGCCCAGCTCATGAGAAGCCCAGGGAGGCAAATTCAGGAGTCTACTCCAGCCTAGGGGCGTGCAGGGGGTGGGTGGGGAGACTTGTATGTGTTGTCACCTTGGAGAGGAATCCTTTCTGATAAACCTGTGTGAGCATGGATGTGTGTTGTTTTCGATGGGTTAGGTTGTTTTCGCCGGGCTAGCTTCACGGGCGGGTAACAGACGACCAGGGACTCATAGTTGAGCTGTAGGCAGTATCTCTTTATTCATGCAGGACACAGCACAATCTAAGACGAGCTAAGCTAAACTCAAGGTAAAGTACCATAAAACTCACAATGCTGTCTTTATATATACTTGCCAAGTAAGGTGGAAACAGGATGTGACATAGAGAGGGTGGAGAGAAAAGTGACTGGTGAAAATCAGAGTGTGACAAAGAGAGGATCAGGGTGTGACAAGGAGGGGGGGTGGAGCAAAAACATATCATGAAACAGTGGGGATTGAACCAATGCCCTGGAGGGAGGTGCTTGTTAACAGCGGTTATATAAATAGAATGAAGTGGTTATGTAAATAAAATAGTGTTAAGCAGGGGGGATTTAAACCAAATGAAACAGAAGGGGTCTCATGCATACCAACAGATGTGGGCATCACGTTTGTGGGTACACTTGAATGTATGGACGTGGCTGTGGAGGGGGAGCTGAGGCTCCTGCCTGCCGGAGCTAGAAATATTACTGCTGCGAGAGCTTCAGTCACTTTGTATTTGGGTATAACTCTTTCCTCTGGGAATCCCCAGTGTGGTGAGCAAAGGGAGGTGGCAAAAAACATGCAGCAAAGTTGGCCTGTGTGTTCCTCCCATTAGGAGGCCACTAAACTGCGTGATTCAGAGCCAAGGGCCCAACACCCACTTTGCTTCCAGCTCGCAGACTCCTGAACTTGGGAAAACCTCTTTGCCCCAGAAAAACAGGAGTGATAAATGAAACACGAGATTTGTTTACCAGCGTTGCCACTTTTAAGTGTATATTTCAGCGGCATTCCGTATATCCATCCTGTTGTGCAATCTCCAGTGGTCTTTTCATCTTGCAGACTTGAAACTCTATGCCCATTACACAAATTTCCATTTCCTCTGCTTCCAGCCCCAGGCAACCACCATTTTACTGGCCTCTGTGGACTTCAATATGCTAGTTCCTCATCTGTGTAGAATTGTACAGTATTGAGACAGAGAGATAGAGAGAGGGAAGGAGAACAAGAGACAGACAGGCAGATGCTGGTTTATTTCATCACTAATCACTGGGAAAACTCAAAACCAAAACCATAATGATAAACCACCTCACACCCTCAGGGTTCATCCATATGATAACTTAATTCAAAATGGCCTCCTTTGGGGAGCGGGGCAGTGACATACACAGTGGCAAGGATGCTTCACAAATGGTGAGGCAGTGCTTTAGTTGTCTCTCTTCTCTCCTTCTCTATCTCCCTCTTCCCTCCCAATTTCTTTGTCTCTCTTTTTTTTAATATTTAATATATTTATATATATATATTTAAAAATTCATTTATTTATTAATTAGAAAGAGAGGATGAGAGAGAGAAAGAGCCAAACATCTTTCTGGTGCATGAGTTGCCAGGCATCGAACTCAGGACCTCATGCTTGTGAGTCTAACGTGTTAGCCATTATGCCACCTTCCGAACCACAATATTTTATTTTTTTTAATTTATTAATTATTAGACAGAGACAGAGAAAAATTGACAGGGGCAGGGGAGATAGAGAGGGAAAGAGACAGAGAGACACCTGAAGGCTTGCTTCACCACTCGTGAAGCTTTCCCCCTGCTAGTGGGAACCGGGGACACTGTTCAGCCCCTGGTCCCCACCTGCACGGGGAAAGCTTCCTGAGTGGTGAAGCAGAGCTGCAGGTGTCTCTCTGTCTCCCTTTCTATCTCCCCTTCCCATCTCAATTTCTCTCTGTCTCTAATAATAAATAAAAATTAATTAATTTTTTAAAAAGAAAGGAAGCAGAGAGGGATGAAGGTAGGAAAGAAAGAAAAAGAAGAAAAGAAACAAAAAGAAAATATTAGTAGAATGGTTATTTGTAACCTTCCCCCACAGAATGCCTTGAACAATTGGTTGTCAGCTGCAAAACCAGTTAACACAGATACCTTCATGTCATATATTTTCCTAGAGTTTAAATAAATGAAAATAAACAAATGAATAAGTTTACTTGGGACTGGTGAAATCATGTGTGCAAGGCTGTGGCACGGGGGAAAAATGTCTATTCAATGTCTTTGCCCATTTTTTTAAACTAAGCTATTTATTTTTGAGTTTTAGGGATTCTTCACAAATATAATTTGCAAACTTTCCATTCCCTGGGTTGCCTTTTCACTCCATTAACTGTGTCCTTCCACAGACAAAAGCTTTTTCTTCGCTATTTTATTGTTTCTGCTTGGGCTTTGTCTAAATAATAATGATGCATGTTTTTTTCTCCAGCCTTCTTAATGTGTGTTATCAAGTCCTACAGAAAAATCTTGAAAACTTAATTTTACATGTTGATAAAATATCCAGCACGAACCATTTATCTAGGTGAAAATGTCTCGGGTTTTCTGTCTTGTCTGATCTCCAGTTCTTGTGCCATCAGGGATAGTCCTGGGAAGTCAGTAGATGAACACAAGGGAAGTTAGTCAAATTCAGAAATGTAACTGTTCTGAAAGATAAGTTTGTGAAAATGTCTTGTAAGAAAGTGCTCGAGTGTTTAAGGTCTTGGCTCTATGTTTCCTTGGCTTCAGTCCTGACTCAGTGTCAGTTCCTCATTCCTCTGCCAAAGAAATAACAAAACAAAACAAAACAAAACAAACAAAAAATCAGTGTTTCCCTGATTTCACTGCTCTATCAGCTGCTCATAGACACCATTTGTGAAATCAGATCAAATTATGACACATTCAAATAAATTAGCAGGAACCTGCCGTTTTCTCCCATTGATGGGAAAGCAAAGCTAACTCAGTTGAAAACAGCTTCAGCCCAACACTGTCGCATAAACTGAAAAGAAACTCCAGGATTAGGGACAGTCAATCTAAGGGAATGTTGTCCAGTAGTTGCATCCTTTATAGCAGATTTTTTTGTTTGTTTGTTTGTTTTGCCTCTAGGGTTGTTGCTGGGGCTTAGTGCCTGCACTACTAATCCACTGCTCCTGGAGTCCATCCCCCCCCCCCCATTTTGCTGCCTTTGTTGTTATTGTTGCCATTGATGTTGTTGGATAGGACAGAGAGAAATTGAGAGAGGAGGGGAGACAGAGAGGGGGAGAGAAATATAGATACCTGCAAATCTGCTTCATCACTTGTGAAGCGACTCCCCTGCAGGTGAGGAGCCAAGGGCTCGAACCAGGATCCTTACGGCAGTCCTTGTACTTCGCACCATGTGTGCTTCACATACTGCTACCGCCTGGCCCCAGCAGATCTTCTTGCTTCTGAAAGGTCCCACATGAGTCACAACCTGCAACACCCTAAAGTCAATCTATTTTCACTCATCTCTCTTCATTTGTTTTTTGTTGTGTTTTTTTTTTTAACCAGAGCACTGTTCAGCTCTGGATTATGGTAGTGCAAAGTCCCACTGAATGTGGAACTTTGGAGCCTCAGGCATGAGAGTCTGTTTGCATAACCATTAAGCTATCTACCCTCCACCCAATCTCTCTTCAGTCTTAATCATCCAAAGTTATTTAAGTACGAGCCACTCAGTAGGTAGTGTGCTGGGGACAGTGGCAGTGGAGGAAAGAGAAATTGAACTCGTTCTATACATACATAATACCAATATATCATATGGTGTGTTATGCTGGTATTATATCTCATGATGCATCCAAACAGATTGGAGCAATGAAAAGGCATTCCAGAAACAGAGTAATCGATATAAGAAGGACTTGCCACAACACCATCCACTGGACATACATCATTTACTTAAGCTGGGATGAAGAGGAGCCAGTAAAAAGGGGAGATCACTGCCATTGGAACCATGTTACACAAATAAACACCTCTACAAGCACAAGCACATAAGTCTATTCCAATAGTCCACATTGATGCCAATAGAAACCAGCATGCATTCCTTCACCATCATACTATGAAAGATAGAAGTACTCTTCACCAAGTTGGTAACCATTTTTCTTCAGTTTCTGCCCTTAAAGAAACAAGAAATGGACAAAAGTCCTGGACTAGCTAACATTCAGTGACTCAACTAGACACTTATGGTTGGGTTTATATTATGTCATCATCTTTGTGCCCCATTCTAGATAAGTTGCATGTGTGATCTATAAAATACACCCAAATTTCCCACTGAATTTCTTTCTCATATCAGTATTTATCTAATAATTGATGGGGGTGGGGAGAGCCAGGATATCCCTCTGGCAATTGTGGTACCAGCAATCAAACTTGAGTCCTCACTCTTGAGTGTTCGACTGCACTATCTCCCACTTCTTAGGTCACCTGCTGGAGTTCTCAAAAAGGTATATTAGCAGGAAGTGGATGCTGGAATTCAGGTGGAAAAAAGATAGGCACGGTGTATTTGCCCAGGAATTTCAAGTGCGCTGTGTAGACATGTGTTTCTTCCTGTAAGCAGATGTGGATCTCTTTCTTCCAGTGTTCTCTGGCTGGTTTTCAGCACAGGTTCAAGTTCAAATGCTTCATGCTGCCTGGACAGTGACTGGGCCTTGAGGATGTCCAGGTGGTTCTGATTAGGTCTAGAGGCACATGACTTATCCAATAGAGAACCCAATTGATTCCAAAGGCCTGTGCTCCTGTCCTCTCGATCCAAGTTTCATTCCTGACAGAATGTCACTTCCTGGTTCAAAGACAAAAATCTCTTGTCTTTCTTCCCACCTACCCTCCTCTACAGAAAGTCATAAGGGAATAAAGGGGGGGGGGGTGTGTGGAATAGAGGCCCCAAAGGTTTGTTTGGACATTCCCTGCTTTGTAAATCAACATTTTAATGCATTTTACTTGCATCAGAAAAAAAAAAAGGGGGGGTCACAGTTCCTCTGGAATATTTGGTTGGGGTGGGGGATGAAGGGAGAGGTTATAGAGTGCACGCTAAATTTAGCCAAATTCAGAATCAAGAAAGCAGATCAAGTTCTCCTCAAGTCTCCTTTGTCCTATAATTTAGTTTAGCAATCAGAAACCCCCTTTGGCCATGTCCAAGTGAGAATTCACTGCCCCAAAGTCCTAAGACTGACTTGTGACAGCACCTGATTGACAGCCTGCTAGGGGACCCGCATCCACAGTCCAGAACTTCTCAGAACTGACACCAGTGATAGCAAAGGTGCAGGACTGTTCAGAAGGGGAGGCAAGACCCAATGAACAGGGCTGACATGACCATTTCAGTAGGAAACAAGCAATTATAAGTGAATAAATATTCCACCATCACTCACAATCATCCCGACACATAGCAGCGATTACAAAATGGTGATAGCAACAAATTTAGACCAGAGCAGCTTACACACTGGGGGAAAAAAAAAAAAGAGTCCCCTATCCCACTCCTCCCCAGGTGGGGACTGAGACTGAAGGGGGGGACAGAGGGGGGTATGTGACAGCGTACGTGCACATCTGTGCCAGGCTCTTGAAACACATGCATTTCATCCGACTTGATTTAGGAACTGGATCGCTTCCCTTGTAGTTAAAACCACTTCTCTTCAACAAACACATTTTCATCCACCAAGTTGGGAGGAAACAGTGAGTCAGAAGCAGTGAGAAGAGGCTCATCTCTGGACCTGCCAGAGGTTCTGAGGACTGCTGGAAAAAGTCCCGAGATGGGGTGAAGGCAGTCCCTTCAAGCCCCTGTCCCAGAACGATGCTCTGCTCTCCAGTTTAGGCCTTAGAAATGAGAACCCAATAAAGACTGTCTAGGATGGAAAGAGTTTGCTAGGAGCTAAATTGACCAAGAATATACCAGCTGTCCTACTTCTTCAGGATTGATCATTCAGGACTAGAGAAATCAATCAGGGCTGGGGAGATAGAACAATTTTTATGCAAAAGATTCTCATGCTTGACGTTCTGAGGTCCCAGTTTCAATCTCCAGCACCACCGTAAACCAGAGATGAACTTTGCTCTAAAGTCTCTCTCTTTCTTTCTCATTAAAGTCAGAGAGAGAGAGAGAGAGAGATATCAGTGTATTAGAGCATAGAACTTAAATGTCTGAGGATCCAGCATTTCCACACCACCACAGGCCAGACCTGAATGGTGCTTTGGTTTCTCCTTTTCTCTATAACTCTCATATAAACACATAAATAAATCTTTAAAAGTCCATCATAAAGAGCTGGCAAAATAGCTCACTTGGATAATCTTCTGCTTTGCCATACACAAGACTCAGGTTCGAGCTCAGTCCCCACCTCTGTCTCCCCTTCTTTCTCACTATCTAGCCAGAGAGAGAAGAGACAAAAGAGGAGGGGAGAGGAGGGAAGTGGAGAGAGGGGAGGTGGGGGAAGATCCATCAGTCATCTAGTTCCTATGATTCCCACAGAGAGGTCTTCCATGGCAGGAGGCCTTCATTGCCCATTGTTCATCTCCATGAAGCCACCAGTTCCTGCTTTGCAGAGAGGAGGCATCCCAGAATAAGGAGGCAGCTTGAGGCAATTATAAGAGGATACAGAGTGTTTACTTGTGGTAGTTGGCAAGTCAGGGACTGAGTGAGGATAGCTTCATGTTGACACTGATTGAATTTGTAGTTTATAGGCTTGAGCTTTTTTTTTGTTTGTTTCCTTGTCTCCAGCCAACCATGAGCCTCAGCCTCTGCTGCAGAGGCCTAGAAGCCCTCCCCAAGCCATCCTGACTTGCCCTGCTGAAAGGCTGTGCCTCCTGGAGAAATCACCAAGCAACCTGCCAAGACTAGTGGCCAGATTTCAGTTCCCAGTGGCCTCAGCTGCCAGCCTCAGAAGGGAGAGGTGACCTGGGAGGAATCCAGTTAATTCTGTGGAACCCACCCTGACTGTCCCTGGGCCACAGTGTGGAATCCAAAATTGGGCTTGGGCATGTGACACCTTTGTCCCTTCAGGTTATGGGCTCTTCCTCTCGGCCAAGAGGCAAAGTGGCCACCATCTGTTGAAGGTCTCTGGAGAACTGAACAACAAAAATAGAAACTGAGAACCTTGAGTCACCTCACACCCACTATTCATTCCCAGCCATAAAAAGTGCCAGTGGATGCTGGGATGAATTATTCAGAAGTGCCTCAGAGATGGGATAATGCACAAAGCCCTTCAGTGGTATCTCCTCTTTCCTTCCTTGTTTTCTCTTATAAAAAGAAATCAATTGCTTCTGTTCTCCCTGGTCTAAGCTTTTAGGAGATTTAATATTTCAAAAAACATGTCATTATTAGAAATGTATTGGGAGCCGGGTGGTAGCGCAACAGGTTAAGTGCACATGGCACCAAGCGCAAAGACCGTAAGGATCCCGGTTGGATCCCCTGGCTCCCCACCTGCAAGGGAAATAGCTTCACAGGTGGTGAAGCAGGTCTGCAGGTGTCTGTCTTTCTCTCCCTCTCTCTGTCTTCCCCTCCTCTCTCCATTGCTCTCTGTCCTATCCAACAACGAAGACAATAACTACAACAATAAAAAAAAAAGGGCAACAAAAGGGAAAATAAATAAATTTTTTAAATGTATTAACAATTTGAGCCCACTGTTAGAATTCAATCTGATTACCAATTTGAAGTTTTAAGTGCTTGGACTGAAGGAGCATATACTCTGGGTGTGGTCTATTCATCAAAAAGTTTGAGATGTTTGATCCATTTTTCCCTTCTCATATTAATTAAATAGTGCTTTATGAGACTATAAGTTAATAGGTGTGTATATTAACATCATTCCCACCATGAAAGGTCTGTGCCCCTTCCTCACCAGTGAAGCTGAACCCTCACCTTCCACCCAGACATTTTTTTACTTTGGTGCCCTTACTATTCCCATATTTGGGAGCTACTCTCTTCCCTGATCCAGATTTCTAGTCCTTTTTCCAACTGTGACGCCATCTCCTCAGACAGTAACTTGGGTCTACCTGCATATTAGATGTCAGGCTCAGGCAAAAACTAGTAAAGTCATGGGCCCCTTGAAATATATCTAGAATAGATCTACCAGCTTTTCCCAAAATGGAGACCCCAAATCTTCATCTGCAATATTCTTGCCTTTAGGTCCATGATTAGTCAAGAATTTGTTCTGCTTTATATCTTTTTTTTTTTTTTTCCTCCAGGGTTATTGCTGGGCTCGGTGCCTGCACCATGAATCCACCGCTCCTGGAGGCCATTTTTTTCCCCTTTTTGTTGCCCTAGTTGCTGCAGCTTCATTGGGGTTATTATTGCCATTGTTGACGTTGCTTTGTTGTTGGATAGGACAGAGAGAAATGGAGAGAGGAGGGGAAGACAGAGAGAGAGGGGAGAGAAAGATAGACACCTGCAGACCTGCTTCACCGCCTGTGAAGCGACTACCCTGCAGGTGGGGAGCCGGGAGCTCCAACCGGGATTCTTACGCCGGTCCCTGCGCCTTGCGCCACGTGCGCTTAACCCACTGCGCCACCGCCCAACTCCCCTGCTTTATATCTTAACTCTTTTTCAGCCACCAGGTTCCATAATGTCAATCTGACTTCCCTGGGCAGACTACCACACCAATGTGTCCCCACCTCCCCAGAGCCCTGCCTCCACTAGGGAAAGAGAGAGATAGGCTGAATATAGATCAACCTGCCAATGCCCATGTCCAGTGGGGAAGCAATTACAGAAGCCAGAGCTCCCACCTTCTGTACCCCATAATGACCTTGGGTCCATATCAAGGGAGGGGACGGGATCCAGAGTTCTTGGTGGTGGGAACTGTGTGGAATTGTACCCCTCTCATCCTATGGTCTTGTCAATATTTCCATTTCATAAATAAATTTTTAAAAATAAATTAAAAAAAATAGGCTGGGAATATGGATCAACCTGCCAACATACATGTTCACCTGAGAAACTATTACAGAAGCCAAACCTCCCACCTTCTGCATCCCACAATGATCCTGAGTCCATACTCCTAGAGGGATAAAGAATAGGAAAGCTTTCAAGGGAGGGGATGAGATACGGAGTTCTGGTGGTGGGAATTGTGTGGAATTGTACCTCTCTTATCCTACAGTCTTGTCAATCATTATTAAATCAATTTTAAAAAGTAAAAAAAAAAAAAGAAGAAGAAAGAAAGAGAAATTAAAGAGATTATGCTTAGCAAAATAAGTAAAGAGGTGAAAGACAACAAACTACTAGATGGTTTCACTCACATGTAGAGTCTAGAGAACTAATGCACAGGAACTTGCAAACAAAACAAACCAGTAAGTCAAACAAACAACAGAGAAGCCAACAGTTTTAAAGACTTGTGAGAACTACAGTGGTTATCTCTGGAAAGTGGGAGGGTGAAGGGCACACTTTGGTGGTGAGTGTGGTGTAATCTCAAAAATAATATAATACAGTGTTTTATATTATTATATTATATAAGGGAGGGGAGGAAAAAAAAGGAAGTCAGGTGACCTGGGAGGTGGCCCAGCAAAGTGCTGAACTCTCAAGCATGGGTTCCCAAGTTCTATCGATGACCATGTGTCTCTTTTTCCTCCCTTTCTCTCATGAATAAATAATAAAATAAATCTTCAGCAGAAAAAGGAAATCAGATATACAGTTGAATTTCAGTTTCTCCACCTCTTTTTTTTTTTTTTTTTTGCCACCAGGGTTATCACCGGGGCTCAGTACCCACACAAAGAATCCACTGCTCCTGGTAATACTTTTTCCCCCCTTTTATTTGATAGGACAGAGAGAAATTGAGAGGGGGAGGAGGAGAGGGAGGGAGGGAGAGAGAGAGAGAGGGAGAGAAAGAGAAACACACCTGCAAACCTGCTTCATTACTCATGATATTTCCCCCTGCAGGTAGGGGTGAGAACTTCAACTTGGGTCCTTGTGCATGGTAAGGTGTGTGCTCAACTGGCTATGTTACCACCCAGCCCCCTTAATTGTTTATTTAAGACCTGACATGCAAAAAAAAATCCCAGTTCTCTCACTCCAGGTGCCACCTGGCTAGCTAAAGACCAGAATCCCTGCACACACAACAGTTTTGGCAGCCAGGATTCAGGCTCCCCAGGGAATGGAGAAGGTGTGCGTGTAGGGGGGGCGGGGAGGCTTCACCTCAGGCTCACAGCTGCCCACAAGTGAAACTCCAGCAGCAGGACCACTTTAAGTCCACCCCCATCACCCCCACCAACATCTTCTTGAGCTGGTGCTCAGGTGATGGGAAGGTCATTGTAATTAAATCCACGTGGGGGGGTTTCAGCTGTGAAAACTTGCTGCAGCCCTTCTCCTTTCTTGTCTCTCCCACCCCAAATCCACACATGCAGCTTTCTTACCCTCCCTTCATTTAAGCAAACAGTTCACGCCATGATTAAGCACAGCACCTTCTTATCTAAATAGTCCCCAAATGGAGAGAGACACACAGGAGCTTTCTGGTAGCCTTCTCCAAGCCTAAATCAGGCAGCCTTCCCTGGGCCTGCACTAACAGAAATGCCTGGTGCCACCTGCCCCAGTAAATCAGTCCCCACTCCACAGGTTGTCCTCCATTTATCAAAGAGGTAGGACTGACCCTCCCCACGCCCCCTCTCACACACACACACACACACACACACACACACACACACACACACCACCTCCAAAGACCAGTTTTTCCCCCTACCCCCCTCCCTTTTTTTCTGCCCTCTCTTCTAACCTGAACTTGAAACTGCCCAGACGTGAACAAATGAACATGAAAGGTCCAATTCTGTAGTCAAGCTATGACATTACTTTAACTGTGGAGCTGAATACCACCAGCCAGTGGGCTAACTCCAAGGACCCTTAATTAGATGACATTCCCTTAGCCCCTCAAGTGGGTTTAGGCTTGAGGGATGGAGGGGGTGAAGGGTAGAGGCTGCTGGGGAAGGGGTAGAAAGAGGATCTGTGGTTCTAAGGGCTGGGTAGATAGGACAATTTTTATGCAAAAGACTCTCATGCCTGAGGCTCTGAGGTCCCAGTTTCAAGCCCCCAAACCACCACAAACTGAAGAAAAATAATCAGTTCTCAAGGACTGAGACAAAAAAAAAAAAAAAGAAAGAAATATTATGATGGGAGGGGGGAGAAGATTGCCCTCTGCTTTGAATTTGTAACAATGACTCCTGCCCCCACTCCCATTCTTTCCAACATGCATGTGGATGAGATTTCAAGACCCTAGGAGATAAGGTCTGCATTTGATTGTAGGGCTGGCACTGTTACAACAGGGAGTAAGGACGCCACTCCCCACCCCGCACTCAAGCTGCCCTTCTCACTTGTCTGCTAGAGCCTCTCACTATAAAACCTGCCAGAGGAATTCAGAACCATCCCCATATTCAAGCTCCAGGACCACACAGGAGCACCATAAGAAAAAAAAAAAAAAAAAAAAAAAAAAAAAGGAAAAGCCATCCACGGTGGATGGTGAAGCAAGGCTGTGGTGTTCCTCCCTCTCTTTCAATCTTCCTCCCTCTCTTTCTGGCTCTATCTCTTCTATCAGAAAAAAATAAAAGCGCAGGGGGGGGGGAGTCAGCGGGTTAAGGACCCCAGTTTGAGCCCTGGATCCCCACCTGCAGGGGAGTCGCTTCACAGGTGGTGAAGCAGGTCTGCAGGTGTCTATCTTTCTCTCCCCCACTCTGTCTTCCCCTCCTCTCTCTATTTCTCTCTGTCCTATCCAACAACGATGACAATAATAACTACAACAATAAAAACAACAAGGGCAACAAAAGAGAATAAATAAATAAAATAATTTTTTAATTGTTTAAAAAAATTAAATTGACCCAAGAGAGGTGGGATCACTTTAATGAAGCCTTAAAATCAGAAAGAAAGAAAGAAAGAAAGAAAGAAAGAAAGAAAGAAAGAAAGAAAGAAAGAAATGGAGAGAAAGAAAGAAATCTGAGAGTGATGCATGCAGTAGAGCAGTGGGTAGAATGCCTGGGTTAGAAGCATGAGGTCTGGGGGGACTGATTCCCAGGACTGCATATGCCAGAGTAATTCTATGGTTCTTTCTATCTATGTCTTATTCTTTCTCCCACGCTTGTCTCTTCTTCCATCTCTCTCTCTCTCTCTTAAATCTAGAAAGAAAAAGGAAGGAAGGGAGGGAGGGAGGGAGGGAGGGAGGAAGGGAGGGAGGGAGGACTAAGCAAGCACTTACTGGAGAGCAGCAGTGCTAGGCTATAAAGGTAAAGTTAAGCTCATGACCTTGACATGGCTTCTAATTGATGTCCATTAAATTTTTCTTGCTAGTAAGAAAAACTCACAGGCCTCCAGAAAGGGCAGCACCAGTAGGAGATGGCTAATTTGAGTAGGGTCAAAAGATGCACCACAAAAAGCTGCCTCTCAGCCAGAAACACAAGTGCCCTGGAAAGATTTTCGGAGTAAGACATAGTGGACTGCTGGCATCTAGAGAAGCCAGTAGTCAAAGTTCAGGTTCTAGGGGTTCAGAGGAACCCTCTTGAATCTGTATTTCCAGGGGTTGAAAGCTGGAAGCTGTGTCAGAATTCCCCTCCGGAACTGGGGTCAACAGCATAATGGTTATGCAAAAAGACTTTCATGCTTGAGGGTCCTAGGTCCCAAGTTCAATCCCTAGCACCACCATCAGCCAGAGCTGAGCAGTGCTCTGGCCTCTCTCTCTCTCTAAAATAAAAATATTTTTTTAAAAATTCCCTTCCCCTGGGTGTTACGTACACATGCTAAAATTCAAGAAGCCCTAGAGATAGCTCGACAATAGAGCACAGGACTTTGATGACTGAGGCCCCAGGGGTTCGAGAGTCAATTCCCATCACCACCAGATGCCACAGCTGAGGGGGAATGTTTGCACTCTCTCTCTGTCTCTCTCTCCTATCCTCTTATCTCTTATTAAAATAGACCTTTAAAAAAATAAAATAAAATTTAAGAATGATTCTATCTTAAGAGCAACTATATACCTCAAAGTAAAAGTGCTAAATAGTCCTCTGGGATGAGACCTAGACATAATAGGCTCAGTAAGCAAGTAGAAAGGCCTAAAAAAGGTGCCATAAAGTATCTAATCAGTGGTCTGGGAGATGGCGCAGTGGATAGAACATTGGACTCTCAAGCATGAGATCAACAGTTCAGTTCCCAGCAGCACATGTATCAGAGTGATGTCTGGTTCTTTCTTTCTCTCTCCTCCTCCTCCTATCTTTCTACTTAACAAATAAAATCTTCTTTAAAAAAGTGTCTAATCAAATATTTATTACTTAGACCTAGACGCCCTCCTCTCATATACCCTACTTTACTTCCATCAATCACTCTATCAGAGCACTGCTCAGTTCTGGCTCTTGGTAGTATGAGGATTAAACCTGGGACTTTGGAGCCCCAGGCATGAGAGTCTTTTTGCATAACCATTATGCTATCTACCCCTACCCACATTAACATTATTATCACCCCTTGATAATCTTTAGAAGAAACACTGTATACAATTGATCAAGAGAAATACTGGAGATAGATATATGCACATCAACTAAAGGACAATTATTGTCGCTATAACAACCTCTATTAAAGTCATCAAATAAAAAAATGCAGCAAATCTTAAGGTTAACTTAGATCCCCACTAAAATCCCAGTTGTATTTCCTCTCTAACATGAGGCCATAAACCCAATAACAGTTTGGATACAATAAACTGAGAGGTCTAAGCTCATCAGACAAAGAAAGGACTACAAAAGCTAGATAAGGGCAAATGACTGGCTCACCTAATGATGACCTTTTTGGTCAATACCAGGCCACCCCATCATATGGGGTCCCAGTCAGGAAATCTTTGGATTCCTACATAGATATGATGGGTTTAGACCACTAATAGATCCCTCTCTCGACTATCACTGGTCACTTCCATGAGGAAGATCATCATAAGTCCTCTCGTGGGCCTCTCCAGGACCTTGACCTCACTATAAAGCAGCAATGGTAGAAATTGCCCCACTTTCCAAAGGAAAGCTGATTTAACCTACTCTGCCACTCGAGGTATGTTCCTAGTGCAGGCTAGAATGTTCCCAGCTGTGACCATGGACTGCAAGCTCAGACTGACAGGGACTTGGAGGCTACACAAACTCCTATGCTAAATGTGAATACATATGGCCCCTGGGTCAGACAAATGGAGTAAATAGTTAATTGTATTTATAAACTTTCTTCACATTTGTAGATTAAGGCACTCTGCCCTAATCCAGCTTCCTAGCCTTATTCTCAACTCTGACACCATGATACCATATTCCCAGACAATATTTTTAGTCTACCTGCATGTTAGCTATCAAGCACAAGGGAAAATTACTAAAGTCATAGGCACCTAGGAACATACCTAAAATCAACTTCCTAGTTCCTTTCAACCCTAAGATCCCTATTCTCATATGCTCTGCTCCTTTTTGGTTCCTGTTCATTAGTAATTTTGCCTGCTTTATACCTTAACTGCCTTTCAACCACCAATCTGCAGTTGCTACTGATTCCATCCTGATTTCTCTGGGCAGGTGATCCTTCCAATGTGTCCTGAATACTCACCTCTCCAAATCCTTACCCCACTAGGGAAGGAGAGAAACAGTCGGGGGGTGTGGATGAACCTGCCAATGCCTATATCCAGCAAAGAAACAACTACAGAAGACAGAACTACCACCATCTGCATCGCAGAAATAATTTTGGTTCATAACCCCAGTGAGGGAGAAATGATAGAGGAAGAGGACCAAAGGGTTCTGAACTCCAACTCTGCCAAGACCTGGAAAGAGAAGAGAAAAAAATAAAGGAAGGACAATAGGTGTAGGTGTGACTTACAAAGGAAGAGAAGGTAGAAGGCTGATGGCAGGTCAATCCATACCCCCAGGCAATTTCTAGCTTCCCCTAATGGGGCAGGGCTCTGGAGAAGTGAGACTTTGGGACACATTGGCGAGGCTGTCTGCTTATGGAAGTCAGGATGGAATCAGTACCTTTTTGAAAAATCAGTCCAGAACAATGAAGCCCTGGTGCCAACAAAAGTGGTGATTATGTGGTCAGGTGTGGTTTTGGATGACTTCTGTGAGTAAAATTACCTGTTGTCTTAGGTCTAGAAGTACCATGTTACTCAGATAACATCATCTGAAATTGTCACTCAATTGCTCACATAATTAAGAGTCCAACAGAGGAATCCCTTAGGCAAGAAGCACACACACTGACACAGAACAGCAAATCTGTGGGCTCTGCAAGTAGCATGCTCTGAGCCCAAAGGGAAACTCCGTGATTTAAAGGCTGCTTCCATGTAACCCAGGACTGGGGGTAGCAGAAGAGTGGGGGTGGGGGGACGGGTTCTAGGGCCAACAACAGTGGGGGGTCTCAACCCATTGGGATCTCCCACCATCTCACATCTTAGTTTCTTCATCTGTAAATCAAAGGGGCAGACCTCCAGTGAGTCAAAGAAGACTCCAGGTACCAAAGAATTTTTCACATTTTAACTGCTAATTTTAACACCGAATCTGCCGGAGGGGAAGGAGCATCTGAAACAAAAAGAAAAAAGAAAAACATAGAAAAGAAACCCAAGCAGAGCTGAAAAACGACATTCTTGTCCAACAAGTATTTACCCTTTTCTCTGATCTGAAGCACACACAGCCAGGAGAAACACTTCTGGAAATCATTCAGGGAGCACATGGTAAAACATGGGCTGGAGTGGGAGGTGGCCCACAGGGCCTCCCAGGCACTCACTCTTCCAGCCCACCCATGCTGGTCACTGTTGGGAAGCCCCTTAATGTGAGAGCAGAAAAAACATAACTGGAAAAAATTATTTTTATATATATATATATATATATATATATATATATATATATATATATGTATATATCAATAGGAGGGGTACATATGCAGCAGAAGACAGAAAAGAATCCACCACCAGTGAGGGGAAGAAAAAGTCACAACTCACATTCTCATTGATTGAGTGATTTTAGTCAAGTGAATATTGATACATGGCAGGAAAAGCAGGCGAATAAAAATGAACACATATGGGAATTCCTATAAACATAAGTGATAATATCAAAACATCTGGTCAAATGCAGTTTTTTAAAAAGAAAAAAAAATACAAAGTAAATGGAATGTAGAACATTTTCACAGTATTCAAAGCTTTTGTAAAGGAATGAGATTCTCAAGGAGGAACTTTACAGGGAGGAGCCAGCGGGACCAGGACTTTTGACCTGTGTCCTGTGTTATCTGCTGGTGACAGTCCAGCAAGGCTAGTACTTGGTTCCGTGGGAGCTGCCTATGGTGTGTGTCTGTGTGTCTAAGATCATCCAAGCCACCATGTCTATGCAGTGGTGACAGGCAACTAGTTAAGTGTGGTATGATGAGAAAACCAGATTCTAGATGTGGACAATGCAGTTTCCACAATTCCAGATCCAAATTAAAACTGGTACTTGGGTTGGCTTCTGTCTTAGGGAGCCCTGAATGTTAATCCACAGATACCAAGATGCAATTAATTGTTACAAAGATCATTCTAGAAAATTTTTTTTAAAAAGTGTTTTTGGCATTCTCTCCTCACTTGATGACTTCTAAGGTAATTACCAAGACTCTTCCAAGACTGATTTGGGTTTGGCCAGTGACCTCACAGGATTCTATCCAGAAGGGACCATTGGGGGGGGGAACCTTTACAAAAGCATCTTTGCACTAGCAAAAAATGACCAAATCATACGTAGGCCTCCTCTTTTGGAGACCAACAACCAAGCCAATGAGTCTGCACATTGGTTTTCTTATAGCTTTTGTGAGTAAAAAAATAGTGACACAAATACAGCTTAGGGGGCCCACAGCCTTGCTCTGTACCTTGAGTTTGCTGATATGTGACTTGAGGCTTCAGTGAAATGCAAAGGCCAGGGACTGTAGATGGGTTAAGACCTGCAGCTACAATTCATCTTTCTGATTTGTTTTGAAGGCTTTCTAGAAATAGCACTTCCTGGAGGTGTCCCATCTAGAGAGTTGATAGCATGGCTTCCTAGTTTTTTTCATTATCTTTCTCAGTAGCTGCTAATAAGCCATGTAACCCCTCTCTTCTGAGGCCCTTTGTTAGAGCAGAAGCCATGTTGTATGACCCTTTCTATGCAAAGGAGCAGATACAAACTGTCTTGGACTCACATTAATCACTAACACCGAGACCCAAATCCATTCACCAAGGAAACTGTTATGAATTTTAGTTGACGGTAGAAAAGTAGGTTTCTAATAAACTAATATATATATATATTTACACTTTTTTTAAAAAAAAAACATCCAAAACTATAGGCAAATCACTTATGATCCCCAACACTTTATTATTACAGATCAGAGGGAACCCATGACAAAATGTTAAAATGACAAGAACTGCTAAGTGTGAGGGGTTAATTATAGCAGCACAAGTCTCATGAGGTGAGCAGATAGATTTTTCAGACTGGAGGCTTCAGAACTCAACAGAAGCTTCAGCTATCTCTGTGTCAAACCAGTCACAGGAGAGGAGACACTTCCTAATCTCACCACTTCATCAAATTGGATATGAATATTCACCCAGAGGGACAACCACTAAAATCTGTGAGGGGTCACAGAGAATTAAGAATCAGGTTGGGGGTGGGGGAGAGGACCTGACAAGATCACTGCCCTGCTTTGCCATGTGCATGATCCAGGTTACAACCTGGCCCCCACTTTACCAGGGGAAGTTTAGGTGCTGTGCTATCTTTCCCTTTCTCCTGTCTCTCTTCCTAACTGAAAAAGTACACCCAGAGTGATGAAGTCCCAGCAATGATCAAAAGAATCAAAAGATAAAAATAAGGAATTGGAAAAAAGAATTAGGCTAGGTGGGATAAGAAAAAAAAATTTTTTTCCTTTTAGAATTATTTCCTTAACATTGAAAGATAAATAAAAGTTGCTTAAGTGAATGGATTAGTATTGATCACAGAGGCATTGAGAAATAGCTTAGGACACTTGGAGAAAACTTGAGAGACGGTTTGCTTTTGAAACTCCTCCCCTGGATGAGGACACTTGTGGCTTTCCTTGCCCTCTGCAAAGGAAAAAAAAAAATGTGTGTGTGTGTGTGTGTGTGCTGAAAAACTGACAGAGACATTAGTCTGGCACTGGAAGATGTTCTACCAATAATTAGAACTGCCAGCCTTTGAAGGGATGCATGCACCCATGGATTCACAGGGAAAGGGAAAGGGAAAGGAAGGGATAAGAGGGGGAAAGTTGCAGAACTGACTCTTTTGTTGCTCTCTTTTTCCCCAATCTGCTTTTTACTGGCAAACCATTCTGGCTTAGTGAATGCTTCTGGGTGGAATGGTGCTACATCTCCTTTGACTTGGCAGCGTGCTGTTCCACACTGTAAATCATAAAGGGCTTCCTAATCTAAATGGTTTTCCTTACCTGGGCATGCGGTTTTAAATATTGGCTATAGTGGGGTTGGCTGTGGAGGGAGGAGTGGGTTGGGTGGGTGCTGCAGGAGCGAGGTCCATGGACGACAGCATCCTCCATCAACCAGGGTCTGGGGTGCTCTGCTCAGCCCACTCCCTCACCCAGTGCCCCCCCTCCTCCAGACACATACACATACTCCCCCAACTCACTCCCGCCCTCTGGCCCAAGAGAATCACTTAAAGACAGACTGAAAAGTAGGACATTCATGATTTTTCATCTTCTTCATGAAGTTCTTGAATTCCTTGTTTTTCTTGTCCCACTTGTGGATCGCCGTCAGCAGGTACTGGTTCTTCACCTTCCGGCCCATGATGAGGAAATGGTGGCTGAGGTTATCCAGCTGGTGGCAGGGGCAGTCCGCCCCATTCTTCAGATACAGGACAAGTTTCTTCAGCTCCTTCTTCTTAATAGGTCCCAGCTTGAGGGGCTTCTTTTTCTTGGGGATGATCTTCTTGTCACCATTATCTTTTTTCACTTCTTTGATTTTCATTCTCAGAGCTAGAATTGAAAGGCAGAGGAGGGAGGGAGATAGCATTTTATTATTTGTTTTGTTTTATTTTAGATAGATGCAGAGAAGTAAGGAGAGAAAGAGACCACAGCACCAAAACTTCCTTCAATGTGGTGGGGACCAGCCTCAAACCTGGGTGACACACATAGCAAAACAGCACACTATCCAAGTGAGCTATTTTTTCAGCCTGAAAGACTGCATTGTAGAATGTCGCCTTTCATCAAAAGAGCTGAAATGTGTGGCCAAACAGGGGTGAACAAAAGGTGAAGAGCAAATAAAAGGAAGAGGAATTCCATAGGTAAGACTTAAAGCCTTATTTTGTCTTTATGTACTGACTCTGCTTCCCTTGTTTTGTAGAGTCTGGTCGTATCACTCTCTTTTTTCTTCCTGTTGCATGCACAGATTTTTATTAGCAAGTAGGCACAAGAGAATCATAAACCCACTCTTATAAGTCCCATGATGCCCCAGCTCCCTGTCCCTGGAGTATTCTTGGAAGCACTTTTACAGACTGGGGTAAATGAATCAACGCTTGGGCAGACGATACAACTAAATTTCTTTTTTTTTAAAGGTTTGTGTGCTTAACATATATATATATATATATATATATATATATATATAATATATGTTTTTAATAGTTTGTTACAAGATTATAAGATTACAATGTATAGTTCCACACCATACCCACCACCAAAGTTCCGTACCCCCACCCTCCAAATTCCTGAAGATAACCACCAGAGTTCTCACACATGTTACAGTTTGCTTGCTTCTATTTTGTTTGGACTTTTTTTTTTTTTTTTTGCAAGTTCATGGAAATCAGAACTGATCGTATCTCAGTAGTTGACACGAGGAGCCATGAAAGTCAAGTAAAATCTTAAAAGCAAATCATATTTCTCTTAAAATTTCAGTGACTTAGGGCTGGGAAATAACTCACTCAGTAGAGAATTTTGTCACAAGCAAGCCCCCAGGTTCAAGTATCCAAAGCCAAGTGAGGACACATGCATAGGGGGCAGAATTTTATGTGCAGTATGTTGTGTCTCTTCTACTCGCTCCCTGTCTTTTTCCCTCTCTGTTTCTATCTGTCACTGAAGGGGACGATGTCCACTGGAATCTTGCAGGCACAAATCCCCGCAAAGCTCTGGAAATAAAATTAAATATTCAGGGGCTCAGAATTTCATATAATGCTTTAAAACAAAGAGATCATGTAATCCAATGATTTGTATATCTGATGTTATTTCATCATACAAATAAAAAAATTACACGGGGGGGGGGGGGGGGCTGGGTGGTGGTGCACCCGGTTAGGCACAGATAGTACTAAGCCAAGGACCTTGGTTCAAGTACACATAGTACTAAACCAAGGATCTGAGCAAGCCCTCACTCCCCAGTCTCAGTGCGGACTCTTTACAAGCAATGAAACAGGTCTACAGGTGTCTATATCACTCTTTCTTTTTCTTTCTTCTTCCTTTCTTTCTTCCTTCCTTTCTTTCTTTCTTCCTATCTCGCTCTCCTCTCTCAATTTCTCTCTGTCCTATTGAATAAGCTAGGAAGAAGAAAAAGAAGAAAAGAAAAAAATGGCTGCCAGGAACAATGAATTTATAGTGTCCCCCAGCAATAACCCTGGAAGAAAAAAAAAAAAACTTACCCTGAGTTCAAGGGGGAAAAAAAACACCATACCAGAATGCTAGTGGTTTAACTTTTTAACAGCTCAAGTACCCAAATTCCTTAACAACTAAATTTCATAAACAAGACAGAATCTGTGTAAAAAAAAAAAGTAAAAAGTTAAAAAATGCTTCAAATCACCTTAGTCAAATACAACAAACATTACTGTCCCAATTCAGTGTGGGAGAAACCACAGATCCCAGCCAGTGACAGCAGGGCTGCTAAAGTCCCCTCTATCACTGTCGCTAGTGAGTTATGGATGTTCTAGACACCAAGCTGTCCTATATAGAGCCAGTCTCTGCTCTGACTTCCCGATTCCTACTAACCTTGATGCTATAGGTTTAGTGTGCTCACAGCTTACTAGCTAAATCCATATGGCTATTTCCATATGAATTTATCTCTAATGGAACCCAGGTAGTTGTTATTAAAGTGTCTGGTCTACATGTTAAAAAAGTAATGTTAACTCAGGGTCCAAGAAAGCAAAGAATAGAGAAAGCAGACTTGGTGAACTGGCTCAAAAATTATGACTTCTAAGACAGCCTAAAAGGAATAGTTGGAGGAACTGGGAAGATAGCACAAGGCTATGCAAAAGGCTTTCATGCTCAAAGCACTGAGGTCCCAGGTTCAATCTCCAGCACCACAAAAAGCCAGAGCTGAGCCAGAGTCTCTCTCTACCAAGAGAAAGAGAGTGGGGCCAGGTGGTGGTGCACCTAGTTAAGTATACACATTACAGTGCACAAGGACCTGGATTCAAGCCCCTGGTCCCTACCTGCAGAGGAAAAGCTTCATTAAGTGGTGAAGCAGGGCTGCAGGTGTCTCTCTGTCTCTCTCCTTATCTCCCCCTCTATTCTCAATTTCTTTCTGTCTCTATCCAATAATAAATAAATAAATAAATAATATTTTGAGAGAAAGAGAGAGAGGGAGAGATAGATCAGAAACATCATGTTCTCAATACTAGTCACCAGAACAAGTGGACACCCTCTGGATTTTTCTGAATTCAAAATTCATAACAATTCAGCCTACACCAGAAGACCATGAAGAAAGGCTTGAATCTAAACAAACAAACAGTAGCCAGCAATTATACAAGTAGACAGTATGCCAGAAAATATACTAAGTCTTCCATGAGCTGTCTCTATTAATCCTAGCCAGACCAGGAGGAAAGTACAATTATTCCTCCACCTAACAGAGGAGAAAAGTCGAAGGGGTCGAGTTCACTTTGCCCCAAATCTTTAATCCTAAACTTAAACCTATGTCTGCACATCTACTTTCAATCACCATGCAGTCCAGACCAACACTATAGTTACAAAATTCTTCCTAATCTACCAGCATTTTAGGGCTTTGGTTAAATGGATGAAGAAAGTACGAAGAGGGCCAGCAAGACAGCTCATTTGGATAGTGCTTGCTTTGCCATGTAAATGTCCCAGGTTCAAGACTGACCTCTACCACATTGGAGGAAACTTCAAATGCTATGGAGTTTCCCCCTCCCTCTCTCTCTCTAAAAAGTGTCATCCTACAATGGTGAGGTCCTGGTAACAACAACAGAAGACATGAGAGAGAGAGAAAGACAGAGAAACAGAAAAGCTCAGACTCTACCCACTTTCAGGGACACTTGAATGCAATTTGCCTTAGGAAGTCATAAAACACATCCTCCTAGCTGAAAAATGCTACTCTGGCAAACAGATAAACTACTTTATGTGAAGGCTTTATTATCTGGCATTCAGTTGCTTGGAAAACACACCTTTGGTTGATCCAAAAATAAGAAGGAAGTGGAAAATCCTAGGAACAAATTACATGTGAATGTGTCAAAACTTAGCAAATTAAAAAACCATGTTTGCAATGGTTTCTTCTTACAGAGCTCCAAACCTGGACACCTACTTAACTCTACATAATACCCAAAGTCTGGTATCTCTTAAGAAGTTTTTCACTTCCAAGGGCAGCAGAAAGTTCAGCAACTGGGCACTAAGCATAAAAGCATGAAAGATTAACACTGATATCATGAGCTGATCTTCCCAGCACATGTGAGTGAGTTAAGATCCACACCCCTTCACACCAATAAGTTTCTTCCTTACTTCTGTGCCTAAAGAAGCCACCGCTCAGTGCTTCTGAGTATGGCTTCCTCCCAGCCCACTGTGGACAGAGTAGGGACCAGCAATGGGGAGCAGAGCAAAGAGAATGGAACAGAAATTACCCCTCTAGGACCTCACTCCAAACAATCCCCAATAGGCCCACATCTGGTTCAGCTTCTATTGTTCAGTTTCATTGTTAGCTTACAGATTTTGTACACAGTGCTTTACTTAAAAGAAGAGTCCACGTGTTCAGATTTGACTCCCTGAATGAGCAGAGTCTTGAGTAAAGAAGACTAGATGCCCAGACCCCAAGCCAAGCCAAGCCTCCCCTCTGCAAACCAGGACACTGGGGGCTGGAAGTGAAAGAAATGTAAAGAGTACTTCTTGGTCGCAAGAAGCTAGATGAATCAACTCTAAATTATTTCCCAAAGTCTAAGGCTGGGAAACAAACACTGCAATTGTATCAGCAGGAGAAAAGAAAGCTGACTCAAGCTTACAGTGTGGGCGGAGCCTTTCTTGACACTAAAGTGAGCACCATTTAATGAGGACCCACTTCATGCTGGACTCCACCTAAGAGCCAAGGATAGGTGCTGACCAGGGGAGAGAAGGCTTTGGGGTTCTGGTGCATCATGGTAGAAAAGGATCTAAGTTGGAAGTGAGAGTGTTTTGCAAACACCTGTCATGGCGAGAAGAAAAATTTTATGCATGTGTCAACAACTGTACTGTAAACCATTAACCTTCTCCCAATGATATAAAGAACAGGTACTGGGGCCAGGTGGTGACGCACCTGATTATAATGCACAAGAATCTGGGTTCGAGCCCCAGGTTCCCATCTGCAGGGGGAAAGCTTTGCGAGTAGTAAAGCAGGGCTGCAAGTGTTTCTCTGTCTCTCTCCCTCTCTATCTCCCCCTCCCCTCTCTATTTCTGGCTGTCTCTATTCAATAAATAAATAAAGGTAATTAAAAATAAAGGTGTTCTTATAAATAAATAAATTAAAATAAAAATTAGGTATCAGAAAACAAAAAAGTACTGATTCACTCTTACTAATTCAGTAGTAGAAATTCTATAATGACATCTAAAAATTAGATGATCAAAAGAACGGAACCTCTAAATTAGTTCTATATCTAATTATTGTTAAATGTACTCATAGCATGTAAAATTTAAAATTAAAAAATTAAATAAAATATAATACTAGACAAAAGAGGCGGCGGTCGGGGGGGGGGGAAGAGAACCCATTTCCAACCCCAAAGACCATGTTCTCTCCCGCCATAACATGATTGGTTTTTAAGTGCTATTGCTTCAGTGGAAACTATTTCACTCTTTTGATTGTGCTGCTTTTAATCACAACTCAAATCAAAAAATTAATGTTCCTTTGCCATGACCGTGTAAAAGAATTTAGTTTACATAGGTTGAGTGGGGGTGCGGTGGGGTGGGGTGGAGGGTTGCAGCGAAGGGGAAGGAGGGATCTCGAATGATGGAAATGTGTTCCGCATTAGACTCTCTTTTTCTTGCCATTTTGGCTCACTTTCTTTTCTGAGGTGGGGAGAGTAAGGGAGGAGGAGGCACATATGGCCAGAAATTACTAACATCTTTCCATCTTTCAAGGGTTTATTTTAGGGATGCAGATTACCAGCAATGTTTGGATAGGTGATTAGCCCTTTAAGGTTGATATCCCTGTGCCTGCTGGGTATGTATGCAACCCCCCACCATGCCACATCTAGGAGATGCTGAGCCAGCCCAGGAGCAGCCTGGGACTGATCACCACTTCCTCTCCCCACCACCGCCTCCATCCACCTTGCTAAACCCCAGGGGGCAGGTTCATAGCTTGCAATGCCACCTGGCCTGTGGTAGGCAAGGCAGAGAAGCAGCAGGACGCAGCAGCTGGAAGAATTGGGTCCTGGGTTCTAACAGTGTGACCACAAAATCTGGTTTGGAGTTCCCTGAGTCTGGATTTCCCAGCTGTGGGGATAGAGTTCGGTCTAATACGCAGGCCTGTTGGTCCTTAGCTCAGAGAGTCCAGGCCAGGCAACACTGGGGAGCCAGAAAAGCTCCCCACTCTGTGCGCCTCCTTTTCTCCCTCCAATCCCTGTCCTCTTCCCAGGGATGAGGCTACATTCACAGCAGGCCCTCGTGATCACAGCTCCCTATCACAGCTGGACCCTCAACTAAAACTAAGCAAATCAACAAACAAGCCAGTGTTTCTTTAATTTACCCTTGTTTTTTAAGCAACAACTTAACCTTCTCTGAGAGCAGAATAGCACTTCTGCTTATCCTTTTGCTAGTACACCAAAGGGAACTGGGAGCTGGAAACTCCAAACCTGAGATCACAAGTAAGTGTGGTCTAGGTCTTTCTCAGAAATCTTCGGGGCCGGACAGTGGCACACCTGGTTGAGTACACATTACAATGTGCCAGGACCCAGGTTCAAGCCCTCGTACCTACCTGCAGGGGGAAAGCTTTGCAGATGTCTCTCTTTCTCTCTATCACTTCCCTCTCGATTTCTGGCTGTCTCTATTCAATAAATAAATAAAGATAATAAAAAATTAAAGGGAAAAAGAGAAATCCTCAGATAAATACCCTCCCACCTCCTTCTTATGCTTAGATATATTCCTGAAGTTTCATTTCCCTTTCTGTCACCCAAGACCATTACTTATTTTGTTTAATTTTCTTTTCTTTCTTTCTTTTGCTCACAAATTAAACTTCCTTAGGCTCCCCACAAGGCTTGGCCATCTTTCTGCGGCTAAAATGAGAACAGGAAACCCTACACCCATCGCCAACCCACATTCTCTTCAAGACCATCTCTTCTTCCTGACTTCCTTATACTAATGGTGCCTCCAATCTGCCAATTACCTAGACAGGCTATGCGGATATAAGGCACCAACTGGCCAAGAGCCAGTCATTTATACGTCCTAGAATTGCTACAGGAATGTAAGAAGGATCTGATAGGAATGGTGGAAATGAGCTAGTGAGTCCTCTGATTACAGAGAATAGTGAGACTTAGAATGAATTACAGAGAAGCAATAAAAGAGGAACCCCAAGCAGTATCTTTACAAAGGCATTAGAAAAATAAGTCGTTATATAAAAATCTTCAGAGAAACAGATGGAAAAACTAGATAACCAAGCATCTCATGAAAGAAAGCAAAAACAGGATCTTTGCTAACAGGGTAAAAACACTCTTTGATCCTATAGGCTGTGGAATTTAAGAATGAGTGTTAAGGTTCAAACCTCCAGTCCTCACCTGCATTAGAGGTTCTGTTAAGAGATATGGTAGAGGAACTGGGTGGTGATGCACTTGGTTGAGTGTACATGTTACAGTGTGCAAGCTTCGACCCCCTGGTCCACACCTGCAAGGGAAAAACTTGGCAGCGCTGCAGATGTCTCTCCCTATCACCCCCTTCCCTCTTGATTTATGGCTGTATCTATCCAATAGAGAAATAAATATAATAATGAAATACAAATAAGCATAAATGTAAATAAAACACAAAATAATCAAAGAATATGAGCTCCCAAAAGAAAACCAAACATTGCAATTCCAAGTCCTCCACTCTCTTTTATAATAGAGCTGCTTGGCGTTAGTTAGTTGGCGTTCTTTTTTTTTTTTTTTAAAGGATATGAGTATGAATTCTGCTTTTTTAACTGCTTTTAGTGAGATGGAGATAGGCTACAGATCTAGTTAATGCCCAACAGTTTTCAGTTAAAAAAATCGATTATTCTTTTTTACAGCCATAACATCATCTCCCCAGACAATAACTTGGAACCACCAGCATATCAGATGTCAAATTCAGGAAAAAAAAAAAAAACTAGCACAGTCATGGGTCCTTTGGAATATAACTAAAATAGGACTACTAACTATCTACAAAACGGAGACCCCCAAATCTTTGTTTGCACTATTCCAGCCTTTAGGTCCATGATTGGTCAACAGTTTGTTTGGCTCTATATAGTAACTCTTTTTTCAACCACCAGGTTCCAGATGCTACCATGATGCCAACTGGACCTCCCTGGGTAGATAACCCCACCAATGTGTCCTGGAGCCCCGCTTCCCCAGAGCCCCGCCCCCTAGGGAAAGAGAGAGACAGGCTGGGAGTATGGATCGACCTGTCAATGCCCATGTTCAGTGGGGAAGCAATTACAGAAGCCAGACCTTCCACCTTCTGCATCCCACAATGACCCTGGGTCCATACTCCCAGAGGGATAAAGAATAGAAAAGTTATCAGGGGACGGAATAGGATACGGAGGTCTGGTGGTGGGAATTGTGTGGAGTTGTACCCCTCTTATCCTATGATTTTTGTCAGTGTTTCCTTTTTATAAATAAAAATTTAAAAATACATACATACATAATTAAATGATCATGCAAAAATTTGCATTTGAAAAAAAATTTTTTTTTTTAAAGAGAGATAGAGAGGAATTCAGGCAGTGGCAAACCTGGTTAAGCACACATGTTAGTTACCAGGAACAAGCACCTGGGTTTGAGCCCCACCCCAACCCTGCTCCCCACCTGTTGGGGGGGGGGACGCTTCATAAGCAGTGAAGCTGGCCTTCAGGTGGCTCTCTGTCTTTCTCCATCTCTCCTCTTCCCCTCTCAATTTCTGTCCAATCGAATAAAAAGAAGGAAAAGAGAGAGAGAGAGAGAGAGAGACAGAAGAGAGGAGAGGAGAGGAGAGGAGAGGAGAGGAGAGGAGAGGAGAGGAGAGGAGAGGAGAGGAGAGGAGAGGAGAGGAGAGGAGAGGAGAGGAGGGTGATAACCAGCTGCATGACACTCACCTTGTACTAGGTGATCTGGCAGGAGCTGGGAGGTGGCTCACTGGGCAGAGCACTCATTGGTTTGTGCTTTGGGTTACTACCCAAAGGGGTGGAGTGATACTGTGGTGTCTCTCCTCCTTTCTGTCTCTCTCCTTCTCTGTCTACACCCTCTCTCTGAAAAAAGAATCTTTCAAAATTTTTTTTATTATCTTTATTTGCAGAGACAGTCAGAAATTGAGAGGGGAGGGGGAGATAGAGAGGGAAAGAGGCAGAGAGACACTTGGCAACACTGCTTCACCACTCTCAAAGCTTGTCCCCTGCAAGTGGAGACTGAGAGCTCAAAATCTCAAACCTGGGTCCTTGCGCATTCCAACATGTACACTCAACCAGGTAAACCACCAACCAGGCCCTATAAGAATTTTTTTAATTTTTTTTTTTTTAAGGAAAGTAAGCCTCATGCTGGATTCATACAGGAGCAGAGTCCCAACAATAACTCTGGTGGCAAAAAGAAGAAAGAGAAGGAGAGAAGGAGAGAAAGAGGGAGGGAGGAAAAGAAGACCATCTGAAGATGACTTCAAGTTCAAGAGAGGCCATGGGAATGACATACATATTATTTATTTACTGAATAGAAACAGAGAGAAATTGAGGGGGGGATAGAGAGGGAGAGAGGCAGAGAGACACCTGCAGCCCTGCTTCATCACTTGTGAAGCTTTCTCCCTGCAGGTGGGGACCAGGAGCTTGAACCTGGGTCCTCTCACACTGTAACATGTGCACTTAATCCAGTGCACCACCGTCTGGCCCCTTTGGCAATTTATATAAGGGACCTGACTTTGACCTAGCACGTTATGATTGGGCCCTCCTCAATCGCTATCGAACAGGCCATGGCCGGTGCGCCGCTATGTTCCATCGCTGGGGAGCCAGAGACGACCCGAACTGCCCCTGCGGCTACAGACAGACTATGACCCACATAGTCAACGACTGCCACCTCTCCAGATTCAAAGGAGGTCTCGAAACTTTACATCAGGCTCAACCTGACGCTGTTGACTGGCTACGGAAGAAGGGCAAACACTAGAAGAAGAAGAAGAAGAAGGGACCTGACATGCGTAGATTTGGGCAGCCTGTGGAAACTAATTCCCTGATACTGAAGGCAACTGTAATGACATTCCCAAACAAGGGTACCTTTGAGATAAAAAAAAAAAAAAAGAAAAGAAAAAGAAGGTGATTAATTATTACGCCCGCGCAACTTGAATAAGCTGCAGTTATCCCGAGTCAGCCAAGGTATCTGGCCACCTCAATAAGAAACTGGCCCATGGGAAATGCCGGTGGGTACAGGCTGTAAAGATCTGGTTGGTGGAGGAAAAAAACATCTGGTTGGTGGGGCAGGTGGTTAAAGGGCCCGGAAAATAAAAGGGATAGGACCTCCTCTCTTCCTTTCCTCAAACTCCCAGAGTAGTGAAGGGGAGAGACGAAGGTCCCTGTCTGGCCCAGGAGGCCTAGCCCTTCCGGACAAGGAACCAGGGGAGCTCTGCTAAAGAAAAAAATAGTCTGATGGCTGCAGAATGGCAGAAGGAGGAAGCTCACCATTAACAAGCTCAGTCAGTGCCCACGCTTGAAGGGAGGAAACTGAGGTCTAGAGATATCTGTGATTTGGGGCAAGAGCTCCTTGGGACAGGTATAGTGCCACACACCCTGATTCTGGGCTCTCCTTTCCATGTGACAGATTGCTTTTCTGGGTCCAGGGGAGCACTTACTGTCTCCCTTTTCCTCCCAAGAGTATTCTAGGTACAAAAAGTTTGGGGAGTGAGAGCGAGAGGACGAGGTGGGGGGGGAGTGAGAGCAAGAGGACGAGAGAGAGAGAGAGAGAGATGCCCCAGACAGGAATTCAGCAGTGATTTCTCCAAAATACCAGTCTCAGAAAACTCACAGAAAGGGGGCTGGTAGTGGCATAGGTGGTGGAATACACATGCTACCATGTGCAAGGACCTGGGTTCCCAGTCCCCATCTGAGTTCCCAGTCCCCATCTGTGGATGGTGGTAGGGGAGCTTCATAAATTGGTAGAGCAGTGCCACAGGCACCCCTACCCTGCCACCACTCTCTCCATCTTCCCCTCTCCTTCCTTATTTCTGTCTTCATAAGAAGAAAAAAAGGGGGGCGGGGCACTGAGACCAGGACAGATGGATTCATCATGCAGTTACCAAGAGATAATCCTGGTGGTATTAAATAAATAAATCCAACAAGTTGGGGGCGGGGGAACTGTGCCTAGCTCAAAGCTGGCCTCTTCTCTCTTTTCCAGGGTCTCCCCTCTCTGCAGAGCTCAGGGGGAACATGGTGGGTGAAGTGTATTCCCTACTCCTAAGGTTCAGTCTGGACTCCAGTCTCCTCTTCCAAATCCTCAGGAGCCTTAGACACATGGAGCACAAGGCACAGGGCACAGAGCACAGGGCACAGGGCACAGCGCACGGGGCAGAGACTTCAAACACCTTAGGACACTTAGCCTGTGGTGCAGGGGAATTAAAGTAAATGTAAATGCCTTCCTCCCTGTCTCTAGTGTCTGCTTCTTTGGGAGAGGCATAATAACCTCCCCAACTTCTGCTCCCTGGATCAAGTGAACCCCAAAGGAGAGGCAAACAGCCCAGGACCCAGAGGAGATTGACAGACTGCCCAAGTAATGAGTAAAGATTGAATGAAGAAGACACAAGACACAGCAGAAATGGGGCTGAGCAGGAAGCAGGTGTCCAAACCACATTCCAGGGCACCTCCTTCAGGACCCAAAAGCACCCCTGCCACTCAGCCCACCTATACTTTCTGGCTGGTTATCAAGTTCCTGGATCCAGAAATCACAGATATTTTCCAACCAACCCTAGCATCCTCAGGCATAGTATTCCTCTTCCTGCTGAAACCAAGTCAGAGTGGTAGTGTCCCAGAGCTGAGGGGCAGTGGCTCTGGCTTAGAGTCCTGTAGGACAGTCCTCAGAGCACCCAGCCTCCCAGTAGGTGTGCCTGGTACTGAGAGAGGGTCAGGAGAGTTGACCTGAAGACTAGTTTCACTTGTCCCTAGTCTCTTATCCCAAGGAGAGTCCTTTCCCCTGGGATCAAACAGAGGGCAACCACATCCTGGCTCATGCCTCACCAGTGAGCTCTGCCTTGGCACAGAGCTAGCAAAGTCAAGGAGGCTCATCCTGGATTTGCCAGAGCAATGGCAACATAGCATCCATTCCTGTCATGGCACAGGAGGACTGATGTGACAACCACAGGCAGAGGGGAAATGAAAGAGCTAGAGCATTCAGAGCACAAAAACGTCTCAACACCTGAAGGTCCCGATAAATTGGCAGGTAAGGAGGTATCTCGTCAGGTGTTATGTAAACAGCAGCAACCAGTTTCTGTCTTCTGCGGATGGGTGTGCTGGGTGGGGGAGATGCTATATAAATAACAGCCACAAAGCTCATTTGTTTTGGGTTGAGGGTTTGCTGTGAAACCATCCCTAACACAGCACGCACGCCACGGCTCATTAGGAAGAGCATCCAAAAGTACTGAGCAGTGTTTAAAGGGAGGAGCCAGGCCCTGTGGGTGAGAAATTTCATTCACAGGGCCAATCTGGAAAGGCAGTTACTCAGCCTAGGAGCCCTGTCTAATATGTGGGCTTGTCCTGATGGTGATGATGACAACAATGATTTACTCAGAGACCAAGAGGCAGAGAGTGAAAGAAACCACAGCACCAAATCTTCCTTCAATGCAGGGGAGACCAGGCTTCAACATGAGTCTCGCAGAAGGCAAAGCAGTGCACAATCCAAGTGAGCTATCTGGCTGGCCCTCCTGGACTGTTTTTATCAGTATTCTAACCTACCCCAAGCGTGATTCCTCCTAAGTGACTCTCTCTCGACAGTGAATGCAGACATTATGCCTAGTGTTCAACAAACAGCTTATAAAAGGTTCTTTTTTTTTTTTTTCCTTAAGAGCTTCAGATGAACTGCAGGCCAAAGGGTTGGGGAGAAGAGGACAAGTCACTGGAGAGCCAGAGACTTCTGGAGGACTTCTCTCCCTTCTCTGCCCGCACCCTCAGGACCTGAATCCTAAGGCACTTAGAGGGGAGCTGACTGCATCTGTCTCTTCCTGGTGTGGCAGGAAGACAGACATCCTATTCAGGTGTTCTCGGTGTTGTACCTCTCAGATGTCAGTTTTCTGTGCTCCCATTCACAAACACAGCCTGTGCTGTTAGACATTAGGCCTCATAACACATCCCCATCCCCAGCTGCTAACTAGCAGAGCCACCAGCTATAGTTTGAGCTGCCCCTTGCTTCCCAGTACCTGTCAGAAGCCAGCCCCTTGATGTAGACCCAGCGCCCCACCTGAGGGGTGGGGTGAGGAGTGTGTCATCTCATGTCTAGAACTCTCTCTGCCACATCAGGCACTGGGGCTAAAAGTGCTTTCATTTCCAAGATTCGAACTGAAGTGGCCACTTCTGCAAGCTGTTTTTTCTTGTGCAGTTGAAAGTTCCTCATCCCTCCAACGGCCACCTTCCTCTACTGCCATCTACAAAATCTGCCTCAGGGATCCCCAGTACTGACAGTCAAGTGCCAGATACTATCCTAAGGACCTCTGAGTCCACCTTCCTTGCACCTAGTGAAGTAGGCACCGTTATTCATTATGTCAGGTCTATGGACGCAAGCATCTAATTTTCCCAAACGTATCAGCTGGTTAAATGACCTAGAGGCATGATTCTTTCCACATAAAGTTCATTCTAGAAACTTCTAATGAGTTTATCGGTGCTTTCCCCAAACTAACATCTACCTATAACCTCAGAAAGTAATCATAAGGGGCCGGATGGTGGTGCACCTGGTTAAGTGTACGTGTTAACATGTATAAAGGCCTGGGTTCAAGCCCCTGGGACCCACGTGAAGGGGATGCCTTGATGAACAGTGTTGCAGATGTCTCTTTGTCTCTGTCTCTCTCTCTCTACGATCTTCTTCCCCTCTCAATATCTCTGCCCCATCAAATAGAATCAATCAATAAATAAGACTTAAAAAAAAAAACCTCTATAAAAAGACAAAATAACCATATATGCAGCCCAATATAATCTGGTTATACAAGATTAGGGTAAACTCTAAACCCAACAACTGGTGCCCTTACAAGAAAAGAACAAACAGACACACAGGGAAGAAGATCATGTGAAAACAGAAGTAAAGTTGAAGTTATAAGCCCCTTCCCCCAGGATGGCTGGGAGCCACCACAAACTAGAAAATAAATAAAGAGATCTTCCCTCGGAGTTTCTAGAGGGGGAAACAACCCTACCTTGATTCTGGACTTCTGACTTCCTGGATTATGAGAAGAAATTTCTATTCTTTAAAAACACTTCCATCCACCCTAATTTGTTATGGCAGCCCTAAGGAACTCGTACAAGCCCAAACTCAGTCCCACAGCATGACTGCTTCTCAACAGACATGACCTGTCAATTAAGAGAAATGAGAAGGGTCTGCTGGGATGCTTGATTCCTGATGATTGCCCAGGCTGTCCTGTGTTTAACTCCTAGCTTTGCTATGTGATCTGGGGACAATCACTGAATCTCTCTGAGCTTCATTTTCTTCCACCTAAAGAGAGGTAATAATACTATCTGTAACCCCCCCTCCCCATACCCAGAGTTGTTGGGAAGCATAACAAAAAAATGAGCTCATGGAACCCGGGAGATAGCTCACCAACTACAGCGTGTTTTACCATGTAGAGCGCCTGGGTCTCAGCCCACGGCCACCATGTGGGAGCACCAGGCACTAGAGAAGCTTCCCAAGTAATAAAGTAGTGGTGTGTTATCTCTCCTTCTCTCTGCTTTTTGCTTCCTCTGTGCTTTTCTCCTTTTCTGTTTCCATTTGTAATTGAAAGGAAGATGGAAGGAGAAAAAAAAAAAAAAAGGATTGAGCTGGAAACATTGGAATCATGCAGGTGGGTAGCCCTAAGAAGCCCTGTTGGGAAAGAAAGGAAAGAGAGAAAGAGGAAGAGGAAGAGGAAGGGAAAGGGAAAGAAAGGGAGGGGAAGAAAAGGAAACTTAAAAAAAATAAAGGTAAGCTCATGTATGGAAAAGTGACTTGAAAATGATCAACTGTTTCCTCTTATCTATGTTTTTTAAGTTGCCACCAACTTTGGTGACATTTTTTTCCCATGGATACAAAAAGAAATGAAGAAGGAAGAAGGAGCCAAAAAGAGAGATATGTGTTTTACTGCCCTTGGAAGTGCCCCCTCCCCGTGAAGACCAAAACCTTGAACCTGGGTCCTTGTACATGGTAAGTTGCATGCTCTACAGTTTCTGTCACCACACAGTTCTTCCCTCTGATTTTTAACTCTACTCTTCTTTTTTTATTTTATTTTATTTATTTATTACTTTTGTTGCCCTTGTTTTATTGTTGTAGTTATTATTGATGTCATTGTTGTTGGATAGGACAGAGAGAAATGGAGAGAGGAGGGGAAGACAGAGAGGGGGAGAGAAAGACAGACACCTGCAGACCTGCTTCACCACCTGTGAAGCGACTCCCCTGCAGGTGGGGAGCCAGGGCTCGAACCGGGATCCTTCTGCTGGTCCTTGTGCTTAGTGCCACTTGTGCTTAACCAGCTGCGCTACCGCCCGACTCCCTTAACTCTACTCTTCTTATAAACTTTTGTTGTTTGCTTTGTGCCATGGTAACATACTACCTTTTCAAAGCTAATTTACATACTGGAAAGTTTATTATCTATAGCCATACAGGGAACTATGATTTTATTTGTCTTCTACATTCATTTATATATTTAACTCCCACAGAATTTTACACAATTTTTAAAAGTATCTTTCTGCCTCCCAAGGAAGCAGGGGAGTTCAAATACAGATTTCTACTGTATTTAGATCAAAATAACACTGACTCTGCAATTTTGATTTATTTCCCGCTGGTCTTTCCAGAAGTTCTCTGTAACCATCTATGATTCATTCATCCTCATCTCATTCCCAAGAGGAGAAAAGTCCCACTATTTCACAGAGAGAACTGTTGAGTTTAGATTCTCACTTTTTATTATGTGATCTTTGGTAGGCCCGCCAGTTTTGCCCTCAACCTCACCATGGCTACCTGTTTGCATGAGTGCAGGGAAGCTTTCTGGTGAAAATAAATCTACTTGGGGGATATAGTCCAGTGGTCAGGCATCTAGAACCACCACTCAGGGCTGAATCACTGAAGGGGAATATGACACCCTGAAAGGCATCCAGCTTCAGAGTCTCCTGCAGACATTCTCCTGCCTGGGAAGCCCCTGGGAGGCGGGAAGAGACCTCTGGCAAGTGCAGGAGAACCCAATTTGGAGAGATATGTCACTGGACCTTCTGACTGCCAGGCAGGCCAGTGTTATTTGGTTAAAGCTCAAATGTTCCAGCCAGGAAGAAACATGTCATGAATAATCCCATCCCCTCTCCCCTGAGGTCAGACAGCCCTTCAACGTGTCCTGGTAAGCTCTTTGCTCTTAACAATGTCAGGTCCCCTTCACCCAGCTCCGTGGCCCATATTGGGCAAAGGTTACTTCTGAGGGAAAGACACTGCTTCAGGTGTGTGTGTGTGTGTGTGTGTGAAAGTTCAGAGAGCATCAACTGAAGACATAGCATAGGTTCTAAGTACAGAATAGGAATGGGTGAGGCCACCTAGCCAGACTATCATTTTATTTTTGGCTATTTATTTATTTACTTTCACCAGGGCTTCATCATTCCAGGTTGACTTTTTCAGGTAGAAACAAGAGAGACAGAGGAGACTGGGCGGTAGCACAGTGGGTTAAGTGCACATAGTGCAAAGCACAAGGACCCGTGCAAGGATCCCGGCTCCAGCTCCCAGCTCCACACCTGTGGGGGAGGGGTCACTTCACAGGCAGTGAAGCAAGTCTGCAGGTGTCTATCTTTCTTCCCCGCTCTCTATCTTCACCTCCTGTCTCAATTTCTCTCTGTCCTAACCAACAAAAACAACAATGGGGGAAAAAAATGGATGCCAGGAGCAATGGGTTCGTAATGGAGGCACTGAGCCCTAGCAATAACCCTGGAGGCAAAAAAAAAAAAAAAAAAAAAGGAGGAGGAGGAACAGAAGGAAGGAGAAGAATGAAAGGGGGAGGTGAGGAGAAGAAGAAGAAGGAGAAGGAGGAGGAGGAGAAGGAGAAGGAGAAAAAGAAGTAGGAGAAGAAGAAGGAAGAGGAAGAGAAGGAGGAGGAGGAAGAGAAAAGAGAAGAAAAGAAAAGAAACAACCGAGACAGTGAAGACACCAAGCACCAAAGCTTCCGCCAATGTACCGGAAACTGAATTCTAACATGGGCTATGTGTATCCCAAAGCAGGTGCACTGTCTGAGGGAGCTGTGCTGCTGGCCCACACAGTCTCATTCTGAAATCAAGAAATGAGAACTGAGAAGAGATGAGGTCCACAGCAGCCTATTAGAAACCTGCACAGGACCCCAATCCCTGGTCTGGTTGCTTCTCTGTTCCCTCCATTCCCCAAATATTTGATGCTCCAATCCAGAAAGAGCTCCCAGCCGCTCAGGCTCCAGTTCCTAGGATGTGGTCTTCTTCCTTCCTTCTCCAAAGGCAAGCAACCCTCTCCCCATCTCAGTGCCCAAACAAGATGTCAAACGCCAGAGCCCTGAGCTTCATTCCAGGCTGAAGAGGCACAATCCCAGCTCACTGTCAAATCAGGTACTTTCTGAGAGACTTCCTCTGCCAGCTGCCCACCTCACTCAGGGAGAATCTTGGCAGTGCTGATCAAGTAACACTGTGGGTACAGCCCAGCACTGTATTCCTCCAATTCCAGAAACTTCCAGAACAATCTGGGGCTTTGCCAAGTGGACCTCTTACCTGCCTTCCTCTTGCACAACATTCTGGCTAATTACTAGTTTCTGATTGATTCAGTTGCCTGGGCCTTCTGCATGTGAGGTTTCAGGACTCCACGCTGCTTTCATCACTCACACAGAGAGGGGGGGAGGGAGGGAGGGAGAGAGACCCCAGCAGCTCCCATGTGAAGCCAGGACTCAAACCTGGGCCATGCACATAGCAAGGCACATAACTTTTTAACCCACTGCATTTCCAACAGCATTTTAAAAGAAGGCTAGGACTCAACAGCCAGAATATTCTCCCAGAAGAGTTCCTAAGTTAGAGAACAGCCTCTCAAATGGCTTCCCAAACCTCACCCCTGGGAGGGTGGGGAATAGTATCAGTGATCTTCCCAGGACGCTGCAGAAGTTGTTGGCACACGTTACCAGGCGCCAAGTTCCAGATTCGAGCCCCTGCTCCTCACCTGCAGGGGGATGCTTCACACTCTTTCCCTCTCTATCTGCCCTCCCCTCTCAACTTCTCTCTGTCCTATCAAGTAAAATAAAACAAAAAGAAGTAAATAAATAAAGTGGTTACCTGTCACCCATCAGTGCCCATGGTAAGGAACCTCTTTACCCAGAACTCCTGCTTAGGGATCCATAGAAAAAACAGACAACTTCTCAGCTCAAACCTGAGGTTTCTCCTGTGAAGAAATCTGGAGACTAGGTAGGGCAAAGAGTTTATGTCCATGGAATTTAGTGGTGGCTCACCCACCCAGTAGAGCACATGTGCTACGAATCCCCAGTGCCTACCATTAAGGGGAAAGCTTCATGAATGTGGAGCAATGCTACAAATATCTCTCTCATCTTCTCTTTCTCGCCTATCATCTCTCTCTATCTCATCCTTTATTTAAAAAAAAAAGTTATAAGGAATAGAGGGGAGCAGGCACCAAAATCCAGTGACAACCTTGATAGCAAAGAGAGAGAAGGGAGGGGGAATTCACAGCTAGCCTACACCAATTTCTTTCCTGCCGGCAGATTTCCCCGAGAGCACTGGGCTGAGGTCAGGAGCCCAAGGAAGGGGAGAAGAAAGGGGAGCGGGTATTCTGCGAGGCCCGCCTGGTCTCCGCTGAGTAATCACTCAAAACAAGGAAACCTGCCAGAAGACACATTAAGGCTGAAAGAAAAGAAGGCTCCAGGCAAAGAGTTGTCAGTCAGAGAAAAATCAACACCACCTATTGATTCTACTCGCTTTCTAGCTAGGGGCAGCTTCATGCTTGATCTACCCCCTCCCCACCGTCACACACAGTTAGACAACTGTGAAGGCAAAAGAGGGCTTTTTTTTAATCCTCAGGAAAACTGATATCAAGGGGATGGGGGTTGGGGGGCTGGGACCAGATGGTCCAGGACTTGTAGGAAGGAGCAGGCAGGAAAGGAAGACACAGCCAGGGCTTGACTGGACCTTGTCTGTGACCACTGGCGGACCAAATGTCCAGGACAGATAATCGTTAACAATGTTCCAAGACATCTAGTTTTCATTCATGAGACACACAACTCAAATGGCTTTGAAGTTCTGTTCTGGGGGTCAGCCCTTCCTTTAGGAGGGGACTGAATAGAAGTACCATTTTTTTTTGTCAGGGGGGAGTAAAAGTAGGGGGATGTGTTCCATGCTGCTATGCCATTGAATGAGCTGGGTCCCAGTTAGTGCTCCCCAGCTTCTCAGACATCCTTCTTGGAACCCTCATGAGAAGGAAGCGTGACCCACCCACACAGCTGCCACTTAGAGGGGAAGCACTCACCAGCAGGAAAACAGAACAGGTGCTCCAGGAACTACCAAGTCACAGAATCTTGAGGCTCCAAGGACCATGGGGTAGGACCTTTTAACCTACTGGCAAACGCAGGTGTCCCCAGCATCACCTGTGCTCAGCACCTGCCCATGAACGGTTCCTGTGGTGGGGTCCCGATGCCTTGGCAAGCAGTCTTATTCCCTTTTTTTGTTTTTTATTAGAAATTTAATACTGATTTACAAAATTGTAACAGGGGTATCATTCCATATGGTTCCTACCACTAGAGTTCTGCGTCCCCATCCCCTCCAACAGAAACTGCAGTAGTTCTTCCGAGGTCATTGATGTGGGCTGACTCTATAATTGTCTGTATCTATCTATTTGTCTATCTACCTACCTATGTTTCCCCCCATTTTTTCAATGATCTAGTCTTCACTACCTTTCTTTCTTTTTTTCTTTTCTTTTTTTTCCCCTTTTATTGCCCTTGTTTATCAACATCATTGTTGCTATTGCTGTCATTATTGTTGGATAGGACAAATCCAACAATAGATAGAGAAATTGATAGAGACAGAGAAATAGATAGAGAATTGATAGAGAAATCAAGAGAGGCAGGGAAGACAGAGAGGGGGAGAGAAAGATAGACACCTGCAGACCTGCTTCACCACCCATGAAGTGACTCCCCTGCAGATGGGGAGCCGGGGGCTCGAACAAGGATCCTTAACTCCAGTCCTTGCACTTGGCACCATGTGCGCTTAACCCACTGCGGCACCGCCTGGCTCCTTTCACTACCTTTCTAGTTCACCCTTACACCCATTACTGCTTCTGCATGTCTTTTTTTTTTTTTCTCTTCTCTTCTCTCTCAGATAAGAGAAATAATGCTTGGCTTTCTCTGGTGTTTTCCAGATTTACCACCCCCAACCCCCTTCACTGCTGGTAGAAAAACAAGATACCTAGTGGCAAATTCTTTGGGTCCTGGTGGACTGGGGGTACAGAGACATCTGGTTTTCTTCCCCTATTCTTTATCCCTCTGGAGTATGGACCAAAATTCTTTTTGGGATGCAGAAGGTGGGAGTTCTGGCTTCTGTAGCTGTGTCTCTGCTGGACATGGACATTTTTTTTTTAATAGACCTTTTAAGAGAACCAGAGCATCACTTTAGCACATGTGATGCCAGGGATCAAACTCGGGACCTCATGTTTGAGATTCCAACATTTTATCCATTGCACCATTTACCAGATCACTTTTAAAAAATCTTTTGAGTTATTGATAATTGACCAGGTGGTGGCACACCTGGTTGAGCACAAGGACCCAAGTTCAAGCCTCCAGTCCCCACCTGCAAGGCGAAACTTCACTAGGGGCGAAACAGTACTGCAGGTGTTTTTCTTTCTCTCTCTTCTATCTCCCATTCCCCTCTCAGTTTCTATCAAAAATAAGTTAAGAAAATTTTTTAAAACTATATTTAGTCCTAAAAACATATCTTTAAAACTAATAAACTATTAATAATTAGCTTATCTATTTATGACTAAGGACTGGATAGAGAATCAGAGCATTACTCTGACACATGCAATACTAGACTCAAACTCACCTCATATTCACAGGTCAGACACTCTATCCCAGAACATGCCTTCCCTGTGCTGACTAGGATACACAGCCTCAGTTCGCCCAAATTCTTTCTTCCTGGTACATATAGTCCTGAGAGGCACACCAAAAATGCCAAGCTTGTCCATTGGAAAAGGAACAAGAAGATAAAATCAAGCCCCTTGGAAAAAGGAGGCAGGAGGGGTCAGGCAGCAGAGCTAAAACAAAGTTCCCGTAACCTGCTGCCACTGGGAAGGTAATAATGCACTGGGATTAGATCCTAGGTCTCCAGGGTGTATGTTCTTTTCTATCCTGTCCCATTTTAGCTCCTTGCATCAACGTTTTTGACTCTTGTCTCTTGAGAGGTAGGTAAACCAAGTCACAAGCAGGGTGAATGGCTTGCCCAAATGGACACAGACCATGGTAGAACCAGGCCTTAAAACCAGTCCATATGACTCCTGAGGTTTTTCATGTTCTTTCCAATGTTCTTTTGTAAAGCCTAGGGATTACACACTGCCCTTTATAACAATTCCCACTAACCACTGGAATCTGCTAAGGAAGTGGCTCCTGCCCAGAGAACCAGCAGGATCTAAGTGGACTGACTAAAAAAACTGAAGCCTCAAATAAAATGGGCCTAGTTGGCATTTGAAATAATCATCAGAGTCCCAAGATTTTAAGAATGGTCCCAGACTTAGAAGGTAATACTGAACATGTGTAAAGAGAGACAGGTTACAGAAAAATGAGCCTTCCTGACTCAGGGCCAAACAGTGGCCCAATCTTGAAGGTGTTGTGTGTACAGCACTGTGGACAAAGCAGTGTGTGTGTGTGTGTGTGTGTGTGTGTGTGCACACCACTGTGGACAAAGTACTGGGTTCCTAAGCATGAGGTCCTGAGTTCCATACCTTATAAAATTCATATGCCAGAGTGAAGCTTTGCTTCTCTCTCCTTCATGAATAAATCTTTAAATAAAAAAAAAAAGTTTCTGAGGGGCCAGGCAGTGCCACACCCAGCTGAGCTCTCATATAATTAAGTATCTGAGTTTGAGCCCTGCTCCCCACCTGCAGCAGGGAAGCTTCACAAGCTGCGAAGCAGTGCTACAGGTGTTCTGTCTTCCTCTCTATCTCCCCTTCACCTTCCAATCTGTCTTGTCAAATTAAAAAAGTTTCTGATCTCATCAGGAGACACCAGACATCTTGTGCTCAAAGAGCTCCCATTAGCCATGCTCACAGCTGACTGGCATGGCCATGCTCACCAGGAAGAGATGTTTGCATGCATCTGGGCACCTGCACGTGACCCAACTTAACCACACAGCCACTTCACACCACTGCCTCTCAAGACACAAACATACATAGGCCACCCCTGAGACCAAGGCCTTCCCTCCCCTGGCCTTATTGTAACATCAGGTTCCCTTGCCCGCCCCAGGGCCTTGACTGAAGCTGCTGCCAGGCCAGAGGGTATAGGGCTAGCTCCAGAGCCACCACGTCTGCTGCCTGGCCACTAATGAGGTCTGGAGAGCAAAGCCAGGGCAGTTAAATGATGGCTCCTAATGACCCACACCTGAGCAGACTGCAGGCTCTGGATCCCACTCCCAACCTCAGAACAAAGGTTTCCCAGGGGCCTGGCTACAGAACATGGTTCCTCTCATGACTGCTGGGGCCCTGGATTGACTTTGCCAAGTGATCTGGGTGTCTTATGTATGGGTGGCCTGGCCAGGGCTTCCCTGAGCCCTTTCTCTCTCTCTCTTATTTATTTATTTATTTATTTATTTATTTATTTATTTATTTATCTGTTTATTGGACCAAGACAGAAATTGAATGAGAGATGGAAGCTACAGAGGGGAAGATAAACAGAGACACCTGTAGTACTAATCCACTACTCATGAAGCTTCCCCCCAGCAGATGGGGAATGGGAGTTTGAACCAGGGTCCTTGTGCCAGGTAACATGTGTTCTCTACCATGTGCACCATCACCTAGCCCCTAAGCCCTCTCTCTTTCTCTCTTTTTTTTTTTTTTGACTTTTATTTAAAAATTATTGACAAGATTATAAGACAACAGGGATGCAATTACACACAGTTCCCACCACCAGAGTTCCATATCCCATCCCCTCCTTTGATAGCTTTCCTATTCTTTATCCCCCTGGGAGTATGGACCCAGGATCATTATGGGGTGCAGAAGGTGGGAGGTCTGGCTTCTGTAATTGCTTCTCCACTGGACATGGGCATTCCCAAGCCCCCTCTTAATGGGTGTGACTTAAGAGTTCCTCTCTGCTCTCTTCTCACCTCCACCATGGACTATCTTCTCCAGATCTGTTTTCTTCAATGCCACAAGTTCTAGTCCCTGTGCTTTGCAATTTTGGATTAATGAGCACCTTCTCTTTGGTGTCTTTTTTTTATTCCCTTTCTCCTTCTGTTTCTTTCCTCACACCCTGTCTCCCAGATGTGACAGTAACATCACCATTATCATCATCATCATCATCACCATCATCATCATAATCATCTTCCCTAAGGCTTCACTGGGAGATGCTCTGGGAGAACTTTTTTTGAGAGAGAAAAAAATAGAGATAGAGTAAGAGACACCATAGCACTGATGCTTCCCCTGGTGCTACTGGGGGGGGGGGGGGACCTTGAATCATGCATGGCAGGTGATCTATCCAGCTGGGATGATAGTAACATTTAAAAGTGGGTTCCTGGGTGAAAATAACATAATGATTATACAAAGAGACTCATATGCCTGAGCCTCCAAAACCCCACACCACTATAAGCCAGAGAGCTAAGCAGTGCTCTGATAAAAAATAAATAAAATTCCTAATGCACAGGGATAACTTGTCTGGAAGGACCTGTGCCTTGCCATGTGCAAAGTCCCAATCTGGATCCAGGCACCACACAAGAGGTGCTATGGAACTAGGGGGAAGTCCAGTACTGTGGTGTCTCTTCCCTCTCTCTGTCTATCTAAATAAAAGAAAAAAATTACCTAAAAGCCATGAAATCATACTCTTGTGAAAAAAAGATAGAGAGAGAAAAAGAGACTCCTGATGCCTCCTCATTGACAATAAGACTAATTCTACAGCATCTGCCATGGCACTCCAGACCCCCGATGAGCCAACCATTACCCACTTCACTCATCTCTTTTCTACCCTGCGCTCATTACAAAGATTCACTTATCCCCAATATACACATAATGTCTTGCCTCCGTGTCTTGATTCTGCTAGGCTCTCAGCTTACAGTAGTTGTCCTATGTCAGTGTTTCAGGCCTGAGAAAGTCCTACCAGTTCCGTGGGGGTTGGCACTGAGTATGCCCTCTCTGCAGTACTCCTTGACATCTCTGAGGAAAAACTGTCTACTCCTGTAACCCTCCAGTTCTCACCTACTACAGAAATGTCAGCATGTGATACCATAGTCTCACATTGGTCCATTTTCTCCTCTGTCTCCTCCTAGATGATGAGTCCTTTGAAGACAGGAACCAGCCACATCCCAATCATACCACATGAACATTCTCATATGTTTCAGCCAGTGCTGAGTCTACCATACACCAGATCTTCAGTTCAGCTCACCTTGAACTTACTGAAACTCTAAGACTAACGTGAGGTAAAGACTGCTGGAGAGAGACAGAGAGAGAGAGAGAGGGAGAGAGAGGGAGAGAAGGAGGGAGAGAGAGAAAGCTGGACGGTGGCACACCTGGTTAAACACACATAATATGAAGCACAAGGACCTGCACAAGGATTAGGGTTCAAGGCCCTGGCTCCCCACCTACATGGGGTCTGCTTCACAAGTGGTGAATCAGGTCTGTAGGTGTTTATCTTTCTTTCTCTCTCTCCCTCTCTATCTCCCCCTCCTCTTTCAATTTATCTGACCTATCCAATAAAATGGAAACAACATGGCTACCAGGAGCAGTAGATTTGTAGTGCCGGCACTGAGCCCCAGAGATAACCCTGGTGGAAAAGAAAAAAAAAAAAAAAGACTACTGAGAGAGACATTTTCTTCTTAAGGACAGGTCATACCCTATGGAGTAAGATGAGAGTGTTGGGTGGGCAGAACTTGAGAGGCAGAACAGCAGCCCCTTTGAGAAGCCCAACACAAACTTGGAGCTTTACACTCAAGGTTAAAAGATGTGGAAGTGGGAGTCGGGCGGTAGCGCAGCGGGTTAAGCGCATGTGATGCAAAGCGCAAGGACAGGCATAAGGATCCTGGTTTAAGCCCCCGGCTCCCCACCTGCAGCGGAATTGCTTCACAGGCGGTGAAGCAGGTCTGCAGGTGTCTATCTTTCTGTCCCCTTCTGTCTTCCCCTCCTCTCTCCATTTCTCTCTGTCCTATCCAACAATGACGACATTAACAACAACAACAATAAAAAAAACAAGGGCAACAAAAGGGAAAATAAATAAAATATATTTTTATAAAAGAGGTGGAAATGCCTGTTCCCCCCCCCAGTAAGTTCACCCCCCAGATAAAGCTCCACCCCCCCCAAACCTCACCAACACCTAGGCATGATGAAGTGGGGTTTTCTCGCCCCCACCAAGGTGCTTTGTGAAGGCTTTTTTTTTTTTTTTTTTTTTTACTCCAAACACAATTTTAGGGCCAGGGAGATGGCTCAGCCACAGAGTGTATGCCCAACATGTCTGAGGCCCTGGCTTCAGTCTTTGGCAACACAAGAGAAAAACAGTGACAAAACAAGTAGAAAAACCATGGATGGTGGAGCGGTGCTTGGACCTCCTTTTCTTGCTGTCTCTTACACACACATATACACTTGTAAAAGTTGTAATAAGTATAGACATAAGTTATCAGGCAGGACATGTGCCTTGCCAGAAACACTGACTCTTGTTTGACTCCCAGCACCTCTTGGAGAGTGCTATGGAACTAGAGGGAACTCCAGAGGAAACACTATCTCTTTCTCTATCTGTCTGAAAAAGTCACCCAGAAAGGTGAAGTCTTGCATGAGACCCCAGATCTGAAATCATAGCAAAATAAACCTATACAATTTAACATTTAACAGAATCCCATAGGACCTACAGAAACTCTCCCCAGTCTGTTACTTTTATACACGATGAATAGGAGCTCTTTTCTGGTCAACTAAGGTCTTACTTTCCTCTCTAAGGGGCTCAACTCAGGAGTCAGGGCACGTGTGGGGAGGAGGCAGCAAGGAGAAAGCAAAAAACGAACTTTGCTGGGAGTCACACGGTGGCACACCTGGTAGAGCAAATGCATTACAATGAGCAAAGTCCTGGGTTCAAGCCCTAGATCACCAGCTGTAGGAGGAAGCTTCTCAAGCGATGAAGCAGTGCTGCAGGTGTCTTTCTTTTCCTCTGCCTCTCTATCTCCCCCTTCCCAATCAATTTCTTTCTATCACGACTAATAAATAAAATTAAATTAATTTTAAGAAGAACTGACTTTATCTAAAGAGAATCTTCTCTTCGCAAATCCTGACACAAACACTTGTATGTGCATAACAGAAAGCCCATGTCATGGAAAGTAAGAGCAGGAACCATGAATTCAGCAGAAATCCAACTGTGCTCTGAGGCTGGGCAGTTTTGCAGTTGGTTGAGTGCATATATTAGCATGTGCAAGGACCCAGGTTCAAGTTCCTAGTTCACACCTGCAGGGGAGATGCTTCACAAGCATCAAAGCAGTACTGCAGCTGTCTCGATCTCTTTCTATCTCCCCCTCCCTCAATTTCTCTCTGTCCTATCAAATAAAAAGAAAGGAAAGAGGGGAAGAGAAGGGAGAATGACCACAGGAGTGGTAGATTTATCATGCAGGCACTGAGTCCTCATGATAACCCAGGTGGGAGAAGGGAAAAAAATGTATTGGATTAGATCTGCACAAGCATGTGTGCATACCTTCCGCTGATAGATTTTCAAGAGAAAACAATCACGCTGGCCATACACCTGTTTTTACATGAATACGTGTTCACAGTACAGGAGCTGTAACATGAGGCCGGTGTTGGCCAGTACTTGGCACCTTGCAGGCATCTGAGCCCCTTTGCATGTCCACATCTCAAACAAAAGCCTTGTTCCTCCTGTTCGCCTGCTCCCTTGGGGCAGAGAGCTGTGGGTAGTGGAAGTTAAAGCTGCCCTCACAGCTGAGCCTCAGCACCTCTCCTTCCACTGCACCCACTGGGTGGTGTCTCTGACTTGGCCTGTGATCACACTGTCTGAGTGACTTCCAGGCCTGCTCGTTCCAGGGTGCTGTAACAAGGCATGTGGTGCTGGGGCCTGTCACTCTCAGAGCAGGGCACTCGGGCAGTGGTGAAGCAGAAGACAAATGTTGTAGAATTAAGCTGCTGTAGAAGACAGAGTGAGTATGGGCTAATTTTCAAGGGGTCTACAAAGAGAAGAGAATACATCTGGATATTTTCAAAGGGAGGTGGGCTATGGAACCTCCTCAGATGAAAGAACTAGAGATGAGATAAGAACCTCTCTTTCAGTCCTGCCTGAGCGAGTGAGAGTGTGGATGCCAAAGGCCTTTTTTGGTGTCTACCTGTAACTCACAGACACTTTTTCTAAATGTGAAAAGGATTCTCTTTGATTCCCATCCTCCAGAAAAGTCTCCTTTATTCCCTGAAATATCTGCAAGCTGGGAAGCATCCATTCTCCACAACCAATCCTTAAGTTCTCCACACACCAATCCCTAAGAGTGTCCAGTGCAGCCTGGCCTCACACATCCATTGTCCTCCAGCTCTGAAAGTCCAATATATGTTTACTCCAAAGAATCAAACTTAAGCAGGGATGCTCTGCCCAAGTGCACAGGCCCCCCGTGCCATAAGCCTTCATTCAAAGAGACATAAATGTCACCTCTCATTCAGGGTCCTTGCTGGATCGAGGAAGTCAGGCTGAGAGGATCCAAGGCCGGGTCTAAGCTGTGAGAGCCACCCCCTATAGACACTTTTTCTTTTTCAAATGTATCTTCTGAGATTTATTAATTAGAGAAATAGAAGAAGCAGGAGGGGGTAGATGGTGGTGCACCTGGTTGAGCGCACATACTATAATGCACAAGGACCTGGGTTCAAGCCTCCAGTCCCCACCTATAGGGAGAAAGCTTTGCGAGAGGTGAAGCAGGGCTGCAGGTGTCTGTCTCCCCCTCTCTATCACCCCTTTCCCTCTTGATTTCTGGCTGTCTCTACTCAATAAATAAATAAAGATAATTTTAAGAGAGAGAGAAAGAAAGAGAGACAAGGAGGTAGGGAGGTAGAACCAGAGCATAACTCTGGTACATACACTGCCAAGGTTTGGACTCAGGACCTCATGCTTGTGAGTCCAATACTTTATCCACTGCACTACCAACCAGATCAGGTATGTGGACTTTTTTAACTCAGTCCTGCAGAAAGAACCTGATCAGACCAGGTTAGTTCTCAAGTTTCCAGTGTTTCCTCCCTGAAAATTCACTGTCATCAAGGTCAGGAGCTACATCATCAGTAGTGCAACAGAATTTCAGGCCTGAGGTATCAGGGGGCTCCAGGTTCAATCCCTGGTATCACCATAAGCCAGAGTTGAGCAGTACTCTGATAAACAAAACAAAACAAAAAATCCACTAATCAACTGTCAATAACTACTGCAGTATTTTCCTTTGGAAGACATCAAAGCTGTTTATCTGGTCTGCAAGTTAGTACACTTGGAATGTGCCTGATCTGCTATGTTCATGACAAAGGTTTGAGCCCAGCCTCCTCGCACCACCACCACCCTCCAACCTGCACTGGAAGCAGCTTAGATGCTATGGTCCCTGTCTTCTCTCTCCGTGTATGTGTGCATGCACGCGCGTCTGTGTGTGTGTAAAAGTCAACTTAGAGCTGCAAAACCTCCGAGACAACAACAACAACAACAAAAAGAAATTCTTCTTTTCATCTCTTTTCTATCCTCACCTCTCATCTGTCCACTCACCCACTCAAACATGCCCTGAACACTCAATACAGTGGTCTGCAGAGAACTTCTGCCTTTTATTCCAAATGGATGTCTCACAACCATCAGAGATCCCAGAGACATATTGGCAACACTTTCCACCATTAAAAGTCACACTCAGAAGAATTCACAAGGTGAATTCACCTCCCCCATTCACCATCACCACTAAGGGGTCCTGGCTCCACCTCCCAAATCACTCAACATACACCCCAGCCCCCCCTGCCAATTTGGTTCAACAAATGTCTGTTTTCAAAGAAACCTAAGCCAACCGCTTCTGGTTCACTTCCCTCATAACTCATCACGGGCTATTTGAGTGACGCTGAGGGAAGTCATCGTTAAGACCTGGCCCCTCTGAACCAGGAAGTCACTGGTGCCAGCACTAAGTGGCACTCAATCCCGGGGAGGCCCACATGACCGGGGCAGCCCCTGCACACACAAGACCCTGCCAGTCCTTATTCCAGATCCTCCCAGGCCCAGCAGGAGTGACAGCATTAGTGACAGGCAGAGTCCCTTCCACAGCAAAGCTGTAGCTCAAATATTTATTGTGTGTGTCTGGCTTTCACACAGAATTTGCAACCTGCCAGTTACCACTGTTTACCTTGGTAGAAATTCACGGGAAATCTTAAGTCTGAACAGGCCCGGAGTTTATTTTACTGCCAGATAAACAACTTTCTTTGATAAATCATCTATGTGACAGTGTTCCTGAAAGACTAAACAAAGATTTCAAGAGCAATCTTAGGCCTTTGAGAAGCCTTCCAAAGCTAATGCATGTTTAATTGGCTGCTCAAGGCAGGCTGGGGCAGGGCAAGGGGCTGACATTTCTTTGGCCATTTGTTCTCTTGGAAAAAAAAAAATACAGATTAGAGCCCTGGCAGCCCCTTTCTGCAAAACCGGATGAAACTTACTAATATTGAATACCTCATTTGCTCCTTTCTGGTGAAAGGGGGTACATATCACAAATATCACAAGACAGCTGTTGGAAAAGAATGTGAAAACTGTCCTGGGCACGACTTGTATACAATACAGATCTCTCAAGTCTCAAACAGAATTCAATAAAGCGTGAATAGAAAAACTTATGTTAGGGGTAGGGAAGATAGCATAATGGATATGCAAACAGACCCTCATACCTGAGCATACAAGATCCCAGGTTTGATCCTCATACAAACATTAGCCAGAGTGAGCGAGCAGTGCTCTGGTAAAAACAGTAATAAAAGTAAAATAAAATAAAATATGCTTAAAAAAAGAATTCTGTCATTTGTTAAGGGAAAGAGAGAGAAAAAAAAAGAGAAAAATATCATGTTAAGAGTAAAGTTTCGTGGGAGTCGGGCGGTGGTGCAGCAGGTTAAGTGCACGTGGTGCAAAGCGTTCATGGACCGGCGGAAGGATCCCGGTTCAAAACCCCGGCTCCCACCTGCAGGGGAGTCGCTTCACAGGTGGTGAAGCAGGTCTGCAGGTGTCTATCTTCCTCTCCTCCTCTCTATCTTCCCCTCCTCTCTCCATTTCTCTCTGTTCTATCCAACAACAACGACGTCAATAACAACAACTACAGCAACAATAAAAAGAGAACAAGGGCAACAAAAGGGAAAATAAATAAAATTTTAAAAAATTAAGAGTAAAGTTTCTAGGAAATCACAGAAAAAGCAAAAAATAATGCTTCAGTGACCCTTCCTGGAACTGTAATGTGTCTGTCCCAGATCTATATATCCTCCCCATTAAGACTGTCTCTTGATATTCAATTTTAAAGGGACTTAATGATATCACCTAAAATCAAAACCGCCTAACTTCTGGCATTTCTATTTGTTTTTTTTTGTTTTGTTTTGTTAACCACAACACCTGGAAGCTGCATAAAGCCTTTAAAGGCTTTCTCCAATGGGCTTCTGACAAGCGTTCCTCAGTTTAAGTTTATTATCCAGAGATATAGGCAAAACATTCCATTTCATTGCCTCCATGTTTGCCACCAAACAAGCAGCTTTCATTAGTACTTGAATCCCCTTACCTAGGCTTATTCCAACCCTGCAGGTATTCTTGCCTGTGAGAAGAGATAAAATTATTATGAGTTGAGTAGACCCCCTTCCATGCCAAGCGCTAAGCACACTCGGTTTGTTCCATTCTCCCCAACATGGGAATAAACATCCACATTGGCAAGTGGGAGACTCAAGGAAGTTAATAGAGCTTCTAGTGTTCACTCAACTCTTGGAAGGTTGTAACTTAACTCAAGTCTATCTGGTCTGAAGTCAATGGTTTTTCCACTCTAAAATGCAGAATAAAGGCCTTTCCACAAAGAAAGAAACCGGTGATTGTGGGGATCCTTCCACATGTTAGGCACAGCTTCAGATCTCATAGACTCTAAGACAGACAAACACATACACACACACCACCCCGTCCCTGCCAGTGAATCTGGACTATACATAGCAGTACAGAAAAGGACAGACATTAGCAAACATGGAAGAAGAAGAGATAGAATCCAGACTGGCTACCAGGAAAGAGCTAGTAGCAATAAAAAACTGTAAGAGATGCCTCATAACATGGCCATGGGCAATCAAGTGACTAACTCCTCTACTAGTGTCTGATTTTCCTGAATCTGCACAGTGAAGCCCACGACTTGCCAATCTTTGAGGTGCCATCCAGATCAGCACATGCTGAGTGACAGAGAACTGCAGATGAATCATGCAGCACCTAAAGAAATGAGCTGCATGTGTGGGCACTAACCAGCCCCCACTCCTGATCCCAGCTCATCCCCCAACCCTTTCTGCAGCCAAACTCAACAGTTTCAGAGAACAGGAGTGAATCTGTTTCCTTGCCCTTCCTCTGCTGTGACAGATTATCCACACATCACAGGATAAGGAGGACTCTATGTTAAGTGAAACAAGTCAGACGCAAAAGAACAATATGCTAAGTTCCACTTACAAGTAGTACCCAGAAAAATCAAAGGCACAGAGACAGAAAGTGAAGTGGGCATTTTAGTGCTGAGAGGAGAGAGTAAGGAAAGGTCATGTCTGGGTAGGTCTTCAGTATAGGCTGGTGGAAACTCTCCCTTGGACACTGGTGACAGCTGTATGCCAATGTGAATGGATTCAGTGCCATGAGTTGTGCACTACCAAATGCTTAAAATGGTGAATTTTATGTTATGTACATTTCACCACAGTAAACTTTTTTTTTTTTTTGGTCTCCATGGTTATCACTAAGTTCGGTGCCTATACAACGAATCCACTGTTCCTGGAGGCAGTGGATTTTTTCCTTTTGTTTCCCTTGTCATTGTCATTGGATAGGACAGAGAGAAATCGAGAAAGTAAGGGGAGACAGGGAGGGGGAGAGAAAGACACCTGCAGACCTGCTTCACCGCCTGTTAAGCGACCCCCTTGCAGGTGGGGAGCCGGGGGGCTCCAACCGGGATCCTTACAAGGTCCTTTCATTTTGCGCCATGTGCGCTTAACCTACTGCACTGCCACAAGGCCCCACAATAAACTTTTTTCTTTTTTTTAAATTTTTTATATTTATTTATTTTCCCTTTTGTTGTTGTTCATTATTGTTGTAGTTGTTGTTGCTACTGATGTCATCATTGTTGGATAGGACAGAGAGAAATGGGGAGAGGAGGGGAAGACAGAGAGGGGGAGAGAAAGATATAGACACCTGCAGACCTGCTTCACTACCTGTGAAGCAACTCCCCTGCAGGTTGGGGGGGGAGGGCGAACCAGATCCTTACGCCGGTCCTTGCGCTTTGTGCCACATGTGCTTAACCCATTGCACTATCGTCATACTCCACAATAAACTTTTTAAATGATAATTAAAAGGAGATGAGGTAGAGCCACTGAGAAGCAGAGAATCCCAGAAATGCAGCTTTTTAAAATCTTTATTTATTTATTGCATAGAGACAGCCAGAAGTCAAGAGGTAAGGGGAAGATAGAGTAAGAGAGGCAAAGAGACAACTGCAGCCCTCCTTTACCACTTGCAAAGTTTTCCCCCTGCACGTGGGGACCAGGGGCTCGAACCTGAGTCCTTGTACACTGTAATATGTGCACTCAACCAGGTATACCACCATCCAGCCCCAAGAAATGCAGTTTTGGAAGGAATCCAAACTATACCAGCTGACAAACAACTATCTCAAGGAAGAACCCCCAAAGGCTGGGAGACAATATGCCAAAGATTTTCATATCAGAGGCTCCTGGTTCAAGCACTAGCACCACCTGAGGCTCCTGGTTCAAGCACTAGCACCACCTGAGCAGTGCCTTGGTGGGTCTATCTCTGTCTCTATCTCTATCTCTCTCTGGATATCTTTCTCTCTGTATCTTTCATCCAAAATAACTAAATTATAATAAATAAAATATATTAAAATAAAGAACCTAGTCAGAACTGAACTTAGCCACAAAGAAGCAAAGAGTAGGTGACAGTCAACCCATGAATCACCATGAATCTTTGTTCTTATACCATCACTGAAAAGGAAAAGAATCTTGAAAACACCAGAGGAAGTCAAGTACTGTTTCTCTTACCTGAGAGGGAAGGAAAAGGTAGGACACTCAGAAGAAGTAATAGGTATAGATGTAACCTAGGAAGTGAAGGCAGAAGTGTAGAAGTGAAGAAAAATTGGCAAAAAAAAAAAAATATATATATATATATCAACCACACAGGCCTTGAGAGAACTGTAGCAGTTTCAGCAGGAGCAGGATAGGGCACAGAACTCTTGGTGGTAGGAATGGTGTGGAATTATACCTCTATTCTCTTCTATACAGTCTTGTAAATCACTTAATAAAAAATAAATTTAAAAAAGATAATAAATCTTTCTATGACCACTGGAGGGAAGGAAGGGAGGGAGGGAAAGCAACCAGACTTTTTTTTTCAAGGGAAAAAAAGGGCTGGAAATAAAGTCAGATGCAAGAAAGACATCAATGAATACACTGAGGATCACAGACAGGCTTCCTGCACAGGGGATGTCCCTAACAGCTCCTTTGCAGTCTTTACAGATGTGTGGACGGGATATGTGGGTTTTAGAGGTCTTTGGGATCAACAGAACCAGTTGTTTTCTGACTGCCAACCTCACCCTGGGGTAAGAGTTCCTTCTCCCATGTCGACTTAATTTTGCTTTGACTGCGCTAGAGGTCTGGAGGTTAGAGTGGGTGTTTTTGTTGTTTCCCATAAGCACATACGTACTCAGTCACCCAGAGCAGAGTGGAGAGTCTGCTTTGAACTCCATAAACAGTTTGCACAGATTCATTTGGGAAGAAGCTTTCTTTTTTACAAAAAGGGAAGTCTAATTTTCAGGTCATTCCTACTTTTCTCCATCATTCATTCTGGCTGACTTTTACTTTAAACTTACCATTGTGCTGCTCAAACAGGCCTGCGTATGCAAACTGATCTCACATTTCAAAATGAAGCACATATTCCTTGTCACCGGTACAAAAGAAAATCGTGAGTTTCACAATCAGTGAGCACCCTTACATTCTGTAAAATGCAGTACAGGATAACAACTATGGGGGTTGGGGGATGCCAGGTGGTGGCACACCCAGGTAAGCACACATAGTACTAAGTGCAAGGACCTGTGCAAGGATCGGGGTTCAAGCCCCCCTACTCCTTACCTGCAGCGAGGATACTTCCCAAGTGGTAAAGCAGGTCTGCAGGTGTCTCTTTTTTCCACTCTATCTCTGCCTCCTCTCTCAATTTCTCTCTGTCCTATCCAATAAAATGGAAAAATTGACTGCCAGGAACAAGCAACAAGCCCCAATGATAACCTTGGAGGCAATTATAGTAATAACAAAGACAACCACCACCCTATGGACTAGCAGAACAGCTCATTTGGATAATGCCTATGCTTTGCCAAGTAGGTGACCCAGGCGTGAGTCCAGGCCCCAGAGCACTGAAGGGAGCTTCAGTGCTATGGTATCTTTGCCTCTCTGTATCTGAAAAAGAATTAGAATATGCGAGTATGGATCAACCTGCCAATACCCATGTCCAGTGGAGAAGCAATTACAGAAGCCAGAACTTCCACCTTCTGCACTCCATAATGATCCTGGATCCATGCTCCTCCCAGAAGGATAAAGAACAGAAAATCTTCCAATGAGATGGGGTGCAGAACTCTGGTGGTGGGAACTGTGTGGAATTGTACCCTTCTTATCCTATGGTCTTGCTGATCATTATTAAATCAATAACAAAAAAAAAAAATCAGCCTAGAGCAGTGAAGACCCCAGAGATGACATCAGAAGAAAAGACACATACCCTGCTCACAAGAAGCTTACAGAACCTACACTTACCATTCCAGTAACTAGTTTCCTCACATGCAGGAGGAAATTCAAGGCTGACATGGGCAAAGCTGAGTCTAACTTTTGTGAGAGATCAAAATGCCATTAAAAGTAAAACCTGCATAAGGACCAGCTTAAGGATCCCAGTTCGAGCCCCCTTCTCCCTACCTGCAGGGGAGTCGATTCACAGGTGGTGAAGCAGATCTGCAGGTCTCTATCTTTCTCTCCCCCTTTTAGATTAATGATTAGTCAACAATTTGTTCTACTTTGTATCTTAACTCTTTTTCAGCCACTGTGGGAGAGACTGACACCCCCCACACACACCACCCCGGGCTGGGTCTAAGCCTATCATCTCCACATCAAGTCTTGAGAGGGTAGACACCAAGCCTTCCCAAAGAGAGGCGGTAGGTGTGCCCCTTCTGACCATTTGGACCTAAGTTGACGCCAAGACTCCAGGCTGGGGGTAGAGACTTCCTCATCACAAGTTCCTTCACTCATGACCAAGATCATGGCCAGCGCATGTTATGGATGTATATTGTCTTATGTTACTGGCATGATGTAGTGTGACATGAGGTATAGCTCTGTGATTGCATCACTACTACTTCCCCTTCCCTAAACCACAGGCTATTAACCCTGCCTGCTGTACAATAAACAAGCTGTCTATCTGAAGCACTCCCTCAGGTTTGTGTCTTTCTCTGCACCCTCATCCTCACCATCGGTTTCCCTGCCGCGGTGTGTCACCCCCTCCACCAATGCGGGCTGCCAGGGAGAAACAGGCAATTAGCCACCAGATTCCAGATGCTAGCATGATGCCAACCAGACTTCCCTGGGCAGACAACCCCACCAATGTGTCCTGGAGCACATACTGGCCAAAAGTTCAGCAAGTACCCCCCACCCAGTAGACAATGGAAGAGGAACCTTTAAGATCTGGAGTCAGGCACATGGATCCAGCGTAAGGATCCCAGTTCAAGCCCCCAGCTCCCCACCTGCAGGGGAGTCACTGCACAGGTGGTGAAGCAGGTCTGCAGGTGTCTATCTTTCTCTCCCCCTCTCTGTCTTCCCCTCCTCTCTCCATTCTCTCTGTCCTATCCAACAACAACGACATCAATAACAACAATAACCCCAACAATAAAAAAGGGCAACAAAAGGGAATAAGTAAATAAATAAATATTTTTTAAAAAATAAAACCTTAAGAGACTGAAGAGCTAACCTACCAGGTAAGATGTGTGTCCATATTTAAGGCCAGGGTTCCAGCCCCAGCACCACATGGCCATACCACAGCAGCAAAAGGGGAGAGCTCCAGTCCTGTGGTTTCTCTCCCCTCTTCCTGTCTTCTGTCTCTCTCTCTCTCTCTCCCTCCCTTTCTCTCTCTCTCTCTCTCTCTCTGTCTCTCTCTGTCTCTGTATCTCTCTCTCTCTCTCTTTCCCCCTCTCTCTCTCTTCTGTATCTGAAAAACTTGTCTTGGGAATGGTAAAATCTTGCTTGTGCAAAGCACTGGATACACATACACACAGGCACACACACATACAACACAGTCAAGATGCCTTAGAAGAAGAGTGAGGCCAAGGGAGAACAAATTAATGAAGCTACAAAACCTCTGGAAATATTCTTCTAGGAAATATTCCCAAAGGCTAGACGGGTTAATTTTTTTTTTTCTTTCCAAGTTGACTAATTTTAGTGTGGCAAGGTACGGCTGAACTCTTTATGAGGAAACATATAAATGAGAAGAAAAATCCTTCCAGAAGGGAAGGAAAATTTCTGGGGGGCAAAGACACCTTTTTTTCCACAGTGAAAAAAACACTGATTTAAAGAAGTTACCACCTGAACCCTCAAACCAGCCTGAGAGGAATGGATGGACTATCTTCACACACTTTTCTACGAGAAAAGTTAAAAGGGGATGAACAGAGACTAGAGAAGAAGCTTGAGACTTTGGCCATTTCTGAGTCCTGACCTCAGAGCAACTGTAAATCAGATTCTCACATCTCTGGGATAAAGGAACCTGGATGAAAGATGTCTGAGTGGTTAACATCAGGATTACTAGTCTGGCAGCTTGCAAACACTCTGTCGGCCTGCTGAAGAGAGAAAAAAGAGAGGGAGGGGGAGAGAGGCTCCTTGTCGTCACAGAGTAGGAAAAGCAGACAAGATGAAAAGCAGACCAGGACACCCCAATTTAAGCTCAGCAGGCTGTCCGGCCACCATTTTGAACTCAAAGACTGCACCGTCTAACTCTGGCTCGGCCACATCTGGGGCTTGATCCAGCAGCATTCCTAAACATAAGGCACACAGGTGTTTCTACTGATGCTTTTCCCTGTTGGGGGGTGGGGGGGAGAAAGTGCTCTGAAGTTAAGGTTGTCATGTATGGGTGGAGGGACAAGCAGTTAAGCCAACCTGCCAAAGAATTTAGGGGGCCAGTGTCTGGGAGGTTGCAAAAGCCCAAGAAGGCACTGGCAGGAGGGTAAGCATATGTACTGACCCAGAAGGAAAACACCCCTTGTTTCTGAAGCTTGAACGAGAGCCTTCCAACAACCTGATGTTTCCCTACTGGGGAATGTCAGGGCCACATAATGCAAAGTTTGCTCCCCAAAGTTGGGAGAACAGCATTCTTTTTCTTCTCTGCTGTGTATCAGCTGGCATTGCTGAATGTCTTTGTCTGCTCATTGAATCCCCTCAGTGTGACTGGCTGCTTCACCTACTAAGAGCAAGCTGAGCCAGGCAATGAGCCGCTCCACGTGACTGCTTCTCTGGGGAGTGGAGAAGAGGCAAAGCTAAGCTCAGCACCGGGGAGAAAGGAGAGGAATCCCATGTATTGTTGTATCAGAAAACATTACAAACGAAATCCCCCAAAGGCCTTTCTCCTGCATCCACATCAAAGAAAATTGGTGTACACAGCACCTGTGCCCAGGATATAAATGCCCCTTATCCCAGAGCCCAGAGGCTGCGGACAAAGTAGCAGAAGTCCAGTTAAGAAAGTCAGATTACTCATTTACAGAGATAACTGAACCTGACCAAAGATGAACGGTCAGGAACTGAAGCTAAAAAGAAAATTATCTTAGGTCTCAAGGAACACAGTCCCCAAACAGCTAATCTCCCAGACTGGCTACAACATGATTGGTCAGTAAAATAAGATCTAGGGCTGGAGAGACAGCTCACCAGGTAGGATGCCAGCTTTAGTATGCTTTGTGCTCCAACATCACATCAGAGTACCATGACAACATGAGAAGCTCTGGTACTGGGGCATCCCTCTCTCCCTCTCTCCCCCTCTCCTTCTTCCTCTCCTTCTCTCTCTCTCCCACTATCCACCCCCCTTCCTACCTCTGCCTCTCCTTTTCCCTCTCAACAAGTGAGAAAACTGGCCAGGGACTGGTGAAATCAGTCCCCGAGGTGGCAAAATAAATAAATAATATCCATCCCTCCCTCCTGTGATCAGTGAGCAAGTTAGTGATATAGAACTGTAGAAGGTGGCTACTGCAAAAAAGAAAGGACATCCACCCATGGGTAAACTGCCCGAGATTGCTCTAAACCCTGGTCTGCACTGTAAGGTCCACTGTCCACATTCACATTCTGCCCTCGGGCTTGCCTCCTTGGTCCATGTCTAGGGAAAGTCTCTGGTCTAATCAGGTGCCACAAAATCCTCAGTAGCCAGAATCTTGGTGGGCAACCAAAAGAAAGGAGGATTAGGAATCAGGAAGGAGGGAGTCAGGCGGTAGCACAGCAGGTTAAGTGCACATGGCGCAAAGCACAAGGACAGGCATAAGGATCCCTGTTCGAGCCCCCGGCTCCCCACCTACAAGGGAGTCACAGGCAGTGAAGCAGGTCTGCAGGTGTCTATCTTTCTCTCCCCCTCTCTGTATTCCCCTCTTCTCTCCATTTCTCTCTGTCTTATCCAACAATAATGACATCAATAACAACAACAATAATAACTACAACAACAAAACAACAAGGGCAACAAAAGGGAATAAATAAATATTTAAAAAATAATAAAGGAATCAGAAAGGAGACATGATGATTCCATCTTGGTGAGTTTCAGACACAGAATGTGAGCTTACAAAGAAAGACCCTGAGTTCTCTGAACCCCTGGGAGGTGGTGCAATGGGTAGAAGATGAGACTTGGATGCATGAGATCCCAAGTTCAATCCCTGCCATTGCATATGCCAGAGTGATGCTCAAATTCCCTCACTCTCTCTTTCATTAGTAAATAAATGAAAATCTTCTAAATAAGAAGGAGAAAGAAGAGGAGAAGGAGGAGGAGAAGAAGAAGATGACAACGACATTATAGGGGCTGGGCAGTGGCTCGCCTGGTAGAGTGCACACGTTACAATGTGCAAGATTTATAAGCAGTGACACAGTGCTGTCTCTCTCTTTCTCCCTCTCTGCTTCCCTTCCTATGTCCCTCCCCCTTGCCTTTCTTTCTCTCCATCTCTATCCAAAATAAATAATAAATAAAATATTTTTTAAATAAATAAAGACAGGGGTCAGGTGGTGGCGCACCTAACTGAACTCACATGTTACAGTGCACAAGGACCCAGGTTCGAGCCCCTGGTCCCTACCTGCAGGAGGAAAGCTTTGCAAATGGTGAAGCAGGGCTGCAGGTGTCTCTCTTTCTCTCTTCTTTTTTTTTTTTTTTTTTTTGGATAGAACAGAGAGAAATGGAGAGAGGAAGGGAAGACAGAGAGAGGGAGAGAGATAGACACCTGCAGACCTGCTTCACCGCCTATGAATAGACTCCCCTGCAGGTGGGGAGCCGGGGTCTCTCTTCCTCTCTATCCCCCTCTACCATCTCGATTTCTGCCTGTCTCTATCCAATAAAAAGAGGTAATAATTTTTAATTAAAATAAATAAAGACATTGAATTCTCTTCCTCATACTTACTTAACATTAACTTTGACCTTGAGTTCCGACAGCCCCCACTGCAGCTGGAAATTTATAAAATGGCTATATGATCTTCTAGCAAATCAATGATTGGGTTTTTCTTTCATTGGAAGATTAAATTCTAATTTATTCTCAGTAGGTATTTTCGATATAGCTTCTACCACAGTGCTTTGCTCTCAGCAAATGCTGGACAACTGCATCTCTGAATCAAGGATTGATCAGACACATTAAATGTGAACCCTTAATAGTGAGCTATCACCAGCCCGCCACCTCTGACACATTCAGTCCCAAGGTTTTCCATCACATTTCCCTCGGGAGCTGAGCCCCACAGAAGCCGACTGAGCAAAAAGCATCAGCTGATGTATTACCTTTCAGTTTACTCTACTCCAGTCCCTGGATTTGCTGAGATGTCAAGGGCCAGTTTCTAAAAAGGAGCTTGGTGATTTATAATGTCTGAAGGGGATCAATGCAATCTAAAATTGGCTCCTTAGTTATGCCCCTAAGGATTCTTGGGGAGTACAGCCATGTTCAAGCAGGTTCCTCCTGCCTGGGCCACACAGCACAAGTTTCTCGTCAGGATGCCAGAGAGGTTTCACTTATTCCATTTTTCTCTAGGTCCAAAGGCATCTTTGAAGAGGCATCTCACACCCATGTGTGTAAAGAAAGCTTGTTGCCAGGAAAGAGAAGGGCCATGCATCACACAGGCTTTAGCACAGGAGGCTCAGTGTGACTTTGGGGGGTTCCAGATGAAGTGAGAGGGCCAAGGAAATGACTCACTTGGATCGTGTGCTACTTTGTCATGTACACAAGCCAGGTTCAAGCCCAGCCCATTGCACTTAGAAGGAAACTTGGGGGGGGGAGGTCGGGCGGTGGCACAGTGGGTTAAGCGAGCGTGGCGCAGAGCACAAGGACCGGCGTAAGAATCCCGATTCGAGCCCCCGGCTCCCCACCTGTAGGGGAGTCGCTTCACAGGCAGTGAAGCAGGTCTGCAGGTGTCTATCTTTCTCTCCCCCTCTCTGTCTTCCCCTCCTCTCTCCATTTCTCTCTGTCCTATCCAACAATGAACAACATCAACAATGGTAATAATAATAACCACAACAAGGCTACAACAACAAGGGCAACAAAAGGGGGGAAAAATGGCCTCCAGGAGCAGTGGATTCATGGTGCAGGCACCGAGCCCAGCAATAACCCTGGAGGAGGAAAAAAAAAAAAAGAAGGAAACTTTGGTGCTGTGGTTTATTTCATTCTCTCTGCCACTCTGTCTATAAATAAAAATGGCAATGAGATTTTTTAAAAATGGAGGATGGACAGACAGTAGCACACTCAGTTAAAGCATACATAGGACCATGCACAAGGCCAAGGTTTGAGTACCCGCTCCCCACCTGCAGCTGGGACTCTGCACAAACACTGAGGCAGGTCTGCAGGTGTCTATCTTTCTCCCTTTAAATCTCCTTCACCTCTCAATTTTTCTCTGTCCTATTGAGTAAAAAAAAGAAAGAAAGAGAGAAAGGAAAGAAGGGAGAGAGAGAGATGAAGGAAGGAAGGAAGGAAGGAAGGAAAAAAGAGCGAAAGAGAGAAAGAGAGAAAGAAAGAAAGAAAGAAAGAAAGGAAGAAAGATAGGGATTGGGTGGCGGGAATTGTGTGGAGTTGTACCCCTCCTACCTTATGTTTTTGTTCATTAATCCTTTCTTAATAAAAAATTAAAAAAAAAAAAAGAAAGAAAGAAAGAGAAGGAAAAAATGGCAGCCAGGAGCAGTAGATTTATAGTACTGGCACCAAGCTCCAGTGATAACCCTGAAGGCCAAAAAGAAAAAGAAATTTTTTAAAAAAAAAAAAAAAAAGGAAAAAAGACAATCAGCAAAAATTCAAATGCCTGGTGGACCAAAATTTTCCACTTGTCCCACTGTGTTCCTGACAGAACAAAGAAGACTGACAAAGATAACCAATGTAGAAAGAGCCCATGCAGAATACTGGCAAAGGGTCTGAACTCTTCAACTTTGTCTCCAGCTACAATCCCACCTGCCCACTATGTACCCATAGTTGGGGGGAGGGTCATTCAGACAAGACCCTTTGGTGTGTTTGAACACAGGAAGTAAGGAGCCCAGGACAGATATAAAGATCCTGCCTGACTTATAGATCTGTTCTTGTTGGTAGGGATTCTGGATGCACTGCAGCCTTGGGACACAGTACGGGGATCTTGACAGCACACACTGAGGGGGCTGGGTGGTGGTGGCACACCTGGTTGAGCATACACATTACAGTGCACAGGACGCAGGTTCATGCCCCCAGGCCCCACCTGCAGGGGGAAAGCTTCACAAGCGGTACAACAGTGCTGCAGGTGTCTCCCTCTCCCCCTCCTTCTTTATCTCCCCCTTCCCTCTCTATTTCTCTCCATCTCTATCCAAAATAAATGAGAAAGAAACATTAAGAGAAAACACACACTGTTCCAGGATCACTGAACCTATGAAGTAAGCCTGGTCTCAGCTGCTTCTCGGCACCTAGGTAAATGAGAGTCAGTCAGGACAGGCCTGAAGGAAGTGGCCTTTCAGAAGAATGAAGCTGAGGTTTTCTTTTAGTGGCCCTCAACATTGCCCCCCAGGAGGGGACCCTAGTGTCAGCCATGCCAGATACAGGACAGAGTGGTACTGACCTCTAGGGGTGGAAGGAAGAAGGGCCAGTGTGGGGAGAAAGTCGGTCCCCAAAGCCTGCTAAAACTTCCTGGAACATCCAAGCAGTGCTAGTTCCCTAGCTGCTTGAACACATTTCCAGGTTTGCCTTCCCACACTTCTAGAGAAGGTGCCCAAAAGACAGGCTTATGAATTAATTTACACACAGAAGAAGCAAAGCTGGGCTGTCGTCAGAGCTAGCCAGTTAAGTCTACTCTGTCTGCCCAAGAGAAGCAGCCACAGGTGAGGATGCAAATAGAAACGCCAAGCTCCACAAAAGTGCATAGACAGGCTCCATGCTCCAGGGGGCAAGCAGGAAGTGACAGAATCCAGACACCTTCTTACCAAACTCGCTGGCACAGAGGTGCTCGATGATGGCTTCCGATTTCAGCTCATTGTCGCACGGAGGGCATACAGTGGTACCTAGGACAGGAAAGAGGGAGAAACAGGATCTGTGAATAAGAAAGACTAGGCATGTGTTGGGACTATGTGTAAGCTTAAGCTTAGGGAGAACTCCCCCATGCTTGGATGGAGGTCTGAGAAGATACCCTCTTTGTTAGTCTCTCTCAACTGAGGTGAGCAAAAGGGGAGAAACTCAGACTTAGTTCTTTCCTTCCTGACTCTCAGGCCCACAGAAACCCCAATACTTCTCCCCATTAACTGCAGGCCACATGGCCGCCTACTTTAAGATTCACTTACTTAAAGGTTAACAGAGGAGAACACACCTTATCACACACTTCTAGCAGTGCCCTTTGATGTCCTCAATGTGCATCAAACCTTGCTTATCTTCTATCTTGCCTTAATTGGTTCAACCCCTCTCCTCCCCTCAAACGCCTTTACGTAATTAAATACCTGCATCCGGAGACTAATTATCTTGACCTTTATGTATCTGCATCAATTCTTGTCATACCAGCCCCCTACCATAGGGGCAAGGCAACCTTTAAGAAACCTGTAATTTCTGACAAATTTGAATAATGTTCTTTGTTTGGTTTTCTACTTAAACCTTGCCCATCTGCTAAACCTGAGACCTGAGATCTGAGGTCTGAGCACGCTGCAGGTCTCCCCGGTGTCTTTACTTCGTGTCGTCCCCTGTCGCGAGCGAGAAAGAACAACCGGTCCGTTACCTTTCCCCTTGAGATCACCCCGCCAGAAACCCCGACAGGCATGCAGGGAAAAACCAACCCCTGTGGAAGAGATCAGCTGAGGGCCGGGCTGAAAGTAATTGAAGAGGTTTAGGAATGTCTACCCAAGACATCTCAGCCTGAGAGTCAAAAAGAAGAGTGTCTGAGCCCAAGACCAGAAACCACAGGCGGACAAATGGTGAACTGAAAAGTTCAGGGAGGCTAAGAGTTGTTGATTGTGACAGAACTACTGAAACCAGCATTATCTGGGGCTAGGCAGGATGGGTTTTGATGAGTCTGGATTTGACAGAGTTGCTCCCGACAAAAAGCACACATGCGGCTGGGTGGTGGTACACCCAGTTGTGCACACGTTAACCACGCACAAGGACCCAGGTCCAAGGCCCCCGTCCCCACCTGCAGGGGAAGCTTTGCAATCTCTCCCTTCTCTCTCAATTTCCCTGTTATCTATACAATAAATAAATATTTTTTAAAGGCACAGGGATTGGGAGCTGGGCGGTAGCACAGTGAGTTAAGCACAGGTGGCGCAAAGCACGAGGACCAGTGTGAGGATCCCAGTTTGAGCCCCTGGCTCCCCACCTGCAAGAGGGTCGCTTCACAGGCGGTGAAGCAAGTCTGCAGGTGTCTATCTTTCTGTCCCCATCTCTGTCTTCCCCTCCTCTCTCCATTACTCTCTGTCCTATCCAACAATGACAACATCAATAACAACAATAATAATAACTACAACAATAAAAAACAAGGGCAACAAAAGGGAATAAATATTTTTTAAAAGTTCTAAAAAAAAAAAAAAAAGGCACAGAGGTTTCACTTGTTTCTGTCTCCTTCTCATTTCTATATCCCCTCCTCATTTCCCATTCCTAAACTTCCCACAAGGCTGTCCTGCTATCTGATTAGCTCTCTAGGAGCCAAAAAAAAAAAAAAAAAAAAAAGAAAGAAAGAAAAACTCAGTCATACTCACTAACTCCAATCATGGGGACCTGAATGCCCTGCTTCAAGGGGCTCAATGTGAACTGAGTTCCTGGGGGAGGGAGTAGTGGGAGGGAGTCCTAGTAAGTTCTGCCAAGTGGAAGGACAGAGCTGTACAGAAGAGAAGTTCCAGAGGTGTTTCTTAGACAATGAGAAGCACTCTAAAGAGGAGAGATAGATGTGTGTGTGTGTTTGTGTGTGTTGGGGTGGGGGGTTAGGCAGGCAGCATGAGGGCCACTGAGAAGCGACCTGGTCTAAGGGAAAAGGGGGCTTCTGTGCTTGGGAAAAAGGGACCTCCTCCAAGCTAAAATCTGTCCATGAATTCATGAATGGGAGTAAAAGAGCACACAGTTGCCTATCTAGGGTCCTGAGTGCAATCCCTGAGGTCATATCTACCAGAATGAATGTTCTGGCTCTATTTCTCATTAGAAAATAAAGAAACCTTTTTTGTTGTTGTCGTTTTAAGTAATACAGTGGAATCCCTAGGAGAGTGAAATGGCTCACTGTTATTGCCACCATGACTATTGCCACCATTATCATCTATCAAGAAATTTGGGAAAGTCTTTGAAGACTTTTTAGAGGACTGGGGAGATAATATTATGGTTACATAAAAGACTTTCATGTCTGAGGCTCTGAAGTCCTAGGTTCCCTGCACCACCATATGCCAGAACTAAGCAGTTCTGGTATCCCTCTCTCTCTTTCTATTTCTCCCTCTGTATCTCTCTTGTTAAAATAAATAAATAAAAAGCATTCTTTAAAGTTTTTTTTTTTAAAAAAAAAAAGGCCTTGTAGGAAAACATTAAGAGTCCAGCTGGTGGCACACACATTACCATGCACAAGGATTGGAGTTCAAGCCCCCCAGTCCCCACCTGCAAGGAAAAGGAAAGGAAAGAGGGGGTCAGGTGGTGACACACCCGGCTATGTGCATATAGTATGAAGTGCAAGGAACCATGTAAGGATTCAGGTTCAAGCCTCCGCTCCCCACCTACAGAGGGAAAGCTTCACAAGCAGTGAAGCAGGTCTGCAGGTGTCTATCTTTCTCTCTCCCTCTCTCTCTCCACTCCCCTCCCCTCTCAATTTCTCTCTATCTTATCCAATAAAATGGGAAAAATGGACACCAAGAGCAGTGGATTCCTAGTGCCGGCACTGAGCCCCAGCATAACCCTGGAGGCAAAAAAGAAAAAAAAAAAAAAAGAAAAGAAAAGAAGTTATCTTACTACAAGATACTTCAAATATAACCTAGACAAAAAAACTAGGTCTCAGGGTCCTTGGTACAAGATCCACCTCTGCACATACCAAGTTCTCCTGACCCTACTGGCAGCAAAGAGCTCCAGCCCCAGGGAGCATTTTCCTCAGCCCCATCAACTATGTTTGGCCTCACAGTCTCTCATGCACACACTGAGATGAGCTCAGTGGATTCCTGGTGTGGTTTTCTCCATCCCAAGTGTTCATGCAGCCAACTCTGGAGCAGCCTGGTCCACAAAAGAGAGGAATGTGTAAAGAAATGTTAATCTGGGAGTTGGGCCGGTAGCCCAGTGGGTTAAGTGCACATGGCACAAAGCACAAGGACCAGCAGAAGGATCCCGGTTTGAACCCCACCCCCTGCAGGGGAGTCGCTTCACAGGCGGTGAAGCAGGTCTGCAGGTGTCTCTCTTTCTCTGCCCCTCTCTGTCTTCCTCTCCTCTCTCCATTTCTCTCTGTCCTATCTAACAACGATGACATCAGTAATAACTACAACAACAAATAATAATAATAAGGGCAACAAAAGGGAAAATAAATATTAACCTGGGGCCCTCCAGGATGTAGGGCCCTGAGACTGCCTTGGTGGGGGAAAAATAAAATTTACCAGTCATCCATCTGAGGTTAGAAATAAATTGTCTTTTCTAGATGCATCTAAAATAGCGTTTAAAGAAAAGGATCCAAAAGTTAATGGGGGCCGGATGGTGGTTCACAGGGTTGAGTGCACGTTATAATATACAAAGACTTGGGTTCTTGCCCCGGCTCCACCCCTTCAGAGGAGAAGCTTCACAAGTGGTGAAACAATGTTGTCAGTGTCTATCTTTCTCTCTCCTTCTCTATTCCTCCCTTCCATCTCAATTTCTGTCCCTATTCAAATAAACAGGTAAATAAAATATTAAAATAAAAATAAATAAGGCCCAGGAGGTGGCGCAGTGGATTAAGCATTGGACTTAAGCATAATGCCTTGAGATCACATTGTATGTGCCAGAGTGATACTCTGGTTCTCTCTTCCCTCCCATTAATAAATAAATATTTAAAATAAATGAAACTCACAGTATGTGCTGGTCCCCACAACTTGGATCAGTAAATCCTGGCAAGAAGGAGATATGATTTATTGACCCGGAGTGCAAAGGTCTAATATGAGTGCAGGGTTTGGAAAGAATTCTCCTGGAAGAGCAATTGCCTCTCTGCTAACAGATGCTGAATCAGGTTAGGCATCCTCTTTTCTTTTGCCCCCCAGGGGTGGAGAGGGAGAGTATTTTTGACTCATTTTTCCTTATCAAGTTGATCTTTAATAACACATGACTACAAAGGCCTGCCGGATACCCCAAGACTGTACACGCCTAGCATAGGACCAGAAACCTGGTATGTGGAGATATGCCACTGTTTTGAAAATTCAGTTTCAATTCTAAAGAATAAATAAATAAAAAGAGCTGGGGAGATAGCGTAAAGGAGAAAGCAAAAGACTTTTGTGCCTGAGGTTCTGATACCCTGAATTCAGTCTGCCATGCCATTATAAGCCAGAGCTGAGCAGTATTCCAGTAAAATAACTAAACAAACAAACATAAATAAAAGTAGTCACGTGTACTTATTCTCACTGGAAGTGCCAGTTCTGCTCTGGAAACACCAGTCATTAAGGCTATAAAGAACAGTGGAATGTTTCCTCAGTGTAGACTTCTTGCCCAATATGCCTCTAAACACATACACACACACACACATCTACATCTACACCTACCTCCATGGGCAGCTAGCTGTGACCTGGAGACTGCAACTGGAGCCAGGAGGTCATGTGAAGCTCCTTCTCTTTTTTTATCTTTTATTTATTTATTGGATAGAAAGAAACTGGAAGAGGAAGATAGAGAAACCAAGATACCTGCAGCACTTCTTCACCACTTGCAAAGCTCCCACCCCCACCACCCCCCCTGCAGGTGGGGAGCAAGGGGCTTGAACCTGGGTCCTTGTGCATTGCATGTGCAGTCCTCCAAGTGTGCTACCACCAGCCCCAAGTGGCACCATCTCACTTAGGGGCTGATGTTCTCTGGAGCATCAGGCAAAGCTTCTCCTCAGAGATGTGATGGAAATCCAGTTTCCAAGTGTCATACCTGCCTGGTCCTACTCTCCCCTTAGCTTTTCTCTGTTCAGCAGCTGGTCTTGGAAATTAACCACCTTCTGAACAATCCTAGGATAAAGGGAGGGACAAGTGCGGCATAAAGACCAGGACTGAGGAGGTAGCAGCAGTCAAGGAGGAGCTGGAGATAGCTTTTCTCCAGTTTTCCCCCAGATTTGAGGCTTGGGAGGATTGAGGAGTTGGGTGAATTCTTTCCCCTTCATCAAAGAAAGACACCCACTTGGGAGTGGATTCCAGGGAAGATACAGAGGAGCCTGCTTCTCCAGTAGGACCCAGCTCTGCAGGCAGCCAGCAGAGGAAGAAGGAAAATCCTGCCCGGTGCACCAATAACACCAAGCGCTTTTGTTTGCTCCAAATAATTGCTTAGTTCTGCCTCTCAGTAAGCCCAGCACAGACACCCAGGAAGCTGAGGTGCCCAGACTTCCCCACCGCAGACAAACTACCACCGTGCCCCCCACCCCAGTGGCTCCCATCCCACCCAAATTGGCTTCTTAGAACTGTTCTCCTTCTCCATATTCAGGGTGCTCCACTACCCATACCTACCATCAGCCCTTGCTCCAGTGCAGCACCCCTACCCCACCCAATAGGCAATTCTCTTTGGGGCATCACTACAAGATGAGCTAAGTCAGCAAGCAGAGATTCCGCCCACGCCCAACACACACACACCCTAAATTCCTTCCCAAAAGAGCCCTAGGGGTCTGGTGTCCCAGGATTGCCCACCCCAGACTACTTCTGAATCTTTAAGCCCCCAACTCTGCTTCCAAAGAATTCAGGACTGAATTCCATCCTGGATAAAGTCAGGCCACAGCGTCGTGAATTTTTCGTGTTTGTTTTGGTTTGTCTTCCTTCTTCTCCTTTTTCCTTCTCCCTTTCCTACTCCTTCCCCTTCTTCTTCTTCTTTCCACCTAAAAGGCACCCTTTAGTGAAGGGGGTTTTGAGAGAAACCCTAGGCTAGTCCCTGAGGAAGGCAGGAAGATCTCCAATTTTCAGAGCCACACTCCCAAGGTTGAGATAAACAAAGAGCTAATTACATTTTTATCTTTCTAATTACCAGAGGATTTGTGTCAATGGGGTGGGGGGTGGGCCGCCAGGAAGTAAAATCTTTCTATCCCATTCCTCTTTGAGTGACAGGTGTGTTCCCAAAGGAGTGGAGAAGCCCAAATCTTCAATTTCTAAACTTTTTTTCTTCCTCAGTCGGGTCTGCAGGCGCCCTGCAACTCAATACTTAGCTGACCTGCCAACTAAGAAAAAGAGTTGTTGTAGCTCTAATCCTCACCGAACCAGTGGAAATAAACTAAAACATGTCTTAACATTTTTCTTTCTCGCCCTTTCTGAACTTTCTACCCCAGGATATTCCGTCCAGTATATATATATATATATATCTCTTGAGTGGGAAGTCGTCCTCCTACCCCCAAGAGAGAAGCCTTTTCCTTTTATTTAGTACTTAAAGCTTTGTTTCAAGTGTGGAAAAGGCGAAGCAGGATGCCTGAAAAGACCTCCAGAAATGCCATCAAGTTTGCTGGGAGCGGGGGGGAGTCCCCCTTGAACTGCCAGACCAGCCCCGTGCGCACCTAGAAAGAGAGAGACGCTCAGCTTCACCCGGGACAAACTCGGAGCTCTCCACGATCCTGCTGCACCCGTTCGAACCTCTGGGGAGCCCGTCGGAGCCGCGCGGGGCGCAACGGCGGAGCGAGGGTCGGGGTGGCCCGGGCTTTCCTGCAGCTCCGGGCACTGGGGGTGCAGTCCCCGGGAATCCGGCCCTTGGAGCTGCCAGAGGAGCTTACAGGAGAGGAACTGTGGGGAAGGGGGGGGGGGGGTCCTGGGGTGCTCACCTTGGGGCTTGGAGGCTTCGGTGGCATTGGGCGGGGTCATGGCGATGCAGACGTCCCCTTCGGGGAACTTGTCACACTTGAGCATCTCGGGCCAGTAGAAGCCGAAGAACTGCATGACGGGCTCGCACGAGTCGCGCACGGCCTCGCAGAGCCAGCGGCACGGGTAGATGGGCCGGTCGAGGCAGACGGGCGCGAAGAGCGAGCAGAGGAAGACCTGTGTGCCCATGTGGCAGTTCTTGTTGAGCAGGGGCACCCAGCTGCTGGCCTGCTGCTTCACCTCGGCCATGGTCTCGTGCTCCAGCAGGTTGGGCAGCACCATCTTCTTGTAGCCCACGTTGTGGCACAGCCGCAGGTCCACCGGGATGTCCACGCACTGCGGCGGCTTGGTGTAGAAGCGCCCGCTCTGGTACGAGCCGATGTCCGACTGGAAGCTCACGTAGTCGTACTCGCTGGCCGAGCCCGCAACCAGGAGCCCGGCGGCCAGCACCAGCAGCACGCCCGAGGCGGCCCCGAGCCGGCCCCCCGCGCTGCGCCCGCTGCCCATGCTGCCTCCGCGCACTCGCTCCCGCGACGTCGGGGCTGCCTCCGCCGCCCGCCCGCTCGCGTTTCGGCCGCCGCCGCAAACTTACAGGGGATCACCGGAGACAAAAGGCGCCGTCCCCAGCCCTGCCTGGCTTCGCGGGCCGCGCTCCTACCCAGTGCTCGGAGGGAGGGTGGCCCTCGGGTAGAGGAGGGAGCCGGCGCAAAGGTGGCAGCGCAAGTGGGGCCTGAGTGCAGCCCGGGATCCCGGACGCGCGGCGGGCTGCGAGCCTTGCAGGGCTTGCAGGGGGTTGCAGGGCTTTGCAGGCGGGCTGGCGCGCGGGCTTGCAGGCGGGCGCGCGGCACCTACTCCCGAGGCTGCAGGACCCGAGTGCCCTGTGCTCCTGTTGCAAAGCCCTCGGAGTCTCCCCGCGCAGCCAATCAGCTCCCGGCGGTTGCGAGCCGCACTCATTTAGCACGTCAGTCACCGGCGTAATTAACCAATCGCTTCACTCGCCGGAGGGCTCGGTTTACTAGAACTAAACCCGGGTCAACACCTCTTCAAAAAAAAAATACAAAAAATAAATACAAGGAAAGCGGTGTTGAGGGGAGAGGGCTGGGAAAGACGAGAGAGAGAGAGAGAGAGAGAGAGAGAGAGAGAGAGAGAGAGAGAGAGAAGGGAGGGAGAGAGAGAAGGGAGGGAGGGAGAGAGAGAGAAGGGAGGGAGGGAGGGAGAGAGAGAGAGAAGGGAGGGAGGGAGGGAGAGAGAGAGAGAAGGGAGGGAGGGAGGGAGAGAGAGGAGAGAGAGACTGAGACTGGATAGAAGTGTAGGGACGAGGGAAGGGAAGGGAAGGTGAAAGAGTAGTTGGCTCCCAAAAAAAGCAAGAAACTTTCGAAGTGAATTGCATATCCATAAGAGAGTGCAGACTTTTTTTTTTAACACCTTTTCCTAATTTCAAGCTGCAATCCACGAGCTGACAAACTGCTAACTTCCTTGGGTTTGTTTCTGCAGCTACAGTACAAAGCCAAGTCATTTCCCAACAGACTCTGGGGAGGTTTTGAAGCGCCCCGGAGGTCTGCTTTGAAATCTCCAGTCCAAGGAGGGCAGGCTGTAATTGGGGTTGTTTGATGCTTTTTAAAAGCAAATCCTTCCCAGGTAGAACAACTGGACGATGTCCCTGACACAATACCAGAGGCAGTGGGTTAAATGTGGCTCAGTATGAGAGGAAATGTTGTTCGCAGAGGTGTCAGCTCGGGAAGGACAGAGAAACAAAAAAAAAGAAAAGAAATGTCTATTCAAGTCCCAGTCCGACAGCATGTCTCTGTGTACACATATCCACATTGACATGTTTGTGGTGTAGAAAGCCAAAACATTAAAAACACATGTGCACTTATCAGCATGGCTTGTGTAAATATCAAGTCCATCACTCAAGCACATATGCAACATTCAGAGCTGGTACAGGGAGCTCAAAGTCGAAACCAAACCCCCACCCACCCACCCCCACCCCATCCCACCCCCATTCAGGCAGAAGGCAAAAACAGAGCACTTGGAGAAACATAGCTTGGCCTTTTCATTTAGACCCCCAGGAACAGAAATTTCCCTGCCACCCCTCACCTTGGAGTGAATTCTTTGTGTGTTTTGAGCATTCCCCCTAAGAGAGAAGAACAAGCATGGGGCTGCTGGGAGAGTGACCCTGGCAGATCCCAAAGACTGGAGACAGCAGCAAAGCATTTGTGAGAAATCTGCTGTGTCTCTGCACAGTGTGTGTCCTTCATTGTGAGGCTGTTGGAAGGCCCATATCTGAGGAGTGTGGTACCATCCGTATGGCAAATGGAACACAGATCTCAGAGCACTGGCAGACACCACAGGAGGCCTTGCCTTGCTAAGCCAACTTGCTTGCAAAGCTCAGGGGAAGCTTGCTTTGGACTCTGCAGACCTAATTTCTGGATGGATGGGTTCCAAGGAAAACTACTAGAGTTTATGAGGAAGCAAGGGAAGTTTCTTAAAGCACTCAAACACAGATCAAGACTGCAAGCCCTGGTGCAGCCCAGACACCTATGCAGATGATCCTCACCATCTCTGTCCTTTGTGAGGTAAGAAAAGATATGCAGAAGCCAAAGAGGCTGGGTGGAGAGGTTGAGTTGGAGAGAGCAAGAGCAGGACTTTGGACAGCAAAGGGTTAACGCTTAAACATTTGGGAATGCTCAGCCCTGAAAAGCCAGGGAAGACATTCCTCACAGAGAATAGACCACAGGAGACTGGGCAACTGTGTCTCAATTCTAAGGACCGAGAGAAAGAGAGAGAATATGAGAATGCTGTTTGGTAGGGGGTCTCTTCCCTGCAGCCAGCCCTCAGTCCCAAGCCAAATGTGACTGTTTACCCACTCAGTGGAAGGAGTTTTGTTTGAAAATCACATCCTCTCACCTCTGAATCTCACTTTGGTCTGCCTCTCACTCATGTCTGCACAGTGTCCTCCAAATGGTGAGAGAACTGGTGTCTTTCCCCTGGCACAAATCTCAACTTTACCCCCAGGTGAATGTGCTTTCACCAGGCCTGAAAGCCCCAAATCAAGAGGGAATCTCACAGATCTATTCATGGGAGGACCTAGCCCAAGCCTGGTTGCTCCCTCTTCTGATGATTCCCAATCTCCAACTCCCCAGGCCTGCCCTGAGCTGTGTTATTGTGCAAGAGAGAAACTTCTTGGACCATGCCAGGGACAAAAGTGTCTTAAAAACAAAATAGGAACATGGAACTGAGACACATCCCTTCCCTCCGCTCCACCTTCTGCCCCCACCCCCCACACCGCCCTCCCAATAATTTACATGCAGTATAGATCTGACTCCTCCTGAGGACCAGCTAGAAAGGAAGATATCAGTGACATACATGAACCTACACTTGGGATTTGGGAGAATGACAACCCACTGTAGTCAGTCACAACCCATATGACAGGGTTAGGAGAACAATCTGGAGGCCAGATATTAGGAGCCATAAAATGCTGCTTTTTCTCTGAATGGTTTGAATAAAGAAGGGCATAACTGTAACTTTAAACTTGTTTTGACTCTCAAGAAAGTTCTGATTTCCCTGATGCCTGTACATGAACATGGGAAGTGCTTCCTCCCACACACAAGTTTCTGTCTGTCCTGTCTGAGCAAACTTGTAGGATGAGGGAGGGGCTTTTCCACCCTGTTCCTTCTAATATGCCCCATGATCATTTCACCTGTGATTTTTGTGACCTTTTCTGAAAATGCACTCAGAACCCTCACCACCAGTCAGGGGCAGCTTGCCTGCAGTGTTGACGACAGCAGGTAGGTAGCAGGCAGAGTCAGGCCCTAGGGAAGAGATCTCTATCTATCCATACAGGCTAGATGACTCTCACTTTGTCCCTCTGATATACTCTTCTGTAAAAACAGAATTATTAATGCCTGCTCTGTTAAGTCATGAAATAAGAGAATCTTACAGCAGGTGTAATAGTTTACTTGTTTGTACCCTGCTTTGCTAAGTGTGTGACCAAAGTTTGAGCCCAGGCCTTAACAAGCTGAAGTTGAAGGGAGCTTCAGTGTTGTGGTTTTCTTACCCTCTAAGTACCTACCTTCCCAACCCTCCAACCCCCCCACCCCCAGCCTCTTTGTCTGTTTTTATATGAAAAAAAATTATCCTGGAGAATGAAGCCTCAGAGATGACCCACACACACATACCCCGCACCAAAAAAGAAAAATGAAAGAAAGAAAAAGGTAATTCTTAACATCTAGTAGCAGTGAGTTACATGTTTAAATTATCAGTGAAGTCTGCATATTTAGAATGCTATTCTACATCATGAAGCACTATATTATGATAATGATGATGATGGTGATGATGATGATTTTTAATAACAGTTTAATAATGACTACAAGATTGAAAGATAATAATTGTGTACAATTCCACACAGTTCCCACCACCAGAGCTCTGTGTTCCATCCCCTCCATTGGAACTGTCCCTATTCTATATTCCTCTGGGAGTATGGACTAATGTTCTTTTTGGGGTGCAGAAGGTGGAAGGTCTGGCTTCTATAATTGCTTCTCTGCTGGACATGGATATTGGCAGGTCAATCCATCCCTCAGCCTATTTCTATCTTTCCCTAATGAGGTAGGGCTCTGAGGAGGTGAGGTTCTTGGACACATTGGTGAGGTCATCTGTCCAGGGGAATCAGGATGGCATCATAGTAGCATCTGCAATTTGGTGGCTGAAAGGCAATTGTGACATTATATTTTAATCATATTTATTTATATATTTACTTATTTATTTACAGATCATTAGGTATTTTCATTTAAGGACTTTCCAAACTTTTAACATAGAAACAAAAATATGAATGGAATTTTACTCTGATGAAAATCGTCAGGAGAAAAATAAAGACACCAGACTCAAGTAGCTCTCATCACAGTCTAACCCTCTAAAGTCCCTCTGGCCACAGCCCCCAAGATTCCCTGCTCCCCCTCCCCCCACACACACCCCATCTCCTACATTAGGAAAGTAGCACTTTCCAGTCTAGAAGCTTCTTACTTGCTTCCCTGTCCTTTGCTTATGCTTTCTACACATACTGTTTTCTCAGTAACACCCACCACCATTTTCATCCTAATTTCAATTTACAGCGTTCCCAGATATAGCAATGAAAAATCCAGGCTGTCTAGTACAATGTTAACTCTAGATAAATAAGAAATATTCTGCTGGGGGGGTGGTGGCAGTAATGCAGAGGGTTAAGCACACATGGCAAGAAGAGCAAGGACCAGCAAGGATCCTGGTTTGAGCCCTGGCTCCCCAACTGCAGGGGTTTGCTTCACTGGTGGTGAAGCAGGTCTGCAGGTGTCTATCTTTCTCTCCCCCTCTCTGTCTTCCCCTCCTCTCTCGATTTCTCAAAAATAGCCTCCAGGAGCAGGCACCGAGCCCCAGCAATAACCCTGGAGGCGCAAGAAAAAGAGAAAAAGAAAAGAAAAAGGAAAAAAAGAAATATTCTTGTTAGTAGAAATATGTTCCAAATTGTGCATGGAACATACTTATACCACAAATTATTCCTCATTTACTTGATATTTAAAATAAATCAGGCATTTATTCGTTGTTGCCGTTGTTATACTTTTTGGAATTGGGGCCTGACACACATGCAATTTCACTTTTTGTCATATAACAAAAAAAAAAGTTTTTCACCAAAAAAAAAAAAAAAAAACCACTTTGGGCCTTTTCTTTCTTTCTTTCTTTCTTTTTTTTCAGATAGAAAGAAAGGAAGACACCTGAATCTCAAGGGAACTGTTCACAAATACCTTATGCAAAATGTTGAGCAGAATGTGGACTTTTTAAAAATTTTAATTGTATTTTTGGCATGAGAGGGGTACTGTGCAAGTTCACTGTTCCCAGGCCTTCATTTTAGTTTTAGTATAACTAGTATTATTATTTCAGGTAAGAGGGGGGAAAGAGAGAGAGAGAGGAAGGAAAAAAAAAGCACCATAGTACTGGAGATAACCCCGGTGCTGTGGCATATTTGTGTGGTGTCAGGACTAGAACCTGGGTGTGGCAAGGTGAGCTCTGTTTCTACTCAGAGCACAAAACTTTCACATCATCCTTCTTCCCATTTCCAAGCCCTCCTTGCAAACAGGAACCACAGCAGACTCACCTCTCTTTCTCCCCAGGGTCTGCGCAGAGTAAGCATCCCACCAGTGGATGGTAGTGAGTGACTCCGTGAATTGCAGGAGCCAATTTCAGGAGGAAAATATCAATAAAAGTCCCTTTAACACCTGCCTGGACACTGACCCACTCCCTCACCCTAGTGCACTCTTGTGTCAAAGTAGGGTTTCTGGGAGAGAAGAGAGAAGCTGGAAGGGGTTTCTACAGGGCACCAAAGCCTGGTTGGTGCCAGGCCCTGGAAGCAGAGCTCACAAGGCACAATCAAACAGGAGAAATGAGCCCTTAGCAGCCCAGTCTCTTCTGGTGAACCCAGAGGTGAAAGTGAAGGGGCAGAAGCTTTACTGAGGTGACAAGAGCCTGTAAATCTGCTGTGATGGAGCCCTGCACATTCCCCCAGGCCCCAGTGCTTATTTACCTAACCTTTCCTGCCTGGAACACCAGGCTCAGCTGCTTTTCTCCAGGGCTGGGAGCTGGGATACAAATGAGGTGCAAGGGGAGGGAGAGAGAGCTCCCATCTTCACACTGCAGGAATGACACCCCTCCTCCTCCCGCAGCAGGTCTGGTGACTGCACTCTGGCAGTGGAAGTATTCATCTCCATGCCCCCATCTGGGCAGGTGGGAAGCCACTCCCCACCCCCAATGGCAACTCCCCCCCCCCACACACACACACACAACCCAGCTGTCTGCATACTGCTCTCTCCTACATCTAAAACAGGGTTCATCTGACATAAGGCAGCTAACACTCCATGTGCTTCACAGCCTGGGAACTTACAGAAATTTCTCCAAAAGTCTGGTATAGACCAGCCTTATTCCCAGGTTACAAAAGAAGAGCGAAAGGGTCAGAGTGATGGGACCTTCCTGACAGTCCCATGAGGAAAAGTCAGGTCAGGAACACATATCTTTGGATTCCAATTCTTGTTGACTGCACAAGGCTGGATTGCCTTTGGTTTTTCCATTTGAGGCTTTTTGTTTATTTGTTTGTTTGGGTTTGGGTTTTTTCCTTTTGGTTTTCATTTTCATGGCCTTGCACTTGAGCGATTCCAGGCTGACTTTCTGATTCTTTATTTCAGGAGGGTGGAGGGAGAAGAAAGACAGAGAAAGAGAAGAAGACATCATAACATAATTCCACCACCCATGGCACTTTCCCTGGTGCCTCTGTGTTCCCATGTAGTTCCAAGGCTTGAACACTGGAAGCCTCATTTATGGAAAAGTAGGTACCCTATAGAATGAGCTGTCTCTCAGCTCTGATTTGCCTCAGATAAGTGCCAGTCCCTGAAGAGAAGGACCTGGCTGGAGAGGCTTTGGCAACCCTGCCCATCTGATTTTTTAAAATTTCTTTATTGGGGGATTAATGGTTTATAGTTGATAGTAAAATACAATAGTTTGTATATATGTAACATTTTCCAGTTTTCCACATGACAATTCAATCTCCACTAGGTCTTCCTCTGCCATCATGTTCCAGGACTGGAACCCTCCGCCCCCACTCCAGCATCTTACTTTGGTGCAATACATCAGTGCCCATCTGATTAAGAGTCATTCTATCAGACTCTCCCAAGAGGCCAGCTAGAAGGCAAGCATGGTTTTGAAAGGAGAAAATGGAGAGAGAGAGAGACCCAGCAGTGTTATGTCAGGAAGAGCACACATGTTATCATGTGCAAAGCTCCAGACTTCACGAGTGGTGGAGCAGTGCTGCAGGTGTCTCCCTCCTTCTCTCCCTTTGCCTCTCTTCCTATTTCTTTCTTTTTAATTTTTTCCCTATTTCTTTCTGTCTCTATCAGAAATGAAAGAAAGGTGGAGTTGTCCTGTAGTCACAAAGTCTCAGATGTAATCCTCACAGGAAAAAAAAAAGGGGGGGGCAAGGTCTTGGCAAGTGCATATTGCATCTGGTTGTGGCATTCTGGACTGAAAAAGAGAAGAGTGAGAATGAATGGAGTAGGGCATGCTTTCTGGGGTCAGAAATGGGATTCAGGCCCTGTATCTACCTGTCTTGGGCTGCACAGGGGATTACACTGCTCCTTATAGGCAGCTGTCAATAAAATCTATATGGGTGACTGGAATACACTCTAGGAGAAGAAAGTTGAACCCCCAAAGAGAGGGAGGCTCCTTCTATACCCATGAGAGGGAAGGAGGCTTGTACAGGTAACTCAGGTTAAACGATTAGAGGTCTACCTGATGTTACTTCTAGAACCTGGACATTTTGAGAGTTCCACAGTCTTCATAGAGGTTGAATTACAAATATTTAAAGACCTGCAGGGGCAGCCCAGGAGGTGGCTCAGTGGACAGATCTCTGGATCTGCATGAGATCTGAGTTTGATCCCTGCCATTGCATGAATGAAATAATCCTCTCTCTCTCTCTCTCTCTCTCTCTCATCCTCTACCTCCTCTCACCTCGCTAACTTCTGAAATAAATAAATAAATAAATAAATAAATAAATAAATAAAGTAAACATAAAAGAAAAATGCCTGGGGGATCAAAGATGTCTCCGTAGGTAGAGTGCACACTTTACCATGCATGAGGACCCAAGTTCTAGGTCCCAGTCACCATATGGGAGTACCTGAAAGGAGAAGGCAATGAGCAGAGCTGTGGTATCTCTCCTTCTCTTTGGATCTCTCTCTCTTTCTCTCTCTCTGTCTTTCTTTCCCTCTTTCCTTCACCCTCTATAAGAAAATATTCTTCTGGGAGCAGAGGAATTATGCAGCAATAACCCCCAGTGATAAGCCTGGTGAGGAAAAAACATAATAATAACAACAACAACAACCAAAATAACTTAATTATTTTAAATAACTTTATTTATTTATTTTATTAACTTAATTATTTAACTTAATTATTAACTAATTATTATTAATTAATTATTAACTTAATTATTTAAAATAACTTAATTATTTAATTATTATGATAAAATAACTTACTTTGATAGTGCACTACTTTGTCATGTGCATGATCTGGGGTTTGAGCTTGGCCCCCATACAGCATTGAAGGAAGTTTCAATACCATGGTCTGTTTCATTTTCTCTCTCTTTCTCTCTCTCTCTGCCTCTGTCTCTACTAAAACATCAAATATTAAATGGTACTGCAATCAGCTTGTGTAGTGGATGAAGACAACCTATACAGGCCAGCAGAGGTGTGCCTGCTGCAGCCCACCCTGGGCAGTCCCTGCAGAGTTCTGAGAGTGCCTGTCTCCCAGAATTTCCCATACTGCCCACCCCTCTGTGCCTGAGCTCCTGTTGCCCCCAGTCTGTATCAAGGACTGACTGCCCACCTTCTCTTGCCCAGCCACTACCCAGGGTGGCCCAGAGCAATCCACTGTGTGCCCAGCCCCACTTATCATTCTATGCTCTCAAGCTATCAAAGCACCTCCCTCTTCTAATACTCTGCTTGCTATATGGCTAAACTCTTCTAGAACCTTCCTGAAGACAGAATAGCTATGTCTGATAGACTGTCCTCCACCTCCTCCTTCTTCTCTTCCTCCTCTTCCTTCTCCTTTTCAGATAGCAGACAAGAGAAGGGGGTGGTTGAGGGGGCAGGATTAGAAACACCAGGACTGTTTCACCACCTATGAAGCCTCCCCTTTGCATGGTATTCCCATATGGTGGCCAAATGCTCAAACCTATGTCCTATAGGTTGAGCTATCTCCTGGGAAAGTATGTATCTCTTTTCCCTCCCAAGAAAATTGATATAAATTGGGACATCAGGTGGAGAGACACCTTATTAAGTGCACACATTACCATGCACAAGGACCCAGGTTCAAGCCTCTGCTCCCCATCTGTGGGGGGGGGGGGGGAGGTGCTATTCAAGCAAAGAAGCAGGTCTGTGAAAGTCTCTCTTTATTTCCTTTGCTATCTTCTCCTCTCCTCTCAATTTCTATCTGTCCTATCTAATAAAAATAGAAATAAAAAAAGAAAATTTGTTATAAATTAATGAGACAGAGAATCAGGACACCACTCTGGAATGTGCAGTGCCAAGACTGAGCTTGTGACTTCAAGCTTGCAAGTTCTGCACTCTGCCTACTTAGCCACCTCCCCAGCTGCATAAATTCTATCTTTTTTTTTTTTGACTCTCCTGTACATAGCCCAGTGCCTGGCATGAAGTAAGTAGGTACACAGTGGACTTATTATCACTGGAGGAAATTCAATATATTTGGGGGGGGGGGAACACAGGTCTACATTGTCACAGGTCATAGCAGACAAGCTCAAAGGCTGAAAGTTGTCATTTGCACTCTTTCCTGATACTTCACTAGGCAAAGATCCTTTGCCAGCTGCATCTCTATCTTCTGGAAACTTGTCCAAAATACAGAATTTCATATCCCACCCCAGAATTATTGTTCAATTAGAAGTTATATCCGAACAGGATTTCTTCCTTCCTTTTGTCACCATTAACATACGCTCTTCATCCTCGTTGTCCTCCTCGTCCTGTTCCTCCTCTTTTTTCCTTTTCCCCCTACTTCCTCCTCCTCCTCCTCTTCTTCTTCTCCTCCTCCATCCCCTTCCTCTTCCTTATTCCATTTTTTTTTTTTTTGACATCTCTAGATCCTCACTGCTCCAGCCCGACTTTTTCAGATAGAAAGAAACAGAAACTGAGACCTAGGGGGAAAGAGAGCGCAGAAACTTCCTGCACTTTGATGGAGGCTGAGCTAGAATCTTGGTCTCAGAGATGGCAAAGAAGATATGCAGGTGAGCTATTTTTGCCTGCCCTACCTTGGATTTCTATGTGAATCCCGTGCATGCTGAACACTGTGAAACACCCTCCCAGGGAATATTCCCACAGGCCAGGAGATTTGCTCTCTTCTGTTCCACTGCCTATAGCTGCAAAACACCAATTCCTATGTGTCAGAGGGTCTGTCACACAAAACATCCAAGTTTTTCTGTAGCCCTCAATTCAGCATTCCAAAGGCAGGATCTCCTGGACCTTCACTTTTTGCAGAGATGATTCTCTACCTCACAGATACAGTGGATGCATGGATTCAAGAGATACATTCATTTCCCTGTATGCATTCAGACAGACCTACAGCAACGAAATACAGTTCTCAAGCAGAAGGGTGGGCAAGCAACTCTTTACTTTGTTTTTTGTTTTTCTTTTTCTTTCTTTCTTTCTTTTTTTTTTTTTTGTTCTTGTGGCTGCTTGTTTGTTTTTGCTGTCAGGGTTATCACTGAGGCTTGGTACCTCCACGATGACTCTACTACTCCTAGAGGATGTCTTTTAGAAACAGAGAAATGGAGACAGATGTGGGGACAGAGAGAGGTGAAAAGAAAAAATATATATACTCTTAGGATTCAGGTAGTGGTGCAATAGGTGGGCACAGAGATTACAAAGGACCCAAGTTCAAGCCCTGGTCCCCACATGCTGGGGCAGGAAAGGAGAATACCTCCACAAGCAGCGAAGCCATGTTGCAGGTGTCTCTTTCTCCTTTTCTATCCCCTCTTCTCCTCCAAGATCTTCTCTGTCCTATCTAATTAAAATAGAAAGAGAGAGAGAGAGAGAGAGAGAGAGAGGAAGAAAGGAAAAAAGAGGGAAGGAAGAAACGAGAAGCTGGGAACAGTGGATTCATCAAGCAGGTACCGAGCCTTAGTGGTAATGTTGGTAGCTAAATACATAAATAAATAAATAAATAAATAAATAAGACAAAAAAAAAAAGAAAGACACCTGCAGCTCTGACTCACGGTTCATGAAGCCCACCCCCACCCCACCCCCCCACACACACACTGAAGGTGGAGACTGTGACCTTGAATCCAGGTCCCCGAGCATGTTAATGTAAGTGCTCTACCAGGTATACTACCACCCAGTCTAGGCTTTTTTTTTTTTTTCCTAATAGAACAACATTGCAAGACAGAATGTTGCAAAGTGAAAGTGTAGCAGCACCACCCCTCTGACTTTCAAGGCTAAGGCAGTAAGCAGGAACAGACTCCCTTTCTTCATCATGCTGCTGCGATATAAGCAGCTGCATGCCTGAAGTTTCTGTAATCTCCCAGCAGGCCCACACTCCAGCACATGTTACAACTGTCAACATGCAAGCATTGCCTTTTATCAAATCCTGCCAATGCTTAGTGTTAGAAGCCCTACCCCCAGCATAATTTGTCCACCCTGCAGTCAGCATGATTTGTCCATCAAGCCCTTTTGTTCTTAACTATCGTCCAGACCACTAAGCTACTAAATCTATAGTAGAAAGCACTATAAATAAAAACTTTCCAAGAAGAATCAGTCACAGCCTCAAAGGCTCTTCCAAGATCTGCATTAATGTTCTCATTTCAGCTCATAAGCACATAACTAGCTACTTCCAAAATTGCCACACTATCCTTACCTCCATCATTTATCTTTTCTTTCATTGCCAGTCTTGCTGGCATCTAAACAGGGGGCAGAAACTATTCTTTCTGGGGGATGGAATGTTCTGTATCCTATATAATTTTAGCTCAACCAAATTCCCTGATTTGGGGTTTCTTTTCCATCCCCACCCCAAACAAATTGCCTCTTTGCAGTTGTTTTAGGATCAGGGTTTACAAGATTAAATTTTACTTCTATCCTGTCTTTTCATTTTTTTATCCTGATGTAAGCATTGCCTGGACTGGTGGTACACCCAGTAGACCACACACATTATCATGTGCAAGAACCCAGATTCAAACCACTGGCACCCACCTGCAGAGGGGTGAGAAGAGCTTCATGAACAGTGAAGCAGTGCTGCAGATGGCCTTTGTTCTCCCTTCCTCTCTATCTCACCCTTACCTCTCAAATTCATCTAAGATGTATTCCCAAACTTTTGAAACCATGCAGCTGTAGGAGAAAGAAACTCAGCAGAGATGACCAATGGGGGGGGGGGCATGTGTATGGAGTGAAGGGGTGGAGAGAGTGAAGAGGGAAGAGTTTCGGTTGGAAAGATGTCCCCAATCAGGATAAGGTGTTTCATCTTGAAGATTTGTGTGCCCACCTTTACCCAGCAGCTCAGAAAAACTAATTGACCAGCTAAGAATATGGCCCCTAAAACAAGCCAACAAGATCACAGCTGACCCCCAACTGTGGCTTTAGGCACACAGATCCCTGTATTCATCAGGCCTGGGCTACTGTGAGATAGTTTCTTCCATTCTTTTTGTCATCCTTCCAACTCTCACTGCAAGACTCAAAAAGCTCCTAAGTAGGCAGATACTATGCCTAACAGTCCCTCTCTCCAGGTGGGGCAGTTGGTGTTGGTAAGAATAGTGTACCTGCTCGACAGATAGAGTAGACTGGGTGGTAGGCAAGCAGGCAAGTGCAAACGCAGACATATACACACACATGCACACACACACGCACACACACGCATACACACACACGAAAGAGAAAGCACTCTGGAGCATGAGCTCACCCTGGGGCTAGGGAAGTCACTCATCCAAATCTCAACCTCTTTAGGAAAGAGTCCAGTGATAGAAAGACAATAAAATGGTTCTACAAAAGATTTTTCAGGAGTCGGGTGGTAGCACAGTGGTTAAGCGCATGCGGCACAAAGCGCAAGGACCTGGGTAAGGTTCCCGGTTCAAGCCCCTGGCTCCCCACCTGCAGGGGAGTCGCTTCACAGGTGGTGAAGCAGGTCTGCAGGTGTCTATCTTTCTCTCCCCCTTGCTGTCTTCCCCTCCTCTCTCCATTTCTCTCTGTTCCACCCAACAATGACGACATCAATAACAACAATAACAACTACAACAACAATAAAAACAACAAGGGCAACAAAAAGGAAATAAATAAAGATTTTTTAAATTAAAAAAAAATTTTTTTTTCATACTTGAGGCTCTGAAATCCCAGGTTCAATCTCCAGTACCACCATTTGGAGGAGGAGAAGAAGGAGGAGGAGGAAGAATGAAAAGATGTAAGCCCCTGCCACAACTCTCTGTCCCACTTTCTCCCTGGTTGAGGTCCCCTCTATCTCTCCTGTGCTTTCTTTTCTCTTTTTTACAAAGCATTAGGAAACAGGTAGTAAGTGATCCAAGGCTCGCACAGCCCCTCCTCTGTGCCACAGAGGGCATCTGTGATGAATGTGGAAGGCCAGGCTTTCTGTCTCCAAGCCTCTCTCCCCTTATCTCTCACAGATCATATTTCTCCTGTTTCAGCCATAACTGACCCAGGAACGACAGGTCTGGGGGTTACACCCGTAAATCCTGTGACCCTGCTGGTCTGCTGCGAGAGGAATGTTCTTGATAGGAAACGGGTGGCAGGGCTGGCAAAACAGCTCCCTTGAACAGTGTGCTTCTTTGTCATGTATGCAATCGAGGTTCAAGTCCAGTCCCCACCACACTGAAGGAAGTTTTGGTACTGTTGATTCTCTCTCTCTCTCTCTCTCTCTCCTCCCTCACTCTCTGTCTGTAAAATAAATTAATTAATCAGGGAGCAGACTGCAGAGGAGAGGGGTTATAAGAGACCAGGCCTTCAGGTGAGCACACCCCACAAGGCCATAAGTTTGGAGGCAGGGGTGCTTGTGCTTGGTGACTACAGCCTCCTGCTTCTCTGCTCCCCTCATAGTCAAGACCATCATTCCTGACCCTCTTCCAGAAGGACCATCTACTTTCAGCATCTTTTCATCCTGAACCCAAGGGTTACAGAAGCTGGCTTGCCTGAAACTGCTTTCTCCTCAAGGGAAGTGAGATAGCCTGGGCTGGCAGGCAGGGAAAGCAGAAATGCTGGGGGGTGGGGGGAGTGTGTGGAATGCAGCCCTGTCCCCAATGCACAGAGGCCAGCCTGCTGGGCATAATAGAATACATTAGTCACTCAGCCCATTCAGCTCTGTCTCTTTAAGAACAATGGTGGCAACTGAGCTGATTTTTGCCAAATGACTGGCTTTAGTGCATTCTGAGCCCCTACAGACAAAGTCTATATTCAGGGCTGCTGGGAGTGGGCACTGGGACCCCAGGACCAGACTAGGAAACCCCCCACTCAAAGGATCCTGGTGCCCAGGAAAGAGCTCCTTCCCCCAGCTTGATGCCATCCCAAGGTACACAAGAGAAACTCTGAAAGTAAACGAGATAACTTACTTCCTTACTTTGAGAGACTTGGATCTAGTGATCATCTTCAGAGCAGTCTTTATTATGTGGGTTTGGGAGCACTTAACATGACTGCTGGTAGGAAGCAGTGGGGTATTAACATCAGCTTGTGTGTGGTACCTGCAGTGACTGGGGAGAGCTTGGACTGAGTCTGGTTTTTAAGTGATATCTAGTAAGCCTCTCTGGGCCTCAGGTCCTTAACTGAAAATGTACTTGGGTCAGGTTGGCCCTAGACATCCTCTGACTTTGAACTTTCATTTAAAAAGACAGCCATGTTTCTTTTACTTCTCCGTCCCATATTGCATCAGGAAAACAGCAAAGTGTGATGCGAATGTTAATGATAATGATGACTTTTCACAAAAGTCAGTGGGAAACAGAGCAAAGCCAGCACTAAATATAGAGATGCTGTCTGTGGGATATAAGAAATAGTGTAAGGGAAAACGTAGGTTGAGTCACACTTAAACCCTTCTGTGTATCAGAGGGTGTGGGGAAGGAGTGGGGCTAAACGGGTGGGGAGCCCTGTACCCTAAGGGGAAAAGAGATGACCCTTTAGTGGCGAGGTATGTAGGCTCATATTTATGGAAGACTTGAAACTGTACCCCTGAGGCAACAACTGTCCTACAAAATAATATTTCCTCAATACAAATTAAAAATTAGAAGACAGATATTCTGGGGCTGGATGTTGGTATACACAGTAGAGCTCATACATTGCTATATGCAAGGACCTGGGTTCAAGCCCCAATCCCCACCTGCAGAGGATAAGTTCTGTGAGCAGTGGAGCAGTGCTGCAAGTGTCTCTCCATCTCTCCCACTCTGTTTCTCTCTGTCATTGGATGAGGGAAGAGAGAAATAATGAAAAAGGAAGGAAGGAAGGAAGGAAGGAAGGAAGGAAGGAAGGAAGGAAGGAAAGAAGGAAAGAAGGAAAGAAGGAAAGAAGGAAGGAAGATGGCCTCCAAGAACAGTGGAGTTGTCATGTAGACAGCCAAACTCACTGATAACCCTGGTTGTAGGGGAGAGGAGGGAAAGAAATAGAGAAAGATATATACAATTTTTCTTTGATAGAGACAGAGAAAAATTGAGAAGGGAGGGGGAGATAGAGAGGGAGAGACAGAGAGACACCTGTAGCCCTGCTTCACCACTCGTGAAGCTCTCCCCCTGCAGGTAGGGACCAAGGGGTCAAACCTGGGTCCTTGTGCACTGTAATATGTGCACCACTGCCGGGCCCCAAATATATATATATTATTGTGTGATCTTTTTAAAGTATTATAAATTATAGGTCCAAGTGGAGGAGGAGAGCTGCCATGTTGGTGCAGCTATAAGGAGCAGGTGCCTGTAAAGTCTCCCCAATAGCAATGCCTCCCTCTTTCATTCCTTTTTTCTGTGTTATTCCTATCCCTAGGGAAAGACCCCAAACTTGGTCACAGTCTTGCTGTTTTCCTTTGAACTTTTCCCTCTTGTTTATGGCATTATATCAATACAGCTGCATCCAAGAATTTTGCCTAGGATTTCTGAGCACATGAGAAAATCATTCCAAGCCCCACAAAACTGGGTGTTCTTAGAAATGGAACATCTTGGGGGTTGGGCAATAGCACCATGGGTTAAGTGCACATGGCACCAAGTACAAGGATGGGAGAAAGGCTCCCTGTTTGAACTCCCAGCTCCCCACCTGCAGGGAAGTCACTTCTTAAGCAGTGAAGGAGGTCTGCAGGAGTCTTTCTTTCCTCTGCCTCTCTGTCTTACTCTCCTCTCTTGATTTCACTCTGTCCTAGTCAACAACAACAACAGGAATGGCAGTGATAACAGTACCCAGTCCCAGAGATAACCCTGCAGGCAAAAATGAAAGAAAGAAAGAAGGAAGGGAGGAAGGAAGAAAAGGAAGGAAGGAAGGAAGGAAGGAAGGAAGGAAGGAAGGAAGGAAGGAAGGAAGGAAGGAAGGAAAGAAGGAAGGAAGAAGAAATGGAACATCTTGGGGAAGGAATTGCCCTGCCAGTGAGACTCCATCCACTACTTAAGTGGCACCATCCACTACTTAAGGTCTTTGTCATTTAAAGTTGAACTTAACTCTCTCTGCCACTACCAAGTCCCTTTTCCTATTATTCCCCCCACCACCACCACCTACTTCTTAGTATCCTCTGACACAGTATATATTTTGTCCACTCATTTTACTTTGTACTAGCAGCCCCCCAATTGCCAACAAAATGGAAGCTTTCTAAGAGCAAAGATTTGTATCTGTTTTGTTCCCACGTCTATTTCATAAAGCAATCACCTGGCACCTGGCAAGCTTTAAATAAACATAGTGTGGCTAAACGGATAAGTGAATGACACAGAAGATATTGGACGCAAGAACAGTGTAGCTGAAATTTCACAGAAACAATATAAGGAAGAGAAGCCTGAGAAATAACTTAGCAAGAGAACATAAAACTTGCTTGCACAAGTTTCAGTTTCCATCCCCGCCACCAAATATACCAGACCTGGGTGGTGAGTTCTCTCCAATAAATAAATAAATAAATAAATAAATAAATAAATAAATAAATAAATAACTGGGGAGACTACATAGTGGTTATGCAAAAGATTTTCATGCTTGAGTTTCCAAACTGTGTTCTAGCCCCCCCCCCCCCCTCTTTTTTGACCAGAGCACTGTTCAACCCTGGCTTATGGTGGTACAGGGATTGAACCTGGGACATTGGTGCAGCAGACATGAGTGTCTCTTTGTGAAACCATTATGCTATCTACCCCCACCCCCAATCTTTATCCCTAATAGCACCATAAGCCAGAGTGGAGCAGTACTCTGGCAAAACAAACAAATAAATAAATAATTTTTTAAAATATTTTTCATTTATTTATTTTTAATAGAGACAGAGAGAAATTGATGGGAAGGGAGAGGAGAGAGGGAGAGGGAGAGAGACCTGTAGTAGCACTTCCCCACTCATAAAGCATCCCCTCCACAGATGGAGAATCAGGGGCTTGAACTCAGCTCCTTGCACACTGTAATTTGTGTGCTCAACTAGACACACCACTAAATAAAGAATTCTAAAATAGAAAGAAGGAGAGAAGAAAGGAAGAAAATAAAGAAAAAATAGAGTCAAAAGTGTTTTAAGGGAGTCAGGCTGTAGCGCAGCAGGTTAAATGAAGGAGGCGCAAAGCTCAAGGACCGAAGTAAGGATGCTAGTTAGAGCCCTGGCTCCCCACCTGCAGGGGAGTCGCTTCACAAGCAGTGAAGCAGGTCTGCCTGCAGGTGTCTATCTTTCGATCCCCCTTGCTGTCTTCTCCTCCTCTCTCCATTTCTCTCTGTCCTATCCAACAACGATGACAACAATAATAATAACTACAACAATAAAACAAGGGCAACAAAAAGGAATAAATAAATAAATATTTTTTAAAAATTTTAAGTGTTTAAAAAGGGCTAAGTAACTATACTGAAATGTTATGTCTGTTTACAGGAAATTAAAACTGCCTTCATTTTGTTTATCTTCACCTATAAAATTCTTCAATGACCAAATATCACTTTTGAAAAAAAGTGATTAGTCAACAATTTCTTTGGCTCTATATGTTAACTCTTTTTCCAGCCACCAGGTTCCAGATGCTAACATGATGCCAACTGGAATTCCCTCGGCAGACAAGCCCACCAATGTGTCCTGGAGCCTTGCTTTCCCAGAACCCTACCTCAACTAGAGAAAGAGAGAGACAGGTTGGGAGTATGGATCAACCTGTCAAAGCCCATGTTCAGAGGGGAAGCAATTACAGAAACCAGACCTTTCACCTTTTGCAACCCAAAATGGCCCTGGGTCCATACTCCCAGAGGGATAAAAAATAGGAAAGCTATCAGAGGAGGGGATGGGATACCGAGTTCTGGTGGTGGGAATTGTGTGGAGTTGTACCCCTCTTATCCTATAGTTTTTGTCAGTGTTTCCTTTTTATAAATAAAAATTAAAAAAGAAATGAAAATAGAAAGAGAAAAGAGGCCAGGTGGTGATGCATCTGGTTGAGTGCACATGTTACAATGTGCAAGGACCCAGGTTTGAGCTCCTGGTCCCCATCCGCAGGGGGAAAGCTTCACGAATGGCGAAGCAGTGTTAGAAGTGTCACTCTTACTTTCCCTCTCTATTACCCCTTCCCTCTTGATTTCTGGCTGTCTGTATCCAATAAGTAAAGATAATTTAAAATTTTAAATAAAAAAGAAAGAAAGAAAAAGAATGTACAAATATGAAGAATGTACAAATTTTAAGAAGAGCATATACAACTTTTTCCTGGGTAAAGAGGCAACAATGTAAGTCTCTAATATTAGGCTCGATTACCAAGGATCTTAAAAATCTTACTTCATCGTAAATGTCAGGGTACTGTTGCACAAGGCCCAGTGTGGGAGGGGGTGAGGGATGGATCACATTCTCTGGATAACTGCCCCTATTGTCCAGGTCATGATTTGTATGCAATCATATCCTACACTCTGCTTCTAGACCACACAGGAGTGAAGTGAGCCTGGAAAACTCCTTGGCCAGCAATCACTCAGCAAATGCTTAATGAGCTCCTACTATGTGCAGGACTTCGCACTGATAAGTTGATAAGTGCTGTGTGTGTGTGTGTGTGTGTGTGTGTATGAGAGACAGAGAGAGCAAGAGATACATGTGCCTTCCTCAACAAATCTCTTTCTTTCTTTCTTTCTTTCTTTCTTTCTTCTTTCTTTTTTTCAGATTGCCATCAAGGTTGTGGCTGGGGGCTTGGTGTCAGCACTTAGAATCCACTGTTCCCAGTAGCCATTTTTTCCTCTTTTTTTTTTTTTAATTTCTGTTTTATTTTAGACAGCAAGAAATTGAGAGGGGAGGTAGATAGAGATAACAAGAGAGACATCTGCAACACTGCTTCACAGATCATGCAGCATCCCCCTGCAAGTAGGGAGTGGGGGCTTAAACCCTGGTCCTTCTATTTTTAAATATATTTTGTTTTATTTTAACTAGAGAGAGATAAAGAGAGAAAGATAAAGAGGAATAGATAGAGAGATAGAGACTTATGGTGGTGCTGGGGATTGAACCTAGAACCTCAGAGCCTCTGGCATGAGAGTCTTTTTGCATAACGATTTTGCTGTCTCCCCCACCCCTCAACTATCCTTTTAAAAATTTTGTAGTACATCTTTGTATTACTTTAAAAAAAATTTTTTTTGATTATGTTAGAAACAGAGACATAGAATGAAAGAGGGAGAGAGAAAGAGAGAGACCTGCAGACTGTTCCACTGTTTCTGAAGCTCCCCCTCCATGCAGGTAGTGAACCTCTCACTACCACAGTCTATTTCACACATGCCTCCCATCTTCTCAGGACCTCTCAGATTCAGGCTGGAATCTCTGCATTGGACCATGCCTCCCTTAAAAAGAAGTGATTCTGCATTTCTCTTACCTGCTCTGGCTCTGCGAATGGAACATTAGAGAATTTGAAACAACTCAGAGAGGCCAAGTAGCAACAGGAGGTTATACAGCCAGGCCTCTGAATGTCCCAGAACCCAGGCCCGGGCCTCCTCCACCCTTCCAGCTTGACTGGGAGTGGAACCAGCCCAGCCTGAAGTAATCCACCTCACATGGGACTGTGCCAGCAGGGAAGATGGAGGAGGTCATATACCTGTTGTACCCAGGGAGTGCTTGGCATCTGCTCTTTCCGGACTGCAGGAATTCACCCTGTAATAACTTGCCGCCCAGAACACACCTTTCCCGTTTGGACTGGACCCTGTCCCGGGCTGAGTGGGAAAGTGAACACATTCCCCTTTGGGCCACAGCCTTACCTGGGCTTTCTGCAGAGGCTTGAGAGGTGCCAGTTCTAAGGAAATGCTGAGCAGGCCACAAGCCACCCTGTTATGGGGGGGGGGGGGTTTACAGAGGGAGGGGGCAGACAGAGAGCATTCTGATTGGGAGGTTGCAAAGTGGGGGGAGGGTGTTAATCTGGGCCTGTGTAGCGACTCAGTAAGTCTTGTAAGGACTTTCTGCCAAGCTAATGAGGATGCTGGCAGAAGGCAACATCACTGGCAGCAGTCCTGGTGCTAATTGGGCCTCAGCCCCAACCACTCTGGGGGGTGGGCAAGTGCCCCTGAGTGCAAGCTTCCTTCTCTGCAGAAACTCCCTGCCCCAGCTCTCTGAGAGTCTCTTTGCATAGCATTATGCTATCTACCTCCACCACCACATCATGTCTATTTTTAATAGCCTTTCCCTCTGTGTTGAAATGCTTTCCACAGGTATTAACCCCAAGAAATCTCATCCTAAGCAGAGGTGGCCAGAAGAGATCTGCTCCTTTCCTTCTGCACAATTCTTACTACATATTTTGAGGTTCTAACCCCATCTCTCTACAACCCATTTCCTGGGGTTCCACTTGGGAGGCCACAGACATGTGGTGTTTCCCTTCTTCCTGCTTCTATGCAGGGACAGTATGTCCAGCAGGACCTTGAATTCTGCACAAGGACAAGATGAGGCCAGGGTTTCTGAAATCTCTGTGCTCAGGGAAACATTCTCCAGAAAAAAAAAGGGGGGGGGGCCTTTCAAGAAATAACCAGTATGTAACTAGCACCTTGGCCCAAGAAAGTTACTACAATGTCTGTCTTCTGGTCATTCATTCAGCACCTCTGAGCTGTACCAAGCAGAGGAATCCAAGTCAACTCAAGACTGGTCCACTCTCCAGATTTAACCCAGCTTCTTAGAGAGGATTTCCTCCAGACTCTGGCTCAGTGAAAATATGCTGGACCACTTCTTTCTGTCAGATGCACTGATCTCCATTTGAACATAGGTTAGTACACTATGATTTTCTCCTAAGTCTTGGGGAGAGTTCATCCTCAAGAAACTGAAAGAGAGGTGGTGAACTATTTGCCCCAAGCCACACAGCTTATATGTAAAACTAAGGAGGCTAGGTGGTGATGCACCCAGTTAAGTGCACATGTTACCATGCACAAGGACCCTGATTTAAGCCCTCACTTCCCATCTGCAGGGAGGAGAAGCATCACACATAGTAGAGAAGTACTGCAGGTGTCTCTCTTTCTCCGACCCTCTTTATCTCCCTCCTTCTTTCTCTCTCTCTCTTTCTTTTTGCCTCCAGGGTTATCACTGGGGCTCGGTACCTACGCTATGAATCCACTGCTCCAGGCAGCCATTTTTTTTCCATTTTAGTGGATAGGAGAGAAAGAAATTGAGAGAGGAGGGGGAGATAGAGAAGGAGATAGATAGATACCTATATCACTGCTTGTGAACCATCCCCACTGCAGGTGGGAAGCCAGGGTCTCGAACCTGGATCCTTGTCCATATGCTTACTGCTATGTCACTTAACTGGTGCACCACTACCTATCTCCTCTCTCCCTTCTCTCTTAATTTCTCTCTGACTTTATAAAAAAAAAAAAATGTGGGAAAATAGCCAATAGGAGTGGTGGATTCTCTGTGCAGGCACTGAACCCCAGCTATAAATCTGGTGGCAATAAAACAAAACCAAGATATGCAAGGCTCAGGAAACCCTTGACACTACCTGAAGACAAGATCAAGAAGTGGGAAGCAGAGAAGACAAATCTTCTTAAGCCTTATTTAACTTCTGTGTTACTAAGCTGGAGCTTGTCACATTGACTCAAGGCCACACTGCACCCTCAAATCAAGGCTGTCATAGGAAGGGTGCATCCACCCTAAGTCCCGCCCACCCATGGTGGGTGATGGAGAACACATCCTCTTCACTTTTCAAGCAGACTCAACAGTAGAGCAGAGTGACACCTATGAAGCACCTCTGGAACTTTTGGAATTATTTTCCCCCATCTTCAGCTCTTTTTCCTCTCTGTCTGTCTTTCCCTCCTTTCTAGAAAAGAAAGCAAGGTGTTTTTGTTGTTAACTATTGTTGTTACTGTTTTTCTTTCTTTATTGGGGGATTAATGGTTTACAGTCAACAGTAAAATACAATAGTTTGTACATGTATAACATTTCCACACAACAATACAACCCCCCCATAGGTCCTCCTCTGCCATCAAGACCTGAATCCCCCCCCACCCCCACCCCAGAGTCTTACTCTGATGCAGTACACCAAGAAAGCAAGATCTTTATCGCCTTCTCTTGTGTGTTGGCTGCCCAGCTGCTGGGTTTTTCCTCCTTGTCTCATTAAGATGAATGGGGCTGCTGCCTTATTAATAATTGGGGAGATTGTGCTTTGTTCCCCTTTCCTCTGCCCTCTAATGATGCCTCTTCCACTGGCACCCTGAAAGAGCCTGGCAGCCCTGAGGCACACCGGGCACTTCCTTGTGCTTCTGGCTCCTGCTGCCAAGGCAGGTCCACAGGCCTAGTCAGGGAGTCTCACATACTCTCACTCCAGCTTATAAATGGAAGGGCAGGGAGTGTCACCCAGCTCCTGGAAGGTTGGTGGGTCTGCTCCAGGCACCCACAGGGTGTACTTGAGAGACCCAAGTCCTAGTTTTCTCTATACTGCTCTATCTACTTAGTTCCCTCCCCGCAGCCCCAGCCTCCCACCCCCTGCATAGCTCCTCATCCCATCTGTTAGCGAGTATGTATGAGTAGCCTTGCTAAGAGGACAGAGGTCTCATTCATTTATCAATTTATTCAACACAGATCTTTTTTTTTAATTTTTCTTCTGGGGTCTGTGCCACGGATACCTGATCTTTTATTATTTTTCTTAATTAAGTAATTTTAGATAGGTTGACAGAGAATGAAAAAAGACCACAACATCAAAAACTTCCTTTAATTGGTGGAGGACAGGCTCGAACCTGGGTCACACACATGGCAGAATGTTGTTGAGCCAGATGTTGTTGTGCGCGGGCCGCAGAGAGAGAGAGGGGGTCCGGAGCGAAGAGGAAACACAAATCTTTATTTGCGCTGGCACCTCAGAGTTGGGTGCTAGAGAAGCAGGTTGGGCCACGTGGAGGTAGCGAAAATGGCCGCCTCATGCAGTAACCTTTCCTGCGTCTGAACACCGGAGTGAAGCGCTGGCAAGAGAACGAGGTGCGGAAAACGAAGGGTTTTTATAGGAGCAGCTTTCATGAGAATGGGAAAGGGGAGGAGTAACCAAAGCACTCCAGGATAGGATGATAACTCTCATGAGAATGGGAGGGGGGAGGAGTGACCAAAGCACAATATAGACAATGCCCTGAGGGCATAACATGGCGGAACAGGCACTCCGAGAATGTCCCAACTCCTGCAGGAACTAGCAGTAGCCTGAGGGGACAACATGGCAGATGTGACTGCATCAGCACAATTTCCTAGCAGCAGAACAGTGCACTATCCAAGTGAGCTATTCTGTCAGCTTCACATATCTGTTGTTTGAGGGTCTATCATGTGTCAGGCACTGTGTCTGACACATGACCAGGTGGCCCAGGTCAGGAAGGGTCAGTTCATAGGTGTGTGTGTGTGTGTGTGTGTGTGTGTGTGTGTGTGTGTGTGTGTGTGTGTTGGGGGGGGGGGTTTGCTAGCTATTGGCTTCCTGTTCTGAATCTCTGTCATACAGACATCTGGGCACAAGACCACTTTCCTGTCTCCTCAAGCCATGTTGGTATTCTTTGTGTTGGTTTGGCCCCCTTCCCCCTACCTCTGAGAGAAATGGTTTGGTCCTTGCTAGTTTCGCGCCCGGTGTGGTGATTTGCCCGTTCGTGAATAAAGATATACAGCTTCCCAGCCCAGCCGTGTGTCCCTGAGTCTCTGTCTCTGTCTTCCACTGCGAAGCTAGCCCGGCCTGCTAGAGCCCCGAACATTAACAACAAAGCCCATCCTTGCTCACTGCTGATGAATATAGATAAAAAGAACTCTACAACAACAATAAAAAAGAAAAAAGAAAAGAAAGAAAACAAGGGCAAGAAAAGGAGAAATCAATCAATCAATCAAGAAGAACTCAATCCCAGAGGAGGGGCCCCTGGGGGAATGTCCACCACTCCCACCCCCTGCTTGTTTAGCCTCCTGCTGTGGCTGTAGACCTCAGACTGGTTTGGAGCAGTTGTGTAGGTAGAAGCATCCAGGACAAGGGAGAGAAAGAAAGAGAGAGGGAGAGGGAGAGGCACCACCAGCTTGCCAGGAGTCTGGAAACAGCATTGATTACATCAGGCCCAGCCTGAGCACAAGCTGAGACTTCACCAGGCCTGCCCTCCCTGCAGCCTGGGCCCCTACCCCACCCCACCCCCACCCCCACCCTGCCCACTCCACCATCTCCTGCCCCTGCAGAGACACGAGTGTTTATGCTTGCAAAACGAAGTCCCTCCACCTTTGTCACACTGGGCAGGGGAGACAGTAAACTGGTTATGTAAAAAGATTTTCATGCCTGAGTTTCCAAGGTCCCAGGTTCAATCCCTAGCAACACCATAAACCAGAGATGAACAGTTCTCTCTCTCTCTTTCTCTCTCTCTCTCTCTCTTCCTTGTAGCTCTCTCCCATTAAAGTAAAATAAATAAAATATTATGGGTTAGGTGGTGGGACACCTGGTTGAGTGCACATGCTACAATATGCAAAGGCCCAGGTTCAAACCTCCAGACCCCACCTGTAAGGGGGAAAGTTGCACAAGTGGAGAAGCAGGGCTGCAGGAGTCTCTCTTTATTTCTACCCCTCCCTTGTCTCTCTATATCTAATAAATAAACAAGTAAGTCTTAAAAACAGATTTCATAAATAAAATAACATGAAAATTTCAACAACAAAAAAAAAAAAGGAAAAAAAGAAGCAAAAGGATAGATGGCCTTTGCTTTATAGAATGCCCTTTGAGATCTCTCTTCAAAGTCTTCCTGCCTGTTTCTTGTGCCCCAGACTCAGAGAGAAAGCATGTTCACACAGACAGATAAGAAGGCTCTGCTTAGGAGCAACAGCCAGGTTTGAAAGATCCCAGTCCCCACCCCTCCCCCCCCAGGGTCACGTCAAGAAGATTAATGCTCTTTCTCCAGCTAGAGAATGGGAGGCCAGGCTGTCACTGACCTTCCAGAAAAAGGAAACCATCTCCATGTTTGCATGGGACTGAGAGAGCTTGGTCCAGTAAAACACACACACACACACACACACACACACACACACACACATTGCTGCACATGTAAGTATGCATACACATATATTCCCTGGATACAAACAGGAAAGATTTTTTTATCTCCATTCAATTTTAGAGAAGCATCAAATTTTACCAGGTCTGAGAGCTCACTGGGGGGTTACTTACCATATGTATGCCCCAGGTTTTATGCCCAGTGCTACATGGGAGGTAATATAACACTAGAGGAAACTCCCATACTGTGGAGGGAGTGTGTGTGTGTGTGTGTGTCCCTTTCTCTCTGTCTCTCGATCTCAAGAAAAGGCAGCCCAATAACAGTGAAACTGTGCCTTATGAGTTCAACAATAAATAGATAGATAGATAGATAGATAGATAGATAGATAGATAGATAGATAGATAGCTGGATGGATAGGTATGTAGATAGATAGATAGATAGATAGATAGATAGATAGATAGATAGATAGATAGATGGATGGATGGATGGATGGATGGATGGATGGATGGATGGATAGATAGATAGATAGATAGAAAGAAGATAGACAGATAGATGGACAGATAGGTAGATAGGTAGATAGATAGATTAGATAGATAGATAGATAGATAGATAGATAGATAGATAGATAGATAGATAGATAGATAGATGTATCATGCCATCCCGGTGGAGAAATTAAGTTGGCTTCTATACAATCTGAGGGCTGGCAGGTTCCATGTGGGCCTTCACCCATTCCTCCAGGCCCAGTGCAGTCACCACCTCTTTGGGATCCACACCAGTAAAATCTCTCCTCTGAATTCTCATGATATTCTATACTCCTATAGACAGGCCTGCTGTTTCTCCAGTCTGTTTTATTTTATTTTATCTTATTAGTGATTTCATATGATTTACAAAATTAAATGTCAATGGGGGTATAATTCCACACTATTCCCATCACCAGAGTTCTGAATCCCTAATCTCCCCACTGCAAGCCACCAAATTTCTCCCAAGGTTGCAGACATGAGCCAACCATCATCTCTATAACTATCTGTCTACATTTGTGCATAATTTTCCTCTTTTCTTCCTTAGTCCAGTCCTCTCTTCCCTTCCAAGTCGCTCATGGCACCATTACTACATCGAAATGTCCCTCTCCTTTTCTTCCTCTCTCTCTGGGTGCTGATGGAGCTTGAGTTCAGAGCCCTCTTATCTTCTTCCTCCTATCACTTCTCCTTTACTGGGAGTATGGATCAAGGCTGGTCTTGGGGTATAGAAGGTAAGAGTTCTGGTTTCTGTAATTGCTTCTCTGATTTATTTGGGTTTGGGCAGGTCAAGCCATACCCCCAGCCTGTTTCTATCTTTCTCTAGTGGACTAGAGCTCTGAAGAGGTGAGGTTCCAGGACACACTGGTGAGATCATCTGCCCAGAGAAGTCAGGATGGAATCATGGCAGCATCTGCGACTTGTTGTCTGGAAAGTGGCAGGACATAAAGTGAGACAAAATGGTTAATGAACAGGAACCAAAAAGTAGGAACAGAGCAGATGAGATTAGGGGTCTTAAGGTATAAAAAAGCTAGAAAGTCCATCTTAGGCAAGTTTCTAGGGTCCCACAACTAGAGTGGTTTGAGTTTGATAGCTAACATGAAGTCGAACAGAAAAATTGTCTGAGAAAATGGTGTCAGAATAGAAAAAAAAAAAGGGGGGGGGCTAGAAAGTTGAATTAGGGCAGTGAGTAGTTCTCATTCTTCAGAAAATCTTGTGGATATAATTAATTACTTGCTGCCATCTACCTGACCCAGGGCCTATATATATTTATATTATTTATCACTAGAACCTATGGAACCTCTAAGGCCCTATTGGTCTGAGCTTACAGCTCATGTTCACAGCTGGGAACAGTGCACTCATTTCAGGACCAGTCTTCTTTGAGTGGCAGGGCAAGACACCCCAGCCTCCTTTTGGAGACTGGAGGTGTCCCTATCATCGCTGCTTTATGGTGAGGGCAAGGTCCTGCGAAGGCCCACAAGAAGGCTTCTGATGACATTCCTGATGGAAGTGACCAGTGGTGGTGCAGAGAGGATCATTAGAGGTCTAGGCTCATGCTGTTTGGGAATCCAGGGATTCCTGACTAGGGCACCAGATGATGGGAGGGTGTGATGTTGACGAAAAGGGCCATTATTACTCGAGTCAGTCTCTTGCCCTTATCCAACTTTTGTAGTTCTCTCTTTATCTAATGGCCTTAGACTTTCTCCCAGTTGTTTAGCATTAAGTATCATTTGTTGAACTCAACTAGAATTAGTTTTGGGGGATCTGTATTCTTTGGGCTTTTCTGCTAGATTGCCAAGCTAATTTGGTCTAAGTCTAATTGATTAGAGAGTTTATGATGCCTTCTTTAGGCACTTCAACTAGGATTCCAGGTTTATTAGGTCTAAGTTTAATCACCAAAGACTACTGAGTGCTATTATTTTGAATCATATAGTTGCCCCTTGCTTATCCCCACTTTGTTTCCTATGAGCATTTTTGGAGAGACAGAGAAAGAGAGAGACCACAGCACCAAAGCTTCCTTCAGTGTAGTGGGGTCAGACTCGAGCCTGGCTTGTGTACCTGGGAAGGCACAACACTATCCAAGTGAGCCATATCACCATCACCACCACCTCACTGCCCCCACCCCTACATCTTGGTGACTCTTAAATAGTCTTCTACAAAGCTTACACAATGCCATTAATGGTGGATAGATGGGTGGATGGAGCAAGGAAAGAAGGGAAGGAGCAAGAAGTAAAGGAATACACAAGAAGTAATGAATGAGTGAGAGAGTAAAAGGCCTTTTGCCCAGAGGATCCACTATTGTTCTTTCTAAGGGCCAGAGGTCTGGTTCACTAGTGACAGGATGGAGAAAAGGCAGGTTTATCTCCCAGTGGCTCCAGCTGCCCCTCCTCCCTGCCTGGGGCCTCTCTTCCACAGTATTCATCACACAGGCCTGGGCTCAATGAGGGGAAAAAAATGCAGAAGCAAAGCAAGGGTGGCCCTGCCCCGTGAAATCCTCTTCTTCAAGGGCCACTGCCTCTACAGGAAGTCACTGAGGGACAGACCAACCTGCTGGGCCCCTTTATCCCACGGCCTCCCGACACCCCTGACACCCCGGAAGCTAACTGTGACCACACACAGCAGGAGAGAACACAATCAGCTCAGTCAGGGACTCACTGGTTGTCACTGGCAGTGACAAATTCTCCATGCTGCACAGACACAAAAGGCGAGGCCCAGTGCAAACAAGAGAAGCCACATTTAACAATGACACTTGGGCTTTACCAGAACTCTCTTCACTGCAGTTCTCATCGAGGTTTTTCACTGTTTATTTTGCTTGGTTTTTTTTTTTTTCTTTGTTTTGTTTTTTAGATCTCCTTGCCCTTTCTGGAGGGAAAAGAAGCAACCCAAGAAAACAAACTGACATCAGAATTGTGGTAAAAAGGAAGCTGCAGGGGGAAAAACAGAGGAGTGCTTTAGCATCTGGAATTTCAGTGGCAATTTTTAGTAGAAGCAGCCCTCGTGACTCTGTCTCATCTCTACAAAGGAAGCACTTCTGTTGTCTGGGCTGCCTAAGCCTCTATTTGCAAATTAGAGTGGGTGCACTGACCTGATTCACAAAGCCCCACCTCAAATAATCCCAGGTAACCCATGTCTTCTCCTTTTATTTTTAAATTGCCACCAGGGTTATCGCTGAGACTCGGTGCCTACACAGCTCCATCATTCCTGGTGGCCTTCTTCCTCACCTCACACCCACCCACATTTTTTTACTTTCTTTTTGATAGAGAAAGAGGGGGGAAGAAGTAGAGAGGGAGAGAGAGAGAGACAGAAAGGAAAGACCTGCAGCACTGCTCCACCACTCCTAAAGTTTCCTCTCTGCAGATGGGGACTGTGGACGTGAACCCTGGTCTTCTTCATACACAAGGCACGCACTTGACCAGGTGCACCAACACCTGGGCTCAGAAACTTCTGTCTATTACTGCCTGTTTTATTCTCCCTGATCTCTGAAAGATCCAAGTATAGTGATGTGACAGCACTGTTCAGGAAAACAAGAAACTATTGAATGGGTAAACAGGAAAGTCACCTCAGACTAGTGAAATAGCTCACTTGGAGAGTGTGCTGCTTTGCAGTATGCTCCATGAAGGTTCATGCCCAGCCCTCACTGCACTGAGGGAAGCTTCTGTGCCATGATTTCTTTCCCTCTCTTGCTCTGTCTCTCGGTCAGAAAGAAAGAAAAAGAGAGAGAGAAAGAGAGAAAGGAAGGAAGGGAGGTAAGGAGGGAGCAAGGGAGGAGGGAGAAGAGGGAGGGAGAATAAAAAAATAGAGAGGGGCCAAATGGTGATGCACATGTTACCATACACAAGGTCCTGAGTTCAAGCCTCACCTGTTTTGCAGACACCTGTCATGGGCAAATGAGAAATTGTACCCAGCAAGGCAGGCACCTCAATGGTAAAGAAAAGATGACAAAAAATATGCCTGTGGCTGGGAGTATGGATCGACCTGTCAATGCCCATGTTCAGCAGGGAAGCAATTACAGAACCCAGACCTTCCACCTTCTGCATCCCACAATGACCTTGGGTCCATACTCCCAGAGGGTTAAAGAATAGGAAAGCTATCAGGGGAGGGGATGGGTTAGGGAGATCTGGTGGTAGGAATTGTGTGGAGTTGTACCCCTCTTATCCCATGGTATTGTCAATGTTTCCTTTTTATAAACAAAAAAATAAATAAAAGTAATAAAAGTAAAAAATAAACACTCTCCTTAAAATCATATATATATATGCCTGTGGTCTGGACAGTGTCACAGTGGATAAAGTGCTGGACACCCAAGCATGAGGCCCTGTGTTCAAACCACCCCATCCCCAGTTTCATTAATAAACAAATAAATTGACCTTTAACAACAACAAAAAATACTTTTAACAACAACGACCAGGAAAAAAAAAAAAAAAAAAAAAAAAACGCCTGGCAAGATAGCTTACTTGGATAGTGTGCTTGCTTTGTCAAGGGTACAGCCCAAGTTTAAGCCCAACCCCCACCACACTTTGGGAAACTTCACTGCTGTGGTTTCTTTCTCTCTGTGTCTCTTTATCTCTAAGTGCTGAAGTCCCAGTAATGGCAATAAATATACCCCCAACTGGTGACCAAGAGGGTCCTGTATACATAAATACAAGATAATGTGAGTCCATGTATCTAGTGCCATCTCCAGCAAGCAGGGGGAGTTAAACAACTGCTGAGTTTCCTTCCTTTCCTCTTTTCACATTTCAGGCCTCTCTCTCTCAGGGCCCAGTGCCCTGGCACTCACTCCTGGAGAATTCTTCTTACAGCCCTCCAGACATGAGATGCTTGCCCTGACTCCTCAGGTGTGCTGTTTGGACCCACCAGACCAGACCCAGAGACCCTGGAGCAGGAACCTCGCCTGATGATCAACTCAGACCCCACACACAAGGGACTCTTCCAAGGCTCCGCCTGCTTCACTGTAACTTAGAAGGGATGGAGCTTCAAAAAGGAAGAGACAAGGAGTCCAGTAGTGGCTTACCCAGAAGAGCATAGACCTTACAGTGCAAAAAAAGTCTGGGGTTCAAGCCCCCAGTTTCTCTCTCTGAGGGGAAAAGGCTTCATAAGTAGTGAAGCAGGTCTGCAGGTAGCTCTCTGTCTCTCTCCCTCTCTAGCTTCCCCTTCTCTCTCAAGTTCTCGCTGTGTCTATCAAAAAGGAAAGAATGAGGAGGGGGCCAGGCAGTGGTGCAGCCAGTTGAGTGCACACTTTACCAAGTACAGGGACCCGGGTTCAAGGTCCCAGTCCCCACCTGCAGAGGGAAACTTCACAACTAGGGAAGCATTGCTACAGGTGTCCCTGTTTCTCTACCTCCCTTCTACATTTATCTGTGCTCTATCAAATAAGAAATAAATATATATATTTATTTAAAATGGCAGATGTAGTAATAGGGTTATGTGTGGCTTGGAGGGGGAAAAAGGACTAGACCTAGAAGAAAAGGGGGAAATTATGTACAAATGTAGACAGATAGTTGTAGAGATGACAGTTAACCCATGTCTGCAACCTTGGGAGAACTATGATGGCTTGCAATGGAGGGATTGGGGATTCAGAGCTCTGGTGATGGGAACAGTGTGGAATTATATTCTTGTTGACACGTAATTTTGTAAGTCAATATTAAATCACTAATAAAAATTACAGCAAACAAAAAAAATATAAAATAAAATGGCAGCCAGGAGTGGTGGGTTTGTCATGCAAGCTCTGAGCTCCAGATGCCCGTCCTCTCTGACCAGTCTTTCCCTCTGGCACAGTACCAGCTTCACCACATACCTGAAATGCTTTCTTTAATCCCTGTGATAGACACAGGGACTTTTACAGTTGTCCCCTACAGATAAGGAGACTGGGGCCCAGAAAAAAAAAATCACATTTGCAAAGTGTTACATCTTATACATGGCAGAAGTAGTCCCAGAGTCAGGACTGCAACCTTCCCCACTACCTGCAACCCGCAGTGCTCTGCACTCACACAGCCCAAGGCTGTAGGCAAGAGGAGGCCCCCAGCCTGGTGACAATACATGAGCATGCACCCCAGAATAAATGTTCTCCATAGCTTCCTTCCATTCTCACAGTGAGCCTGCAAGATAGATATAAAGCTCCTTTTTTTTTTTTTTTCATGGTTGAGAAATACTGAGGTCTGGAGAAGTTGACTTAAATTGTTAATTCAGGGTCAAAGAGAAAGCACACCTAGTAAGACTTTGCTAAGTGTGCCACCCAGGTTAGAGGCCCAGCACCACATGGAAGGTGCTATGGCATCAGGGGAAACTCCAATGTTGTAGTATCTCTCCTTCTCTCTCCCTGTCTCTACCTGAATGGAAAAACTGCCTGAGAGTAGTTAAAAATCACATCATGTGCAAGTCCCACACACACTCCAAAAATAATGTCTGCCCCATAAATTCACAGAGCTCAAAAGAAACTAGATCAGAATATCCATCTGCAGGAGTCAGAATCAGACATGCAGAGGAAACCAGAGCCACCACCTCCCAGACAGTCCGAGAGAAGATAAGCCTCCATCCATGTCAGGACTCCTGCACAACACCCCAGATACAAGCCATATTCCAGCCTGATACGTGTGCCTTGTCGGGCTGTCTCCCTCCACATGAGCCAGTTGTGTTATCTAGGCCAAAAGCACACGCGCTCATACACTAATGAGCTGGCTTGGCTATCTTTATCTGGGCTCAGCCGTCTGCTGGTAGAGAACAGAGCTCAGCATTATTATGACAGTGTGTGTGTGTGTGTGTGTGTGTGTGTGTGTGTGTGTGTGTGTGTGTGTGTGTGTGTGTGTGTGTGTAGGGTGAGGGGAACTGGGAGGGGGGCTGTTTTGATTTGGGGAAAAGACATTAGATGTTCGAGAAGCTTCAGAGTGACTTAGGGTGAAGGCATCCTAAAGGCTAAAGAGGAGAGCCCAGCAAGAGAGTTGGACACTAACAGAGAATATGAACTCTTCATTTTACTTATTTAGTTATTTATTTAGATAGAGAGAAACCAGGGAAGAGATGGGGAGGTAGAGAGACATTTCTCTACTGCAACATTTCTTCACTGCTTGTGAAACTTCCCCCCTACAGGTAGGGAGCAGGGCCTTGAACCTGGGTCTTTGCACATTGCAATGTGTGTGCTTAACCAACCGTGCCAACACCCAGTGGCCTGCACTTTCTTGATGTGGGCTGCTCTGAGGCAGGACGTGTGGAATCTCAGCTTTGAGATCCAGGGAACTCCCATCAGAGCCCATCCTGCCTGAATTCCAGCTGCTCTGTTTTCATCACTGTGTGGTTGTGACTCATCAATCTCACTGATCTATGTTGTGTCTTTGGGCTCAATCATTGCCTCTGCCTCCTCCAGTCCTCAGCCCCAACTGAGCCCTCCCTTCTCGTACACGGCTCTCCTTCACTGATGCAGGGGCCACAGAGTCACAAAGCACTCCACACAGAGACCCTTCAGTTGGACTTTCAAGTCTTGGAAACTGAGACCTGCTTGTTGTTAAAATTTCTGAGGCTCTTGCCGGGCTGGCTTGCTTCACGGCTGGTAACAGAGACGCGGAGACAACGGCTGGGCAGGGAAGCTGTATTTCTTTATTCAGGAACAACGATTCACAAATTAAGACAAACTAATCACCAAACAGAACTCTGCTGTCTCTTTGCGGCGGCACAAGCACTCCCTCTTACTCTCGAACTCAGGAACTCTCCAACTCTGGAACTCTAGAACTCTCTTACTGGGGAACCCTCTGAAACTCTGGCACTCTCGAACTCAGGAACCCTCTTTCTTACTCTCGAACTCAGAAACTCTCGCACCCTCGCACTCTTGAACTCCGGAACCCTCTCCCAGGGTCCCTTGGGGCGGGGCCAAGCAGGCCCGCGAAATTAACAGGACTCATCCAATTCTCTTGAAGGGGGAGGGCTAGAACAAGCCAATGTAAAGCATACGACAATTCCCCCTTTTCTTTTTAACTAAATGACTATAGTATCAAGGGTGTGGGGTGAACAGAAACATATATAACCAAAACCAGCATGTTGCCAAGGGAAGGCCTGAGGGGGCCATATCTGAAAAAAAAAAATTTTCTTGCCTCTGGGGGGCTACTTGCCTCGACGGGCAATTGCATGGGGGCGGGGAACGGCCTAGGGTCCCACAGGCAGCTGGCTGCAACTTACTTACTATGAAACAAAACTTGTTATTAGCATATCTACTGCAGGATCTAACGTTTTTAATAGAGAAGGAATTTGAGACTTTTACATATCAACAACGTCTTTTAACCTTTTGTTACACCCATTCAAGATGGAGACACACCCTAGGTGTGGGCCGGAGAGGAAACCTCAGGCATGAGAATAATTAGCATAGCCATTGTGCGATCTACCATTTCTAATAGAGAAGGTAGTGTTTTACATATCAACAAGTCTATTTAACCTTTTGTTTAGACCAACTTAGTTGAAATATATTGATTGTTAACTAATTTTTACCTCAGACTTTAAATGTAAGTTAATTTTTATCTTTATGAGAATTACGTTGAAAACCTTTTTCATTTATCTTTGACTAGTAAGAATTTAGCCTTAAAGCTACTGTTTACCAAACTTTAAACATACACATAAACATAGTCATTAATACACGAGGAGAGAAACCTTTGTTACGAAGACATGTCATTTTAAACACGAATTTAAATCTATATTGTCTTAGTTGTTGGGGGGGGGGGGTTCACCATCCGGAGGTGGCTTCCCGCGCAGCTCCACTTCTAGGAATTGCAGGTTGCGATCTCTGCACAAATCTCTGCGTACTCCAGCTTGTCTGTCTTCAGACCGGACCGGCGGCTGGAGATCTCGTGTGCCCAGTTTTGGCAGGGAGCCCGGGGGTCCGGGAGGCCCGGGATGGTTCCAGAATTCATAGAAAGAGGGCAGGCAGGCCAGCTTTGCAGAAGGCGTGGGCCTAGGTGCCCAGGGGTGGCGGCCATGATGGGCCGCCGCGGCCCTGCCCCATGGCCCTGTCATGTCTGCTGCCCTGTTTGCAGTGGCCGAGCAGTGTGGAGGGATCACGCGTCCAGTGCCCTGCGCCACGCGGTGGAGAGCTGGCTCCTGTGGGCTGGCCTCGGGCTCTTGTGTGTTGGCATAGGGCTCCAGCATGTTGGCATTGGGCTCCAGGGGCTCTTGTGTGTTGGCGACAGGTTCTTGCATGGTGGCGTAGGCCTCCTGCGGGCTGCGGGGCTGCGGGGTTGCTGGCGCGGTGCGCGGGGTTGTCTGGGCGCAGCCGGCTGGCTGGCTGTTTGACCAGGTGGAAACAGCAGCTCCGCGCCTTGCCTCCCGCCCGCTGGCTCTTCCCGCTGGCTGTTGTGAGTTCGCCAGAGCGAGTGGAAACCACAGAGTGGTCCAGAGATAAATGTTCCAGAAACAGCAAAACAGTCTCGTGAAGAAAGAGCAGAGGCCTTTGGAGATCTCTTCACAAGCAGAAGAGAAGGCCATAGTGCATAGGTAGCCAAATTGTCTTTACTTATCTGAGAGATGCGCAGGTCAGGTCCACGTGGGCGCCATTTGTTGTTAAAATTTCCGGGGCTCTTGCCGGGCTGGCTGGCTTCACGGTGGGTGGTGGCCCGTACGGGGAGTTTCTGAGTTCGAGAGTAAGGGAGAGGGTTCCTGAGTTCGAGAGTGCCAGAGTTTCAGAGTTCCTGAGTTCCTGAGTTCGACAGAGTTCCTGAGTTCCGGAGTTCGAGAGTGCGAGGGTGCGAGAGTTTCTGAGTTCGAGAGTAAGGGAGAGGGTTCCTGAGTTCCAGAGTAAAAGAAAGAGTGCTTGCGCCGCCGCAAAGAGACAGCAGAGTTCTGTTTGGTGATTAGTTTGTCTTAGTTTGTGAATCGTTGTTCCTGAATAAAGAAATACAGCTTCCCTGCCCAGCCGTTGTCTCCGCGTCTCTGTTACCCACCGTGAAGCCAGCCAGCCCGGCAAGAGCCCCGGAAATTTTAACAACACCTGCTCTCACCTCCACCCTTCACTCCTCATCCTTCATCCTTCACCTGGAAGACTGCTGAATAGGGAAGCAGAAATGTCACCTGAGGCTGGAGAAATAGCTCACTTGGATAGTGTACTGCTTTGACATGTGCACTACCTAGGTTCAAACCCAACCCCCACTGCATTGAGGGAAACTTCTGTGCTGTGATCTCTTGCTTTGCCTCTCAGCCTGTGAAAAAAGAAAGAAGGAAAGAGAAGAAGGAAGAAAGAGAGGAAGGAAGGAAGAAAGAAATGGAGGAAAGATAAGGAAGAAAGACTTAAAGAGAGAAAAGGGGGGCTAGACTATGGTGCACCCAGTAGAAGGCACACATTCCCATGCACAAGGACCTGGGTTCAAGCCTCACCCGTTTGGAAGACACCTATCATGGGGAGATGATAAATCGGACACGTGTGTCAACAACTCTACAGTATACAATCAAGCCCCCAATACAACAATTTAAAAAGTGCAGTTTAAAAATGTAGATGACACCCCTCCTATCCTATGGTTTTGTTAATGTCTCCTTTCTTAAATAAAAAAATATATATATGTAGATGACGAGTCCGGGTGGTAGCACACCCAGTTAAGCGCACATAGTACTATGAGAAAGGATATGTGCATAGACTTGGGTTCGAGCCCCACTCCCCACCTGCAGGGGGAATGCTTCACAAGCAGTGAAGAGGGTCTACAGGTGTCTTTCTCTCCCTCTCTCTGTCTCCTCATCTTCTTTCAATTCCTCTCCCATCTAATAAAAATAAATAATTTTTAAAAAGGAGGAAAATGGCTACCAGAAGCAGTGGATTCATAGTGCTGGCACTGAGCCCCAGTGACTGGAGGCAAAAAAAAAAAAAATTATATGACTATAGAGCTGGCCCCTGCAAAGTTCTCTGGGGATGGCATTATCTCGGTGCATCAATATGTTTTGGGGTGCAGAAACATTAGATCCTCACTTACCACAGCCTCTTCAGGAGTAAAAATAAAATGCATTGTATTGCTTAGTTATTGCCATAAACCTGACAACTCCAGAACTTAATTAATGGGTTTTCTGACACATCAGGCTGTTGGCAGGCTGATAGTCAGGGTGACTGAGGCTACTGGGCCACATGTCTCATGTCACCAGAAACTAAGCCAGGCTCTTCATTGGGTGGTAGTCACAGGCTCTGAAAACAACTCAGGTGGCTGGGTAGATAGCTGAGCAGGGAGCATGCATGCCATGCCAGGAGAGACCTTAAGCTGGACCCCCAGATAACTGAGCAGTGCTCTGGTCTTTCTCTTTCTCCCCCGACCTTGTAAAATAAATAAATAAATAAATAAATCTCCTTTTAAAAAGGAAATAAAAACATCAAGATAAGACAGGCCAGATCAAGTCAAGTGACAAAATCCCATCTGGCAGTGGTGAGGGGGAGGCAGTTGTGTGGGGGCTGTCTTAGGCAGGGGGTGTGCAACCCTTTCTTCCACTAATTGCAAGGGTTAAACCAGGAATAGATAGGGAAACTTTTTTTTTTTTGCCAAGGGACATTTGGATATTTCTTTTTTTTATTAGTTATTTAATAATGATTAACAAGATTATAAGATAACAAGGATACAATTCCACGCAGTTCCCACCACCAGAGTTCCATGTCCCATCTCCTCCATTCTTTATTCTTTATCCCTTTGGTGCAGAAGGTGGGAGGTCTGACTTCTGTAATTGCTTCTCTGCTGGACAGGGACATTGGCAGGTCGATCCATACCCTCAGCCTATTTCTATCTTTCTCTAATGGGGTAAGGTCTCTGGAGAAGTGAGGTTCCAGGACATATTGGTAAGGTCGTCTACCAAGGGAAGTCAGAATGTAATGACAGAAGCATCTGTAATTTGGTGGGTGAAAGGCAGTAAGACATAAAGCAGGACAATTTGTTTAGTAAACAGGAACCCAAATGTAGGAATAGAGCAGATGAAATTAGGAGTCTTCAGGTGGGATGAAGCTAGGAAGTTTATTTTAGATATGTTCCAGGGGGCCCATGACTTTAGTCATTTTTGCCTAAGCCTGATAGCTAAATATGTAGGTGAACTAACAATATTGTCCGGAAAGATGGAGTCAGAGTTTAGAATAGAGTTAGAAAGCTGGATTAAAGGCAGAGAGTAGCTCCTAAACATGAGGAAAGTATAAAAATACCAATAATTATTTACTCCATTGATCGACCTGGGTCCCATATCTATTCATATTTGGCACAGAAGCCTGTGTAGCTTATGACTCCCTCTCAGTCTGAACTCAAAGTCCATGGTCACAGCTAGGAACATTCTAGGCTGCACTCATTTCAAGACCAGTCTTCCTTGAGTGGCAAAGTAGGTTGAACTAGCCTCCCTTCAGGGAGTGGGGTAGTCCCTACCATTGCTGCTCTACAGTGAAGACAAGGTCCTTGAGAAGCCTACAAGAGGGCTTATGATGAGATTCCTGATGGAGGTGCATTTGTATAATTCTAATTCTGTGAATTCTGTGTTCTAACAGACAGAAACAGTAGTGGAAGAGAGAGAGAGAGAGATCATGGCACCAAATCTTCCTTTAATGTGGTAGAGGCTGGGATTGAACCCCAGTCATGTATAGGACAAAGCAATGCAGTATCAAGCAAGCTATTGTATTTCTTCAGCCCTCTGCACTTGTTTTTATTTCAACAATTATTTATAACTCTTCCATCTGATGCCAGGGATGGGTGCTAGAGTCATGATGCTGCTATTGGAGGTTGTTCTAAATGAGTGCCTCCAGGCCCTTTCTAAGCTCAGTTCTCTGCTTCTCCCCAGACCCAGTGTTACCATCTGTGCTGGGGAGGACAGGTGCACTCAGGCTAAATGCCATGCTCCCTCTCTAAACTCCAAGGGCCTTTCATTCTGGAAACTGCAAGCAGAGAATGTCCAACGTAAACATTCTGGGTTGACAAGTTGGGGGTCCCTGGGCAGCTGAGTTCCCTTTTAAGTCTAAGATTCTAGGGGTAAAAACATGAACCAAGGAAAACACCTGCATGATATCATTCATCACAACCAATGCCATGGAGAAAATAGTCAGCCCCTGGGAACCAGTATAGGAAAACCACTAAGAAGATCAGGAAAGCAAGACAGGATCTTCAAAGCATGCCCAAGAAGAGTACTTGGGTCAGGAGCAAACCTGCTTAGTGCCATGTCAAAATCCATCCTCCTCATCGAGGCCAATAGTGGGGGAGATACATAGTGGTTATGCAAAAAGCCTTTGAAGCCTAAGGCTCCAGAGTTCCAGGTTCAATCCCCAGCACCTTAATAAACCAAATCTGACAAGTACTTTAGAGAAAAAGAAAGGAAGGAAGGAAGGAAGGAAGGAAGGAAGGAAGGAAGGAAGGAAGGAAGGAAGGAAAGAAGGAAGGAAGGAAGGAAGGAAGGAAAGAAGGAAGGGAGGGAGGGGGAGAGGAAGGAAGGAAGGAAGGAAGGAAGGAAGGAAGGAAGGAAGGAAAGTAGAGAGGGAGGGAGGAAGGAAGGAAACTTAGTAAAGGTAAATATTCAGCCTAACTCAGAGATTCATACTTTAGTGAACAAATGTCAGGGGCAGGGTCACTAACTGATCCTGCTAGCCTGAAATAAAAAGCAAAACATTATGTAGCGGGTTTTAAACCCAACCCTGCCAGTCTGTGTGCAGCACCCATCACCTCCCAAGATTTCAGAGTAACCCTTTCTGCCCACCGTCAGGATAAGGGTGGGAGAACCTTCAACTTGCCTTCCTCCCTTTCCAAATCTCTCACGCAAATGCGGAGTCTGTCAATTCCTTTCTTCCTCTGGTCTATGTGGAACCTCAGAACCTCAGGCACAAAAGTCTTTTGCATAACCATTATTCTGTCTGAACATTTTTGTTTAATGTTATTGCATTATCTGTAACAGGCTTTCTTCCCCCAGTAAGTACTCCAACATCCCAATTACCCATGCACTATTTTCTCTTTGCAATCAGTTACCCAACTTCTTTTTTTAATTTTTTTATATTTATCTATTTATTTCCCCTTTTGTTGCCTTTGTTGTTTTTATTGCTATTGTAGTTATTATTGTTATTGTTGATGTTGTCATTGTTAGATAGGACAGAGAGAAATGGAGAGAGAAGGGGAAGACAGAGAGGGGGAGAGAAATACAGACACCTTCAGACCTGCTTCACCACCTGTGAAGCGACTCCCCTGCAGGTGGGGAGCCTGGGGCTGGAACCTGGATCCTTAGGCCGGTCCTTGCGCTTCGCACCATGTGCAATTAACCCACTGCACTACCGACCGACTCCCTAGTTACCCAACTTCTATATTATCAGCCTCCACTATATCTGTGGCACATTCGTTTCTCTCATGTACATCACCATTCTTACTTTCTTTTACTTTCCTTTTCTTTTCTCCCCGCCTCCTCTTCCTTCTTAGTGGTGGGATAGAGGATTGAACCCGAGAGCTCACAACTTCTGGCAAGAATATTGAATATTGTCTGTGTATTCAATATGCTGTCTCCCAACCTCCTCCCCTTTCTTACTTCTAAGGATTGTTGTCTGAGCTTTCTACACTTGTTTCTCCACCTTTGTTAATTAATAGCCTATGTGACAAAGCCTAGTTCATATCTATGTTTGAGAATCAACATGAGAGGATTTGCCTGGATCCTGCCAAGTCACACCCGTCTTTCAGATTCTGCTTCTAGAAGTCCTCTTATCTCCCTCTCTCTTCCTTCTTACCATCCCAACCCACCCTGAGCTAGAAGTTGCCCCACTATCCTCTGAACTCCTATGACTATGTCTTTATACTTGTCCTAAGACACATTACTTCCTACATTGTGTCGTAAATGGTCTCAGGTGTTCTTGTCTCCCTGCTAACAAAGATTCCTTGAGAGATTTTAATTCTTTTCTATTTTTTTAAGTCCCCTAGAGAATCATGGTATTGCTTTAGGGCAGATTTGCTGAATGGATGCAGGAAAGAATAAGTAAGTAATAAATAAATTAACATAGACCCTCTGCTTTCAAAGAGAGTGATCACACAGATCTTTGGGCAGGGATTTTGGAATTTCTGCCCAGTTATAATTTGGTGATTGTAAAAGTACCACTTGAATTATTAACCAGAGCCATGTCTCCTGACAGCCATCTACAGTCACCTCTGTGGAGAAGCGATGAAATTAAAATCTGCTGTGCGGTGCCAAATTCCTGGACCAGCCCTATCTTTCTCCCTCCCCACCCCCTAGGTATGGAAGTCTGAAAGCAGCAGCAGCTCTGCAGTTTCTTGCTGGAACTGTGAACAGTCCCCCCACAGCGCTGGCCACCCCACCCCCAGCTTCAGCTCCAGCCGCCTGAGCTCATGTCTTCTAACCTAATTCATTTTCGAGATAGATGGAGCAAATACCTAGCAAATATTATTTATGACTTTGTGATAAATAAGCCTTTTACAGAAGTTATTCAAGGAGTTCTGGGGAATTTCAAGAATAACTTTCAGCAAGTTTCAAAGGTCGGGTCAGCCTGGGATACTGAGCCCATAGTATTTGCCATTCCATTCATCTGTTTTGAATTATTGGTCTTACCCAGCTTCAGTCAGCTCTCAATGGACTGGCTGTGCTTTAACTCTCTGGCTGTATTTTATTTCGATAGCGGGCAAGGGACGTTAATAATTATTATTTGTGCTAGGTTGACAGTGGGGAAGGAAAAAAAAAGGTGGGGAGAATCTTAATGAAATCCAAGCTCTAGCAGATGTGCTGGCAGAGATGCAGTCTACCTATCCAGCCACCCCAGTCCACATACACCACAACTTCATAAGCACAGCAGTGATATCTTCTGTGCAGAGTACAAAGGTGCCATGTTGAACCTACAGCACAGAGGTGGGGTCATAAGGCCAGGGCTTTCCCATAGAGGTAAGGAAACAAGCTATCCTAGGCCTTTTGGTAATGCATAAACACAGATATGATCCTCTATAGAAGCTTCACACAAATCTTCTTGGGAGCAGAGACTATGCCTCACTCAAAACAGAGTCTGTAATAATCTGATGTTCTATCAGCACCTAGTAGGCACAAACTGGGTTGGGTTGGGTTGGGTTGGGTTGGGTTGGGTTGGGTTGGGTTGGGTTGGGTTGGGTTAGGTTGGGTTGAATTGGGCTGGGCTGGGCTGGGCTGGGCTGGGCTGGGCTGGACTGGGCTGGGCTGGGTTGGGCTGAGTTGGTTTGAATTGTGTTGGGTTCAATTGATTTGGGTTGGGTTGGGTTGGGTTGGGTTGGGTTGGGTTGGGTTGGGTTGGGTTGGGTTGGATTCTATTAGACTGAATTCAGTTGGGCTAGGTTAAAGAGAATTTAATCAAATTGGGCTCTCATTCCCCTTCACTGTTAACTGTAGTGTCCTTCCACAAAATTTCAAAAGTTTTTTTTCTATTCATTTGTTTTTTTGTTGTTGGTGGGTGAGATTTATTTTTTTTCTGGCTAGTTTGTTTATCTTAGTTGTTTGGATTGGGTTTGATTTATTTTGAAAATAAATTTTCCCAAGACAGAATTCTAACTTAGAATGCAAAGGTCTTTCCAGATCTAGACATTTCTCCCTAGATCACTTGTCAAAATTTATTTTCCATTCAAAGACCTCAGACTATCCACCCACTATTCCAGAAATGGAATGCAGTAAATAATTAGAGAATACTATTTCATCTGACACCCTTTTAAAATATTAAAATTTGAATTGCCTTGGTATGGTCTTAAAAATTACTTAAAAAAAAAAAAATCCTAGCCTGCTCTACTAATTTGAAACTCTTTATTGGCATAGCCCACTGGGCACACATGAGCTCTTTAAAAACACTTGGTGAAATGAATTGACTGCAGAAAGCCTGGATTTGTTCAACTCTTTGGATGTTTGTTTTTAACTTCAGAAGGTAGAAAAATGTCTCCCCCTCTGAGAAATCAATCAAGGGCTCCCTTTGTCTTCAAACTGAGGCACTTTCTACTCAATCCTGTTCTTATAAACATCTGTCCCTCTCACTTTACACAGTAAATATGGCCCGAAGAAAAGCTACCTTGGTTAGTTTTTTAAATCAAATTATATTTAAATGCACTAGTGGACATTTAAAGGCACACCTCCTACAATGTGAACAACTCCAATTTACTAGCCTCTTAAGTTTGAATTTTTCATATTGGCTTTGCACAAGGAAAAGTCGTATCTTTCTTGCTCTTCTTTAAGGGGAAAAAAAGGATAGAGAACTTTCAACAGGTGGGTGGTATGTAATCTCATGTGTACAATCCAGATTTGAGCCTGGTCCTCACCACATTGAAGGAAGCTCTGATGCTGTGGCCTTTTTCACTGCCTCTCTACCTCTGCCTCCATCTGAAGTTAAACCAAACCAAACCAAACAAAGATGCCTTTTAAATCACAAGGAGGGTCATTGACAGAGGATTCAGTAGAATGGAGTCACAGGGAAGAGGGAATAGGGAATTAAGTCCATTGGGCAAGAAAGGTTGAAATCCCATGACAAGGGCTTCTTTTAATTAGTTATTTAATAATGATTGATAGGATTGTGGGATAAGAGGAGTACATTTCCCACCACCAGAGTTCCACATCTCATCCCCTCCATTGGAAGCTTCCCTATTCTTTGTCCCTCTGGAAGTATAGACTAGAGAACTTTCTGGGGTGCAGAAGGTAGGAGGTCTGGCTTCTGTAATTGCTTCTCCACTGGACGTGGTTGTTGACAGGCCAATCCATACCCCCAGCCTGTTCCTATCATTCCCTGGTTGGGTAGGGCTCTGGGAAGATGGGGTTCCAGGATTCACTGAGGAGGTCATCTGCCCAGAGAAGTCAGATTGGCATCATCGTAGCATCTGCAACTTGGTGGTTGAAAAGCATTAAGATACAAAACAGAACAAATTGTTTAACGATCAGGAAACTGAAGGGAAGAATATAGCAGGTAAGATTTGGAGTCTTCATACTGGAAGAAGCTAGGAAGACTATTTTAGGTATATTCCAAGGGGCCCATGACTTTACTGATTTTTGCCTCAGCCCAATAGCTAACATGCAGGTGGGCTGAAAGTATTGTCTGGGAAGATGATGCCAGAGCTGAGAATAGGACTAGAAAGCTGAATCAGGGCAGAGAGTAGCTCCTAAATTTTGTGACATAGCCCATAAATAGGACTTTGGGACTTGATTAGTATAAGACTGAAGCGGAACTGTGAGAATGTAATTAGCATATGGCTGACATAAGGCTAACAACTTACAAAAACCAAGTTATTTAACTTTCAGGGGGCTGGAAGTCTGTCCATTTTTTTCCCACCTCCTGCTCCTGCTTGCACTCAGGCCAGCCCAGCTTCTCAGGGCCTGCCATGCTGTCTATCCTGGAGACAACATGTGGAGCTGAACTTTGGTAACATGGATTCACAGGCCTGGCCTACTCTTACTTCTGCCAATAATTACCTATTCTATTGTACATAAAATATACAGTTCAGTACTATACCACCAAGTAATAAGTCTTTGAATATTTTTTTAACCTTTGAATATTTTAAACCAGCATCCATCTATGCTCCCACTAAGTCCGTTTCTTAAAAATTACAATATCCAAATATGGGGAAAATATATAGATACTGCTAACTGTAAACCTAAGACCCATGTCTAGCCATACTTAGCTTCTGCATCCCCACAGATCTGAACTCACATTCCATGGTCATAACTAAAAATATTCTAGGCTGCAATCATTTCAGCACCAGTCATCCTTGAGTGACAGAATACATTGACCCAGCCTCCCTTTGGGGGGGTGGGATAATTTCTACCATTGTTGTTTTACATTGAGGGCAATGATCTGTAGAGGCCCACAAGAGGGTTTATGATGTTGTTCCTGATGGACATGACCAGTGATGGTGGAGAGAGGGATCTGTTACAGTGCTAGGTCCATCATATCTGTGTGGGAATCCCAGGATTCCCTGACTAGGACCCCAGGTAATGGCAGTGACGAAAAGGGCCAACATTAAGGTGTGCTGGTCTCTTGCCTTTATCCAGTTTTTGTAGTCCTTACTTTATCTGACAGAGCTAGGCTTAATGTGATTAAGGGACGTGAACTAGGATGTAGGTAAGGGGGGTATCTAGGTCTAAGTAGAAAATATTTGAGTAAATACTTTATGTTGTCTTTTTTTGGTCTTTCTACTAGTTTGCTGCACTTATTGAGTGAGTGTAGACTATTGTGCACTTTTACTTTAATGTATATATTTCCCCTAATTTATAATTACTTGTGTATGTATGCCCTATCTTATGTGCCCTGGTCGATACCTAGGTTCTATATAACTCTGCCAGGAGGTGTGCCACCCAAAATGGAATTTAGGGATCCTATGAGCTAGGAAAGGTCTCATCCGAGCATTGGAGCTGGAGGGTTGACATCCTAGGCCTATCATCTCTGAACACAGTCCAAAGTGAAATATGTCAAGGTTGGCACTGGGTACATTGACAAGAACTTTTTTTCTTTTAAACATAATTTTTTTACAATTTTTATTAGTCATTTCCCCTTTTGTTGCCCTTATTTATTGTTGCTGTTGTTATTATTATGTTGTTAGTATTTTTGTTGTTGGATAGGACAGAGAGAAGTCAAGAGAGGAGGGGAAGACAGAGAGGAGGAGAGAAAGACAGACACCTGCAGACCTGCTTCACAGCTTGTGAGGTGAACCCCCTGCAGGTGGGGAGCTGGGGGCTGGAACTGAGATCTTAAGCAGGCCCTTGTGTTTGCACCATGTACATCTAACCCACTGTGCTACCAGCCGATGCTCTGACAAGAACTTTTGATGTAATTGGTCTTCACTTGCTCCTTCTCCCAGCTTTGTATTGGACGGGGTCCCAATATATTCTCCTTGGATTTCTGCAAGTTTCCCCCAGCTTCTGGATACAAATCCTCACTCAGGACCCTCTGTTCACATCTTGACTCTACTATTCTCTACTCTCTACCCAACCACATACACTTCGCAGATTACTGAGACAGGGTCCTACAATCTGATATGGCCCTGGGGCAAGAGAAAGGTGTCTAGAACTGCTCATATAACAAAGACAGTTCCCTGCCCTCCTGGTTCTCCTGCTGCCATGCGCTGAGTAAGTCTTATTATAGGAGCAGTTGCATTTCCCTAAACCCAACTCCTGACTTTTTTGCCTTCCCCCACCTGTACAAAACACTGACACTTACTGGGGAGGTTGATTTAAGCAATGTTCCACCTTCCTTGCTCTTTCAAAGCCCCATAAAGCAGGCTTCCCTTTATATATAAAAGCTGATGTAGCCATTTGGTTTTCTGAGGTACCACGTCAACAACCCTTTTGCTAGGCTACATTATCCAACCTTCTCTTTAAGTCTGTTACTACTGAATTCCACAAGTTAGGAGGAGATTACAAGATTTATTACATTAGAAGATTTTCCTTTTTTAATAAGAGAGAAAAGTGAAGGTTCTTCTCTACAAGTCAAAGCTACTGGGAACTACTAGCATGCCCTTGCTAAGCAACATCTTTGGGACCACTGGACCATGTGTGTCACCTTCTCCTGGACTTTTGCATTGTCTTCTAAGATCAGATAGTGTTCTGTTTCTCTCACCTCTGCTGGAGACCCCCTAATCTTTTTAGCACTTTTCCAAAGGCACAACTTCAGGTGGGAAAGCCTCATTATTTATTCTGTTTAACTTGCTACTTAACATACCACACCAAAAGATCATGGCTTAAAACAACTAATCATTATTATCTCTCATGCATACTTTGCTGGGCCTACTGGGGGCCAAATCTGGAGTCACTCAAAGACTAAATTAGACAGGACATCCAAAATGGCCCATTCGCATGGGTGACAGCAGGAGGCTGAGAATGACAGTTGTGGTTGTCCACCTCTAGAGCACATTCCTGTGGCTTCTCCATGTGGTCTCCAATGCGTTGTGACCAGGTCCCAAGAAGGGATGTTGCAGAAAGCTAGCAGAACACACAATCTAGACAGAAGTTACCATAGTGTTTGTGGCCAAGATTTAGAAGTCCCTGAAAGTTACCTCTATCATATCCTACTGTTTTAGACAAGGTGTTAAGTTCAGTCTAGATTCAGGTGAAGAATAATTCTATTCCACATCTTCAAGAAATGAGAAGCCCATAGGTCCTGGGGAGAAAAGCCATTAATGACAGCCATTTTGGCAAACTCTGTACCACACAGTTGTACCATAGTCTTCTCTTACCTAGAGATTACAAAACTATTTTGTTCATAACTAACCTGCTTCTCTTTTCTTTCCCTCAGACTCAAGATCTCTCTAATAAACGTTATTAGAAAGCCTATCAAGGACAGGAGATGATGTAGTGGATAAAGTATTAGACTCTCAAGTGTGAGGTCTTGAGTTTAACCCCTGGCTTCCCATGTGCCAGAGTGGTGCTCTGTTTGTTTTTTATCTCACATCCCTTCACAGACCAATCCTTGATACTATTTTAACACCAGAGCTGAGTACTGAGTGTTTCTCTCTCTCTCTCTCTCTCTCTCACTATTTTCTCTGTCTCATAATGAAATACATATTTTACATTATTGACTTTTTAAAACAAAGAATAAGTGAGACAAGCAGTGGCACACCTGGTTAAATGCACACATTACAGTACTCAAGAACCTAGGTTCAAATCCCTGGTCCCTACCTGCAGGGGAAATCTTTAAGAGTGGTGAAGCAGGGTTGCAGGTGTCTTTCTGTCTCTTTTGCTCTGTATCTCCCCCTCCCCTTTCAATTTCTCTTTGTCGCTATCCAATACTAAATAAATGAAAATATTTTTAAAAGAAAAATCTTAAAAATAAATAAGGTAAAAAAATTACAAAACAAAATCTGGTAACTAAAAAACTAGTAACTCTCTTAAACTCATGAGCTCTATAATGGCTGTCAACAGGGAGAGAGTTGGCCACAGAACTTTGGTAATAGATGCTGAGTTACACACACACACACACATACACACAACTGTGAAACTATACGCATAATATCTTATAATTTTGCAAACCAATGTTGAGTTACTAAGAATAAAATTAAAAAAATATATAAATATATCAAACCACTATTACTATTATATTTATTTATTTATTTTGCATAGATGATACCGAGTTGAAAAAGAAGGATGAAAACAGAACAGTTGGCTCAAATCTACCCCATTGTATTGGGGCCCTTTCTGAGCTTAGCTGAAAAAGGAGACTTTTCTGTGATCTAGTAGTTTTCAAATCTCTTCCCCAAACTTTCTCTCAGGAAAGGGAAAGTTGGGAAGAACTAGAGACACACAGAAGAACCCCTGTCATAAAGCTGTGCACAGAAGCAGCTCTGCTTCCCTTTTTTTCTTGCCAGGATACACCCCCAGCCCAGCAGTGACTTAGAGTGACTTCTTTGTTCCAAGCTACCTTTGCTCCTGGAGCCATCAGCCTCCTGGGGTCACTGTGGGCAGCTGACAAGAGGAAGAGTTTGCAAACTTGGTACTCTGGATAAAATCTACAAGCTGTTTTCCTAAAAGGTAGGGAGTTGGAGTGGGGGATGAGGAGGGGATGTGCTTGGGGCCTACAGGCTCTGGTCATTATATTAGAAAAGGGGTGAGAGGGTGGGGGGTAGAAGGGAAGGTAAAGGAGAAGAAATAAAGAGAGGCAGAGAGAAAAAAGGAATGAAAAGAAGAAAGAGAAAGAGAGAGAGAGAGAAAGAAAGAAAGAAAGAGAGAAAGAAAGAGAAGGAAAGGAAGGAAGGAAGGAAGGAAGGAAGGAAGGAAGGAAGGAAGGAAGGAAGGAAAACAAGGAGGAAGGGGAAGGGAGGAAGGAGGAAGGAAGGAAGGAAGGAAGGAAGGAAGGAAGGAAGGAAGGAAGGGAGAGAGAAACCCGTAACATCAACAACAAAATAAAATTAACAGCCTCCCTCTCAGATCCTCTGGGACCCAGAACTTCATTCAAAGTTTTCAGAAAATAGGGTCAGGCATGTCTTGTGACCTGAGACCCCAGAGCTCCTCTGTTCCCCATAATTATCTAATACAGCACTCTCCCTGCCAAATACAATGAAACAATTTGTCACTTCAATTATCTGTCAGTCAACACTGAGGCCTTTTCAACAGGCCAGCACATGTGTTTTGGAGAGCTTGTCAGTGAGGGCTGTCTAGCCAGACCCATAACCATGGAAAATGGAACCTTTGTTAATTCGGGTTCTTAGAAAAGTAAATCCATTCAATTTCTCTCCTCTCACTCCCTCTTCTTTTCTAAAACGCCTTCAGTTTGGAATTTGCACTGCGAGCTGAATTGGTCCAGCTCTGAACCTTAAATGACTGGTCAAAGGATTTGCATGAGGAAGCAGAAATTAATTATTCCTTTTGGGGCTTCCCCCCCACCCCGGTTTTCTGTAATTCTGTGTTTAAAGGGAGATTACACCCTGCGTTACCAGCAGGATGGGGTGGGGGAGGGGAAGTGGGGGCGCTCAGGGGGAGCTGGCGGAGAACTGCGATTTTACTAGTGCTTCCCCCAGTCAGTCAACCCTTTAGCTTTCTTGCCTCCCTCTCCCTTTCTCCCTGGGGCTGGTGAGGACCCAGAAGGAAGCTGCCCTCAAGACTCCTCAGATTCCTACCTTGAAGAAATCAATGGAAATTATCAAAGCTTAGCTTTATTTAATTAATAATCTTTTGATTCGTGATTTAATTTGACTTACAAAATTATAAGATAACAGGGGTATAATTTCACACCTTTCCCACCACCAGAGTTCTGTGTCCCCATTTTCTCCAATGGAAACTCTCAAGATCACAGATAAGGGTTAACTACTATTTCTATGATTATTTATATATGTATATATATATTTGCCCATTTTTTTCTACGATCGTGCCTTCTCTAAGTCACAACTACTACTTCTGAGAATCCTTCTTTTCCTCTTCTCTCTCCAAGCCCTGATGGAATTGGAGTTTAGCACCCTCTGGTCATCTTCCCCTCTGGAAGTATAGACCAAAATTCTTTTGAAGGTACAGAAGGTGGGAGATCTGGCTTCTGTAATTGCTTCTCTAACTGCTCCACTCCTGGACATGAGTGTTGGCAGGTCAGTCTATACCTCCCCCCCAGCCTGTTTCTATCTTTCCCTAGTGGTAATTAATAATCTTTAAGAAGACACTATGGTACAAAATGTGAAAGTTTCCCAATACAAGCTGTTTTATGTTCTCTAGTCTTGTTTTCATGATACTGTACATTTCCAGTACATTCTGGTTTTTCTGTCCTATTTTTCGCAATGTACGCCGCTCATTCTCATCTGCTGTTTTTATAATGTATGTCTAACCAGACAGACCATCAAGGACAAATGCCATCATCTCCAAACATCAAAAACAAACAAACATGAAGAAGGAACTTGAAAAGTATCTGTGTGGGGAGATAGCACAATGGTTAACCCCAACCCCAACCTCAACCCCAACCCCAACCCCAACCCCAACCCCAAAAAGGTTTTCATGCTGGAGGTACCAGAGGACTCAGGTTGAATCTCTAGTACCACCATCAGCAGAACAGAGCAGTGCTCTGGAAATGGAAGAGAGGGAGAGGGGAAATAGCATTGTAAATCAGCTATAAGATTTCCTTTGTGAACACTGAGTTTTCTCTACCTCTTTACAGTTGGCTGTCCTCTGCCTTCTGTCCTCTCTACCTAGCTGTCAGTATATTTACAGCTGGCCACTCTATGCCTCCTGCTGGCTACTCATTTGTTGGCAAATTTCCTAATAAAGGTCCCTTTTGTTTCTTTCTAAACTTAGCCTGTCATGATTTTTTTTCATAGACCTACAAGATGGGTTACACACAAATGCCTCTCAGAAAGGACAAAGGCTCTTGGGACCAAATAGTCCTCAGGGCAAATCCTGGCCCCCTATAACAGCATACCTGAGGCTGTTAGCTCCTGTGAGAGGACAGAGACCACCACTAGGGAGGGACAGAGACCACCTCCTTGTGTGAAGCTGCATGTATTCTGATCTCCATTTGGGTTGGGAATATAAGGGTGCTATAAGACAGTATAGCAGCAATGGAGCCAAAAAGGACTCTTCTTGGTTCAAGGTGGGGTCATAGGCAGTGTGATCCTGCCTTTGAATGTGGAAGCTGGGCTAGACACATGTGAGTCCCTTCTGGTAATGTTAGGCAGCTTTGGTTGGTTGTTTTGTTTTGATTCATCATTGTATTTATTTGTTGCTCTTATTATTATTGCTAGTACTACTTTTTTTTTAATAAGAAAACTTTTCAGCTCTGGTGGTACAGAGGACTGAACCTGGAACCTCTAATGCCTCAGGCATGAAAGTTTATTGTACTACCTGATGGTACTTTTTCCCCAGACAGCATTTCTTACTTTTTAGTAATTTTTAAATATATAATCCCATAAAAATTATAATATGTCACATACACACACTCAGAAAAAGAGACACACAGAAAGAAATGTAGCTTATATAATGTTATAGTGTAATTCTATTCCAAAGAAAATTTGCAAGAAGAAGAAGAAGAAGAAGGAGAGGGAGAGGGAGAGGGAGAGGGAGAGGGAGAGGGAGAGGGAGAGGGAGGAGATGGAGAAGGAGGAGGAGAAGAAGGAGGAGGAGGCGAAGGGGGCAGGGGGGAGGGGGAGGGGGAGGAGGAGAAGAAGAAGAAGAAGAAGAAAAGAGCCAGGGAGATATTAGCAGTATTAATGCACCAGGCTTTCATGCCTGAGTTTCATAGGTCCCAGGTCAATCCTCAGCACCACCATATGCTAAAATGAGCAGTATTCTGATCTCTTTCTCTCTTTCTGTCTCTGGACTAGATATATACATTTTTCAAAAAGAAAGATCCAAGTTAGAGTTATTAAAATATTTTAAGAAAGAAAATGAATTCCTCAGTTCTTAAAGCCCTGCCAGACTGAGAGTTTCTAACTTTTAGTCTAATGTTATTGACTAGTGTCTCTTTAAAAACAGACTTCTTACATGTATCCATAAATTAAGGCAAAATAAATACCTTAAAGCAAAGGTGCACATAATTCACAGTGAGTCAATAAATGCAGCAAACAAGTAGAAAGACCTAAAAAGACACCATAAAGTACCTAATCAAATAGTTTCTACTTAGAACTAGTTACCCTCTTCACCTATTTCTGATAACACTTCCCTCATCACTCCAAAGCTAACCTTGTCAGACAAAGTAAAGACTACAAAAGTTGAATAAGGGCAAGAGACCAGCATACGTTAATGATGACTCTTTAGTTATTACCAGGCTACCCCATCACCTGGGGCCCTAGACAGGGAGTCCTGGGATTCCCACACAGACATGATGGGCCTAGACCTCTAACAGATCTCTCTCACCACTGTCACTGGTCATCTCTATCAGGAACAACATAATGGACCCCTTTATAGGCCCCTAAGGACCTTGCCCTCAATGTAGATCAACAGTGGTAGAGACTGCCCTCTGAGGGGAGGTTGGTCAATATACTCTACCACTCGCGAGGAAGAAGAATCCTGAAATTAGTGCAGCCTGGAATGTTCCTAGCCATGACCACAGAATGCAAGCTCAGACCTACAGGAATACAGAGGTTACACAGGCTCCTGCAACAAATATGGGCCCCAGATCAAATCAGTGGGGTTTACAGTTAACAATATTTATATACTTTCCTCATATCTGGGAGCTACTCTCTTCCCTGATCCAGCTTTCTAGTCCTTTTTACAACTATTACACCATCTCCCCATACAATAACCTGGGTCCCCCTGCATATCAGATGTGAGGCTCAAGCAAAAACAAGTAAAGTCGTGGGCCCTTTGGAATATACCTAAAATAGACCTATTAGCTTTTTCCAAAACGGAGACCCCAAATCTTCATCTGCAATATTGTTGCCTTTAAGTTCATGATTACTCAACAATTTGTTCTGCTTTATATCTTAACTCTTTTGCAGTTACTAGGTTCCAGATGTTACCATGATTCCAGCCGGACTTCCCTGGGCAGATGACCCTACCAATGTGTCCTGGAGCCCCACCTCCCCAGATCCCTGTCCCACTAGGGAAAGAGAGACAGGCTGGGAGTATGGATCAACCTGCCAATGTCCATGTCCAATGGGGAAGCAATTACAGAAGCCAGACCTTCCACCTTTGGCATCCCATTAATGATCCAGGGTCCATACTCCCAGAGGGATAAAGAATAGGAAAGCTTTCAAGGGAGGGGATGGGATACATAGTTCTGGTGGTGGGAATTGTGTGGAATTGTTCCCCTCTTATCCTATGGTCTTGTCAATATTTCCATTTTATAAATAAAAATTACATAAATTAAATAATTAAAAAACAAACTATTATATTTACTGGTGACTGCAAAACATTAATCCCCCAATAAAGAAAAAAATGTTAAAAAAAAAGAAAAGCAGACTCCTTCCATTTTGAGTATCTATCTCAAGTTAAGTGGAGGTATAAACCAAAGCTAAAAAATACTCACTTTTAATTAATTTTGGACCATAATTATCTAAAGCACTGACAGCATAGCTTATAATTTTATACTTCACATTTATAATTTCACATGAATCTATATTTCATATTTAAAATGTAAGTGCTGTTTCTTTCAAGATTCTCTCAATTCATACCAAATAATATTGCATTCGCTGATCCCAACCTAATCAATGGAATGAGTACCACCTCAGCATGCTTCACTTCAGACTGTGTACAGAGACTTCAGGTGTGGAATGACAGCTCTTCAGCTTCATTACTCGGGTAAGACCTTTCCTTTCATAGTATTCTCTAATTCCATTCCAGGTGGTTCACTTCCTAACAAAGTCTCAAAGTCTAGATACACACCAGGTCCCATGAGATAGAGCATATGTTCTCACATATCCGTAAACTAGAGCAAAATATATACCTGAAAGCAAAAGTACACAATAGTCTTCAGTGAGTCAGTATAAAGTTCATAATGAAATAGTATCTAATTATACTTACATACCCTCCTCACCTACATCCTATTACAGTTCTCTCACTCACTCCCAAGCTAACCTTAGCAAAGCAAAGACTGCAAAAACTAAATAAGGGCAAGAGACTGGCATTTTTAATGATGACTCTTTAGTCATTACAGGCCACCCCATCAGCTGGGGTCCTAATCAGGGAGTCCTGAGATTCCCAAACAGACATGATGGGCCTAGACCTCAAATAAATCCCTCTCTCCATTATTACAGGTCTATCTCCATTATTACCTCTATCAGGAACAACAAAGTAGACCCCTTTGTGGGCCCACATAGGAGCTTGCCCTCAACATGGATCAACAATGGTAGGGAATGTTCCTCATACTCTGAAAGAAGGATGGACAACATACTCTATGCTACATCTGAGGAAGATGGGTCCTGATATAGGGTAGCTTGGAATGTTCCTACTACTCATGAACACAGAATGTGAGCTCAGATCTACAGGGATGCAGAGGTCACATAGGCTCCTAAGCTGAATATGGGCCCCAGACCAAATCAAATTGATGGGGTTTACAGCCAACAATATTTATACCCCTTCCCTATATTAGGGAGCTACTCTTATCCCTGATCCAACTTTCTGTCCCTTTTCCAGCCATGACATCACCTCCCCAGACAATAACTTAGATCCACTTGCATAACAGATTTCAGGCTCAGAGAAAAAAAAAAAAAAAAAGCTAGTATAACTACAGGCCCTTTGAAATACAACTAAAATATGCCTACTAGCTATCTACAAAATGGAGGAACCCCCAACAATTCATCTGCACTATTGCAGCCTTTAGGTCCATGATTGGTCAACAATTTGTTTAGCTTTTTATGTTAACTCTCTTTTCAACCACCAGGTTCCAGATGCTAGCATGATGCCGACCAGACTTCCCTGGACAGATGACCCCACCAATGTGTCCTGGAGCTCTGCTTCCCCAGCACCCCACCCTACCAGGGAAAGAGAGAGGCAGGCTGGGAGTATGGATCGATCTGTCAATGCCCATGTTCAGCGGGGAAGCAATTACAGAAGCCAGACCTTCCACCTTCTGCATCCACAATAACCTTAGGTCCATACTCCCAAAGGGATAAAGAATAAGAAAACTATCAGGGGACAGGATAGGATACGGAGATCTGGTGGTGAGAATTGTGTGGAGTTGTACCCCTCTTATCCTATGGTTTTGTTAATGTCTCCTTTTTAAAATAAATTTTAAAAAATTTAAAAATTAAAAAAAAATTAAGTGCTGTTATAATGTCATACCTAACACGTGTAGGTGGACATTTTTTACATTTTCCCCTTGAGTAAACTTGTGCCAAAGTGAACTACTACCACAAATATTTAGCAAGCATACAGCCAAACTATTAAACGTACCTCTATAACTGCCTTGGCAAAGCATAGATATTATGGATAAAAATCAGAAAAGATAGTGCTCAGCTGCAAATGCTGACTATTAAAAAATATTTCTGGAGAGTCGGACAGTGGCGCAGCAGGTTAAGTACACATGGCGCGAAGCACACAAACCAATATCAGGACCCCAGTTTGAGCCCCCGGCTCCCCACCTACAGGGACTTCGCTTCACAGGAGGTGAATGAAGCAGAACTGCAGGTGTCTGTCTTTCTCTTTCCCTCTCTGTCTTCCCCTCCTCTCTCAATTTCTCTCTGTCCTATTCAACAACAATGACAGCAATAACAACAACAACGATGACAAACAACAAGGGCAACAAAAGGGAAAAAATAAAAATAAATTTTGAAAAAAATATTTCTGAAGTTGTGGTACATTGCAGTTATTCTTGAAAGCTTTTGCAAATCAAATTCCCCACTCTGATCTTCTGAAGCAAAGAAAAATTTCCGCTTCCTTCCTAAACAACAATACAAACTAGCAGCAGCACTGGCAATACAATGGAGACTTCGCCCTTCTTTAGAACAACAGCAAAAAATTTACATATATATAGTCTTTTGTACTTGGACAGTCTTATCTAACTTTAGATAATTATCCCTCCCTCCATCTGAGAATCTGACTCTTCTCCCATGAAGTGATGTCTAGCCCTAAGCAATCTGAGGCTGGCCTCTACTCTTTCTGCTTAAACAGAGGATTTCTGGGGCTGGGCAGTGGCACACTGGGTAGAACATATATGTTACTAAGTACAAAAACACAGATTAAAGTCCCCCATCCCTACCTTAAAGGGGGAAGCTTCTTAAGTGCTAAAGCAGTGATGCAGTGGTCTCTTTCTCTCTCTCTCTCTCTCTCTGTTTCTATTTCTATTTTAAAAACTAAATAAAATTAAATAATTTAGCATGCTTCTAAAATTTATATACTTTATATTGAGATCTATATAGTCACAAGTACACAGATCCTTGTGTACTGAAACATACCAATTTTACTAGGTGTACCACCTCCCCCCCCCCAATAAATTCTTTTTTTTAAAAGAAACAGATTTTTAAATTTCTTTTATCTTTATTTGTTGGATAGGAACAGTAAGAAATTGAGAAGGAAGGGGGTGATAGGGAGAGAGACAGACACCTGCAGCACTACTTCACCACTTGGGAAGCTTTCCCCCTGCAGGTGGGAACCAGAGGATTCAACATGGGCCCTTATACACTGTAACATGTGCGCTCAACGAGGTACACCACCACCTGGCCCCAATTTTTTTTTTAAATGAGGGTTTCCTTCCAACCCCAAGACCAACACCACAAAAAGAATACTCTTTGATGTGTTTCAGACTGGGATTTCTGCCTCAAGATATGTGAAAGGTTTTTTAAAATATTCTTTTTTATGTATTTTGTTTATTATTTATTGGATAGAGACAAAGAGTAAATGAGAGGGGAAGAAGAGATGAGTAGAAGAGAGAAAGACACCTACAGTACTGCTTCACTATAGTCAGGAAGCTTCCTCCTTGTAGATGAGGGGAGGATGGACCTGGATCCTTGCACTTGGGAAATATACACTTAACTGGATGTACTGTCACCCGGACCCACCCCTGAAAGTTTTAAAATCAGATCTCACTTCCCTTTGCCCTTTCTGTCTTTATTATTTCTTTCTCTCTCTTCCCTGTTTGTTGAATTCCATAGAAGATGATTCCCAGTTCTCTAGGGATGATTAAGGGATTCTTTAGCCTCCAGGAGAGCAAAGAAAAGAGAAGGAAAGTAAAAAGCATTAGGAAGGATAAGAGGAGAAAACCATCCAGAGAAAGAACTGGCAGGGAAAAGGGAGGGGAAGAAACAAACAGGGAAGAAAGAGAAAGAAATGATAAAGACAGAAAGGGCAAAGGGAAGTGAGAACTGATTTTAAAACTTCCCCCCCCCATTTATATGTAAGTCCAAGTGGGGAGGTCCCCACTTTTGACTCCAGGAAGTCAGAGGTAAACCTGCTAAGAAAATTCGTTAATAAATGACCACCAGGTAGACTCAGCGGGCCAAATCCTCTAATGGGTCTTCCGTCTCTCCAGAACAGAAAGGACTTTTCTCTACTTAGGTGGTGGATTCCTCTAAAGAGGGATCCTGGCAACCAAGTTGAATGTAGTCCAAGAGGTAACTGGATGTTTTTTCACTTCAGTTATGAGTAAAACCTCTCTTTAACATACTTCCTAAAGGCTATGACCATAGTAGATGAAAACAGCTTCTCTTTCTAAACAAATACTCTGCAAGTTAACTTGGCCCTATAACAAGATCACTCATTTTGAGAAATTCCATGCTTACCCCCAGATGTATTTTTATTTATTTTATTTATTTTTATTTGTTTACTTATTTTCCAGTACTGGTTTGTGGTGGTGCAGGGGAATTGAACCTAGGATCTTGGAGTGTCAGGTAAGAAAAGTCTTTCTGCATAATAATGATGTTATGCCCTGCCCCCAAATATACAAACAAAAGGCAAGGTTATTTTTTATGGCTTCAGGAAAAAAAAAGTAAAAAATATAAGAACAGCCCCAGCAAAAGCATATGCATGACGCTTCAGCAACATTGTTGTTTTCAAAGGCTTCATTTCCAATGAAACCAGCTTCATTCTTTACTTGTTCAGATTTGATTCTGATTGACTCAGGGATTGTTCCAAAAATTCCATCCTACATTTTCAGTATAGGAAAATTAGCAGCTATTCTGGCAAGATCTAAAAAAAAAAAAAAAAAAAAAACTATGCTCCAATACTGGAGGCAATTCCAAAAGCAGAATATGGCAAGGGGAGCCAAAGTCTAGGCAGGATCAGGACAGTTTAACAAGCATCTTCTCTGAACATCCTGTGTCTAATGTTATAACAGAGAGGCCAGTGCCAAACCACTGAGCTGAAGGAGGAGGGTGGTGGAATGGAGACCACCAGTGCACAAATGCAGGGAGTACAGTAAGGGGGGAAATGGGGGTAGGGGAAGCAGACAGCCTGTTTTTTGTCAGTTATGGGACTGGCCTGCCAGGATTCTTACTGTCCCTCCCCTCCACCACCTATCCCCCAAACTCCATACTGACCTACTCCCCCTCCTGGAAAAAAAAAATCCCCTTTACTTTATTGACATCAGTGTTTAACCTTTCACCTCTAGCGACCTCCACTGTTTTCTCCTTGGGAAACCGGGTAACATGACTGCCCTCTCTCTCCTGGTCACTCCCCAGAGAAAAGGGGCCCCTGAAAGAGCCTTGAGCTGAATGAGCATTCTATACTGCACAGGCCAGGGGGCATCTGTGTCTAATTCCCTCACTGGTCCCGCACAGTTGGGGAACATTTTCTAAGGAAGTCCCCACAAACTGGGGGCTTCTGTCTCTCAGGAACCCTAGCTTCATGACAGACTGCCTCTAGAAGGCCTCAAGGTTCCCTCCTACGGACAGCCTCCCTCTAAATCTAGGAGGAAAGGCACATGGCCTACTGAGGGGCCTAGAGCCAGTCTCTGGAGAAAATCCCTTCATCCAGAAAAAAAAAAAAAAAAAAAGGAAAAGGGCACACAGAGAAAACAGGCCCAACGCTGGGTCAGTGAATGACAGTCTCACTGGTCAGGCCTGGGTCTCAGAGATGCCAGGCACTGAGGACAGCCATCCTGAAATATATATACTCCAATGTGTATGAAATTATACATAGATATTATTGTTTATGCGGTTGAGGCTTTTACATTTTTTTCTTAGACTCTACTCTGATTTAGCTTTCTCTGGCTAAACTTACAAAATGTCCAAAAATGGCAATGTGTACCATTTCTCCCCAGTGACTCCATGGAATAAATATTTTATATACAATTTACCCAGAAACCCGAAGATGATTTGCTTAAACCAGCCCAGATGCAAATCTCCCACCCTCTAAGAAAGAGTGAATTAAGCTTCCTGAGATGGAAAGCTAGGTCCCTTAAAAAGCAGCCATGACAACATTTTAAACACAACTTTGCTGAACCCAATGAGTTAATTTGAAAGTAAGTTAGTGAACATTATCTGTGCTTACAGAATCTTAAAACTTGCTTTGTAACTACTGATCTGTTCATTATAGTTAAACTTATCTTTTTCAAGCAAAGTGGTATAAAATGACTGCAGTTTGAGGTGAGATTGCTACCACGTTGAGAGCAGAGAGATAAAGGCCAGAAATCACAAAAGCTTGGGTTTTTATCTTGGGTTTGCTTCCAAGGAATTGAATGTTTGGGGAAATTGTTAGTGGTAAAGTTAATAACACATTCATATGTAGGGATAGAAACAGTGGGTTGTTTGGCTCTCTGGTCTAATAGGAGTATCAAATCAATATATGCAAAACTACATCAGACTTACAGATGAGCTAATCCTTGTGCAGGCCCTACACACAGATTTTAAAAAACAAAACAAATGAAAGATATTACATGGTAGTCTCCAGTGCATATCAGTAATCATAAATGTGCATATATTCCATTGCACCACCCATTTACAATAAAAATGTGAGACATATTTATCACTTACATATAACCACACAACTCAAAATAAGCATCTACTCAGAGTCTTCCTTAAGTCTTGTGTAAGGTTTATATTGAACTTGTCAAAATGTAGATTAAGGGCTGGTGAAATACCTCCCTTGGACAGTGGGTTGCTTTGAGCCTAGCCCTCACCACATTGAAGGAATCTTTCATGCTATGGTCTTTTTCACTCCTCCCTCTGTCTCTTTACTTCTATCTTTAAAAAGATAGTGGAGGGGCCAGGTAGTGGTGCACCTGGTTAAGCATGTACATTATAGTGCAAAAGAACCCAGGTTCAAGCCCCGGATCTTCACCTGCAAGAGGAAAGCTTCACAGGGTGGTGAAATAAAACTGCAGGTATCTCTCTGTCTCTCTCTTTCTCTATCTCCTTCTTCCCCCTCAATTTCTGCTTGTCTGTATCCAATAATAAACAAAAATATTTTTTTTAAAAGAAAAACCATAAAAAGTGGAATAAAACTTGCAGTCAGTTTAAGTTCATCTCCTTGCTCATGGTAATGTCTTACAGTCTAATCTGAAATACCATTATCAATACAATTGCCTTACATTCATGTAGACTTTAACTTTGAGAAATTGCTGAATTTAAAAAGGGAAATAAAGATACAATAAAGAAACAACTATTTTTCCTTGTGATAATCCAGGTTTTCTTAAAAGATATTTTTCTTTTTCTTTTTTATTTAATAAAGGATTAATTAACAAAACCATAGGGTAAAAATATTTTGCAATGTTTTTTTTATTTCCTTTTTGTTGCCCTTGTTTTTATTGCTGTTGTAGTTATTATTGTTGTTGTTATTGATGTTGTTGTTGGATAGGACAGAGAAATGGAGACAGGAGGGGAAGACAGAGAGGGGAAGAGATACCTGCAGACCTGCAGACCTGCTTCACCCCCTGTGAAGTGACTCCCTTGTAGGTGGGGAGCCAGAGGCTTGAACCGGGATCCACTCCTTGCGCTTTGTGCCACCTGCACTTAACCCGCTGTGCTACCTCCCAACTTCCCCAGTTTTGTTTTTATTACATTTCTTAACATTTGGAGGGGTTCAAAACACTTTTAAATTTTATTTAAATTTTTTCTTATTGAGGTGTCATTACATTTCAATTCAGTCTTTTAAAATATATATATGACGTGGGAAATATTGTGAAGGAAGATAAGGGGGGCACACAGAAAACTTGGGGGAAATTTTAATGGCTAACAAAAGGAAAACACCAGTCTCTCTCTGTGTTAGCCACCTCAGCAAGTGACAAAGGTAAAATCGAAAGTGGAGGCTTTGTTAGTCCATGAAAACTAACAGGTGTTTCAATGACACTCAAAGCAGCAAGGCGAGTAGGATGCTGAAGTCCTGATTTGGGGTGATTCTGAAGAACAATACAGCCATTGGGAAGAACTTGTTGGGGCCACTGGGCTGTGAAAGACCCTTGATAGACATGCAAATGGGAAGGGCCCTGAATAGACTCCCAAAGCTGGTTTTCCATAGGCAAGGCTGGGGAAGGCTGTGGGGAGATAGCAAAAAACATAGGCCTGAGCCAAAAATAACTTTGCTCTGTAAAGACATTTAGGTAGGGCTTAAATGAGCTATTGAAGGCCTTTTTTTTTTCTCTTTTTTCTCCCCCTCCCCCCAAGTGCCATTGGCTTCTGAAAGGGCAGCAATCATGCAAATCTCAAGTTTGCCTTAGTTAATTGGGTCGAGGATTCATCATTAGTCATAAAGAGGCACCAACACTATTATTTAGCTACTATTTCTTTAAAACAAAGAATGATGAAATGTTTTTGTGGAAACCCCCCCCCCCCGTGTGTGTGTGTGTGTGTGTGTGTGTGTGTGTGTGTGTGTGTTTGTGTGTCCCAAACAGATAAATCTGAAAACCTAAGAGAGTGGGAAGAATAAGGACTTTGTATAACCTCTTGAATTCACCTGAACCAAGATTCATAGTTTAAGGTTGCTTAACCTTTCACAAGAGCACAAGGAGCACAAGGAGAGAGCCTTCCAGTGCCTGGAAAAGCCATTTTTGGGCCTGATCTCTGAGATGGACAGCAGCATGCAGGCCAAATGCCACACTAGTCCTTATGGACACTGTGAACTCTGAGGCACATCACCAGAAGTAGCTCATCAAAGGGCTTCACCACAGTCCAGAGAAGGTTCAGTCCAAGCACCAAGAGGTGCTTCAGTCCAAGGAAGTAGAAGAAAAGAAACTTCCCTTCTAAAACCGCTTCTGAGCAGCCAGTGTTAAAGTGATTATCCAGAGTCTTGGCTTCCTGCCCAGCAAAATGAAAATTTACAAACTGCAAATGTCTTTTATTATGAATACAATTTTTATTGATTTGGAAAAAATATACCTGGTATATTTCTTCTAGATTCTTTTGTGGGGCATTTGTCAAGATTGGTTCAATGTTGTGTACTGGTTCCTGTCTTAAGTGAAGGTGTGAAAAGAATTTTTGATAGAATAATAACGTGTGGGTGAGGGAAGTAGACTATGAGCTGGATTTGTGTAGAAGGAACTACTCATTGTCTTCACATTTTTTCCCATGTAGTCTACATGCAGTGAAACAATTCTACAAGGAACTAATTATCAGTCTAGATGGTTAAAGAAATATTTAGACTAAAAGCAAATTATACACACAGAGAAAGAGAGCGAGAGAGATCCATATTTTCACAAAGAACATCTGACAACCCTGTCCTGAATTTTGTTGTATAAAATAAAAACCTCCTGTGGGGGGGAGGGGAGTGGTGGTGGATGGAAAGCCTCATTATTTTCTGAATTGCTTACATCCAGGAAATCTAACAGTGTCTCCACTATCTTCCAAATGCAGCTTTATTTTGCTCAGTTAGTTTGTGAATGAACCCTGTTCCCACTCACCAAAATTCACCTTCCCAAACTTTCTCAGTTTATTCAGAGGGACATCAAGGCTCAGGAAGTCAACAGCCTGGGCAGCTGGAAAGTGCTTTATCCCATCTTGGAGGACATAGTCCCAATAATCTGTTGTCAACCTGGAGGATGCTCAGCTCAAAGGGTTTGTGGGATGTTTATATCAGCTATTCTGTTGATCTAGTCTATCCAAATGCTATGTGGCAAGAAAAAAAGACAATCAAGCTTCAAGAGATTGAAATCACCCTATGAGGAAGCACTAAAATTGTTCGGTTAGTGGAACAAGTTTTGTAGTCCTGGTATATGATGGTGTAAAAGGACCTAAGTTGGAGATGAGAGTGTTTTGCAGACACCTATCGCAGAGAGATGAGAAAGTGTACCTATATGCAAACAACTGTACTGTAAAACCACTACCTCCCTTCCCCTTAAACTGATTTTTAACAGACAGATGATATTTGACTTTGGGTTTTGTTTACTTGCTTAAAGATACATTAATTAGAAAATGAAAGAACTAGAACATCACTCTAGCACATGCAGATTTCACACATGAAATTCTATTTTCCATCACTGAGTCACCTCCCTGGCAGCTTAAAGATACTATTTGTAGGTCACACCATACTTCCTTGAGAAGAAAGAGAAAGTCACATATAATTAAAAGGACACTTTTTTTTTCTTCACTGCCACTGGGATCATTGTTGAGGTTCAGTACCTCTGAATGGAGTAATCCCACACACTTCTCGGATTCTCTAACAATCTGTATACTTTTGGAAGATTCTGATTGTAGCTAATCCACTTGTGCTTTTGATTCAATTAATTTTGTAACCAATCAGTCAATGCCCTTTTTGATCCTGCCCTGCAACCAATCAGCAGGCACTACACCTAGTTTGAAGTATAACTCCCTGCCCTCCATGAAGCCTTGGTGCTGTTCTTGGCTACACCAGGATTGTAACAATCTAGAGCTATATCACTGGATTTTTCTTTTTTTTTTTAAGTATATTTATTTATTCCCTTTTATTGCCCTTGTTGTTTTATCGTTGTCATTATTGTTGTTGTTGTTGCCTCATAGGACAGAGAGAAATGGAGAGAGGAGTGGAAGACAGAGAGGGAGAGAGAAAGACAGACACCTGCAGACCTGCTTCACCGGTCCTTGCGCTTTGTGCCTGGATTTTTCTATAACACCTCCACTACAAATTCACTACTTTGGGTAGGCATTTTTCCCCCTTTGTTTTCTTTTTACTTGATAGGACAGAGAAATTGAGAGGGGAGGGAGAGGGAGAGAGTAAGAAACCCTGCAGTCCTACTTCACTGCTCCTGAAGCCTTCCCACTGCAAGCGGAGGCTTGAGCTTGAACCTGTGTCCTTGCACATTACAGTGTGTGCACTCAAGGGGTGGAGCACAATACAGGGACTCTTCCAATACACTCAATACAAAAATATCACCTCTTTAGGAAAAATACAAAGTTTAGTTTTTTGTTTTTTTTTCAAAAGTAAGGTCTTAAAAATACTGTTATGATTTTGAAACCAATGAAATCTTTTTCACAACAAAAAAACCTTAACCTTAACTCTATGCCACAATGCTCAACATTAGGCTTGGAACTCCTGACTTTTCTCTGAAAATAATAACAGTAATAGTAGTGGCAACAGTGAACCTTGTCCGAACAAACTCCACCTTCTCTACATTGTGTTTAAGCTTGTACATATGCACACATCTTTCTGTATGGATGGAGTGATGAGTTAGACAAATGTATAGATTTTGGGTGGGAAGTAGATAGCATAATGGTTATGCAAAGAGACTCGCATCCCTGAGGATCTCTATTCCCAGGTTCAATTCTCTGCACCATTGAGCTAAGCAGTGCTCTGGTAAACAGTACAAAATAAAAGTTAAACATAGAGAGAGAGAGAGATTTCTCCACAGATGGGGGAGGGGCTGTGCTATATTGTCTCCATCTTTCTTTGTTACTCTCTCTGTCTCCATCTGAAAAAAATCAAGGAATTAGTCAAGGAATGATGGAATCGTGAGACTGCAATATCTAAATTAATTTATCAATTAAAAAAGCAGTAATAAGGATACATCATCATGATACTTCAGAATAGTAACCTAAAAATGTTTAAAAAATATTTGGGGGTCGGGCAGTAGAGCAGTGGGTTAAGCGCACATGGTGCAAAGCTCAAGGACCGGTGTAAGGATCCTAGTTTGAACCCCCAGCTCCCCACCTGCAGGGGGTCGTTTCACAAGTGGTGAAGCAGGCCTGCAGGTATCTATCATTCTCTCCCCTTTTGTCTCCCCCTACTATCTTGATTTCTTTCTGTCCTATCCAACAATAACAACAATAATAATAATGACAACAACAAGGGCAACAAAAATGGGGGGGTGGTCTCCAACAACAGTGGGTTTGTAGTTTAAGCACCAGGCCCCATAAGTAACCCTGGAGGCAAAAAAAGAAAAGAAAGAAAGAAACTCTCATGCCTAAGGCTCCAAAGTCTCGGGTTCAATCCCCCACACCACCATCAGCCAGAGCTGAGCAGTACTCTGGTTAAAAAAAAAATTGAGAAAAGAGAACTTGGACTGGAGTTGGTGTACCAACTTTTTACTTTGGTGCACCAAAGTAAAAGTCTCTGGAGAGATGGGGCTATGGAGCAGCAGAAGCTGTTTTCTCTCCTCTCCTCTCCTCTCCTCTCCTCTCCTCTCCTCTCCTCTCCTCTCCTCTCCTCTCCTCTCCTCTTCTCTCCCACAATTCAACTAGGAATTACAAAGAAGACCAACTGAAACCACAAGGCAGGACTAGAAAGTCTTCAGGAATCCACCAAACCACCTATGAGTGCAAACACATATGACTCATAGACAGGGAGAAGCCAAGGAGAGATTGAGCAGCTGGTAACAGTCCAGCAGTTTACCAGTTGAGGCACCACCTCCAGTCTGCTTTACCAACAAAAAGACTGCTGAAGGAAGAGAGGACTCCCCTAAGACTCACCAAATGCAACTGTGAGTCTCCAAATTGAAAAGCTTCTGAACAGCAAAAGAAACCAATACCCAAGCCAAAAGACCCCTCACAAGAATGGGAGAAAAATCTTTACATTCTATACATCAGATAAGAGGCTAATAACCAAAATATATAACGAACTTGCCAAACTCAACAACAAGAAAACAAATGACCACATCCAAAAATGGGGAGAGGACATGAACATAATACTCACCACAGAAGAGATCCAAAAGGCCAAGAAACACATGAAAAAAATGCTCCAAGTCTTTGATAGTCAGAAAAATGCAAATCAAGACAACAATGAGATACCACTTCACTCCTGTGAGAACGCCATACATCAGAAAAGATAACAGCAGCAAATGCTGGAGAGGGTGTGGGGTCAAAGGAACCCTCCTGTACTGCTGGTGGGAATGTAAATTGGTCCAACCTCTGTGAATAACTGTCTGGAGAACTCTCAGAAAGCTAGAAGTAGACCTGCCCTATGATCCTGCAATTCCTCTCCTGGGGATATACCCTAAGGAACCCAACATACCCATCTAAAAAGATTTGTGTATACCTATGTTCAGCTATAAAAAATGGTGACTTCACCATTTTCAGCCCATCTTGGATGAAGCTTGATGAAATCATGTTAAGTGAAATAAGTCAGAAACAGAAGGATGAATATGGGATGATCTCACTCTCAGACAGAAGTTGCAAAACAAGATCAGAAGAGAAGAGAAAACACAAGTAGAACCTGAACTGGAATTGGCTTATGGCACCAAAGTAAAAGACTCTGGGGTGTGTGTGGGAGGAGAATGAATGACAAAGGACCTAGTGGGGGTTGTATTGTTATATGGAAAACTGGGAAATGTTATGCACATGTATGTAGAAACTATTATATTCACTGTTGAATGTAAAACATTAATTCCCCAATAAAGAAATTAAAAAATAAATTTAAAGAAATAAATAAAAGAAAGAAATTTAATTAAAAAAAGAATAGCACTCTGGTTCTTCATTGGAGCTCATCTCTCCATGACCCCTGGCTGTCAGTCCAATGCTTGGCAGAATCTAGATTTAGCTACTGGACAATAGGGGAGAGAATTTGGGGTCCACCCTCAAATTTCCCCTTCCTATTGTGTGACCAAAATATTTCCCTTTCTGAATCACTGTTTTCTCTCTTACCTTATAGTCCTTATTTTATTTCTGTCTTCTCCCTTAATCACAAGTGAGTGATTAAGTGAAAAATCTACATATAATTAAAAAGTCCTGAAGGCCTATGGGGAAGGTAAATCACAGTCAAATTCCCTGTGGCATAACAAGGGACTGGCAGTTACTGTCTGCATCACCCCAAAGATTGAGGTAAAAAAAAAAAAAGATTAAAATTTACAACTAGAACACTCACTCACTTAGACACAAGTCATTCCAGGCAAGTGTGACCAGTGGACTGAAATTAGCTGACAGAGGCACCCTTCAAAACTCAACAAACTGTGCTCAGTGTACGAGGGCAGCATCTTGCTGTTCCAGGTCCTTAGGCATTGTAATATGTGCAGTCTACAGAGTGTGTCACTGCCCAACCTCCTTCTATTACCAATGAGAGAGAGAGAGAGAACCAAAGAACCACTCTGCCACATAGGATGCCAGGGATCAAATGCAGGAGCTAATGCCTGAGCATCGAATGCTATATCTACTGCATCACTTCCCAAGCTTCTATATAACTGTCTTTGAAGAGTCTTCACTAGCCTTTAACTAAGTGAGAGCTTAAAAATGAAGAGCCTGAGTTTGTAAAATAGCTCACCTGGAAGGCTGCCTCCTTTGCCATGCACATGAAACATACTGGAGTCTAGTCCCTGTTACACAGAGAAGACATTTCACTGACACAGTCTTTCCTTCTCTTTTTCTGTCTCTGTCTCTTTGTATGAAAAAGTCACTCTGATAAGTAAAGGCCTATCAATGACAGAAACAAAAAAAAAAAAAAAAAGGAGAATTTACGCATTAAAATGACATTCAGCAATTATACCAAACAAAGGGTTAAGCATGAATAAGAATAACTATTGTAACTCTGGTTAAATAACTAATTGCAAATGTTAAAAATTACTTCTGAAACAGAAGATACTAATGTAAAAATAACATTTTAAAAACAATAATCTGATGGTTTCACAGATGAATTCTTTCAAACTTTCAAGGAACAGATAATTCCCATGCTATTTAAACTTTTTCAGAGCATACAAAAAGATGGAAAATTTCCCAGTTAATTTTACAAAGTCTGCATAACTCTTAAATTAAAACCTAGGAACACACCAAAAGGAAAAACTACAAGCTAATCTCACTTGTTATTTTAATCTAAAATTCTAACTAAAATATTAGCAATGGAATTCAGCAGTATCTTAAAAGAATAATACTCCATGACCAAATAAGGTTTATTCCAGGAATAAAGGATGATTCAATCTTATTAAATCAATATACATTAACACGATAATAAGCCAAAACATATGAATATCTTGAGGGGAAAACTAAAAGATATTTAAAGGAATTTTATAGTAATTTCTGGTTTGTTTTAGAGACAGAAAGCTGGAAATAAAAAAGATATTCCTCAACCTAATTAAGAATATTTATTTTGGATCAAGTTCCACCTTTATATGTGATGATGAGACATCAGATAAATCTTCTTTCAAGTCACAAACAAGACATTGGTATTGGCTATCCCTACTGTTACTTCACGTGAAAAGTTTTAACCCATGCAATAAAGTAGGAAAAGAGAATTCTATAAATCATGTATAAACAGAGGAAAACAAAAGAAATGGTTTTGTCTGTTTCCTATAAAATGGACTACTAAAATAAGCAGAACTAATGAAAAAGTGAGATGTGTGAATATGTGTACAAAGATCTGTATCTCTCTTATATACCAAGAAGGAGAGGGTAGAAATTATAAAGGAGTAGATGTCAGAGATAAGATAAAAACAATGAATAAAATCCTTAGGACTCCATGTTAGCAAAGTTGCTGATATCTGGAAAAGGTGATTGGTAAACTCATGCTTTGACACACCCCTTGTCAATGATAAACAGACTGTAAAGCAGAATACTCAAAAGCTAGCCTTAATTCAAAACTATGGTAATCATCACCATAGCTCAGAAACTGAAAAGAAACACAAAAGAAGGAGTGAGGCTTAAGCTATGGGCCTGCTGGGCTTTCATCCAGAAGAAAAGCAAATGACTCCAGAATAGGGTTCTTTAGAGAAAGGGCACTGAGAGTGCTCTATGCATGACAAGGGAGAGACAAGAGGCAAGCTCCCTGCTTGAAGGCTGGAAACAATGCAACAGAGACTTTACAACCTTAAGAGAAAATGATGTCAGCATCAGATTATAACCACTAACCCATTATTTACTATTAAGAACAAAATAGGACATTTAAGACCTATAAAATAGCTGAAACTTGTATTTAACTCAGTGAAAGTACTAAAATGATGTGGATTCAATAAAAAAGAAAATTCATAGTGGGAAAGAACTTAGGACAGGGAATTTTTTGAAAGCACCTATCAGAAGGAGATGATGTGTCAACAGCTGTACTGTAAACCATTAAGTACCCACCCCCATGCAATAAAATGGTAAAATAAAAAAAAATTAAAAAAAAAAAGGGAGAGGGTGGCAGAGAGGGAGGGAGAGAGAGATATCTGCAGCACTGCTCACCACTCCTGATGCTTTCCTCCTGCAGGTGGGGATTGGGAACTTGAACCCAGAACCTTGCACATGAAGATAATTTTAAAGAAATGCCCATTTGTTGTGCCCACACCCATGATAGTAACAGTCTTGTAAAACAACATTTATTCAATAAAAATATTTTTTCAAAGTAGTGCATGTTTCAAAAGATGTAAACGAACTCCTGAATAACTCATGGAATAATGACAAGTCAGGGAGCCAGGTGGTTCACTCAGTTGAGTGTACATGTTACCATGCACAAGGACCTAGGTTCAAGCCCCACTACCCCCTGCAGAGGGGAAGCTTCACAAGTGGTGAAACAATGCTGCAGGTGCTTCTCTCTTTTTTCTTCTCTATCCCCTCTACCTCAGTTTCTTTCTGTCTCTATGCAATAAAATGTATAAATAAAATATTTTTAAAATAACAACAAAACCAGAATGGAAATGTCAAGTATTAGAACTGAATAACAGCCAAGGCAGTATATATTAAAAAAAAAAAAAAAAGAAAGAAAGAAAAAAAAACTTGTAGGATGCAGCTACACTTAACTTAAAATACTTTTATTTATTTAATATTGGATAGAGACAGAGAGAAGTTGAGATGAGAGGGAGAAAGAGGAAAAGAAACAGAGAGATACCTGCAGCCCTGCTTGACCACTTGTGAAGCTTTCCCTCTGCAGATGGGGACCAGGGGCCTGAACCCAGATCCTTGTTCACTGTAATATGTGCACTTAAGCAGGTGTGCCACTGCCTGGTCCACTTCCTTTTAAAATATTTTTATTTATTTAATATTAGATAGAGATAGAAATTGAGAGGGGAAGGGGAAGATAGGGAAAGAGACAGAAAATTTTATTTTTTGGTGTATTGCACCAAAGTAAAAGACTGTGGTGCCCCGGCCTGTGGGGTTATCGACAGAAACCTAGGGTAGGGAGCGAGAGAATGGAAGGGACAAGAGACACGAAGAATGAGAGCAAGACAGGAGGTCTGATCAAGCTCTGAAAATTTTATTTTACAGCCACAATTTATGCATAAACAAGGAGGAAGTTCTGCTAAGGTAGTGGGGGAGGGAGGTGGGTGAGCGACTTTCCAAACAGCTAGATGGTAATCTCAGTTCCAATGATCGGAATGTCCTCTCACCGGCTATATGAGAGTCTTAGCTAAGGCCTTGGCTACCGGCATGTCCTCCCTTTTTACAATTTAAGTGAGGTGGGCAATTGAGGGTAAAAGCTAGGAATCTTATCAAGAGGTAAGTGGGCATTAACCAGAGGGAGGAAGTATTGACCTGATTCCTCCCGCAGGGTAAATATAGAACTGATCTTCCCGCATCTTATATGGATTTTGGTATCTTTTGGGGAGGGGAGGGAGAGCCACTATTTCTAAGGTGAGGAAAACTCACGGCGAAGAGTTCTGATGACCAACACCAACCTCCATGCAAATCAGGTTTTCTTCATGGGGAAGGACTATAGGGTCCTCCCCCTGCAGTGCTTAGCCCTGCACCCCTTACCAGTGCCCACACAATGCCAAGGCTGGCGTGCATAAATCTGATTTTTATGCAGCTCCTAAAAGAGGTCTGTCACCCTCAGGTTCAGCCAAGCCTCTGTCAGCCAAATCAAGTCTGTGGTAATATATTTGTAAGGGTTTTGATGCCAAGGAGTCAATTTGTTGTTTTATAAAGCCAATAATCTTATTAAAAATAAAGGGTCCCAAGGTAATCATTAACAAAAGACTAATCAAGGGTCCCATAAGGGGCATCAAAGTGTCCTAGCGCGCCACCAGCAAGTCTAAGGGAAGCAGTCAGTGGATGTCCAGGGGAAGAAAAACAGCACATCTGGTCCTCTGGTGGTCGTCAGTGCCAACTGATGAAATTTTTCTTCTTCATAGAGGGTCAGCTGTGGAACAAGCAAAACTAGGAGGCAAGGAACAGGTAGAGAAGAATTGACATGAAAATATAGGGTGGTGTTGTACCAAAACACAAACAGAAGAGGTACATACACATTAGAAGTCAAGGTGAGGTTCCTTGAACATGAGGAATATTGGGAGAAAAGTGAGCAGTCAATAAACATGTAAGGATGAAGTCAGCAGTGGTAGATCAGCAGAAAGAGAAGACTTGGATACGCTGGTGCGGTTAGCTAGAGTATATACTGCCATGGCGTCCTTTGTGGTAAGGACTTGCCAACAGGGACTCTGGATTTTGCAAGAGCAATAATGTCATCCACCATAATAAAAGGAAAACAAACATGGACATCCAGTGTTGAAAAAAGAAAAAGAAGAAATATGTCTCTATGGCTGGGAGAGTAGGTGGCTTTGTCAATGAGATACAATAAATGGACAATTCAAATTTTTGTAAATATTAAAAAGGTTTAGTATAGTTACTTCATTGACACTTTAGCCAACTGAATACTGGGGGGTGCATTCCCTTTCTTTCTTTCTTTCTTTCTTTATTTATTGAGCTTTTAATGTTCTAAAGGAAACAAAAATACATGGATTGGATGTCTACTGAAGCAAAACAGAGCATATGACTCCTAAGGTTTTTGAGCTTTTTCTTGTTTTAGCTGTAGCCCACATAAATTTAGAAAAAGTACCAATTGAGAAAAAAAATGTTTTTGTTTACTAAACATGGGCAGGTGAATTACATCAATCTGCCAGAGAGCATTGGCTTTTATCAATGGGGATTAATCTTAAAAGTCTGAATAGCAGGATCTTAATTAAACAATGCAGGAGCTAGTAAAGTGCTCTCACTATGGCAGGTCAAGCGTTAAAATTTTAAGAGGCTTGTAAAAAAATGAGAGAAAAAAATTTTAGGATATGAGTGACTTTAGGAGTCATCATACACCCATAAATAAAAAAAGAAAAATGTTTAGTTTTAAATCTTACCATGTGAGCAGTCAGTTCTTCATGTGCAGATGTACCTATAATTATTTACTTAGGGAGAGAACTTGTACCAAGTTAATTGATGATCTAATGGTTAGAATTGGCTTGAGTTTTTTATATGATTTTAGAAGGCTCTTTATTAAAATATACCAATATGTTATAGAAAGTCAATACCTAATGTGTTGACATGATAAAATGTTTACCATTTTTTAGCATTATTTTCAACTGATTAGACAATTTAAGCACACTATTATAACTTAGTTTACTAAGATCTTTACTCATCATGAGGCTATCATGAGTAAGTGTAGATATAAAACTCTTAATAGATTTTGCTCCTTAGAATTCTAATATGGCAAATTAAAAGGCTAAAATAAAACCTCATAGTTTAAATGTTTAAAATAATAATTTTGTTAAATCAGGATTTGCCAAAACAAATCTTTTAGACCAGAAACACCATGTATTACCTTAATTTATCAAGAATAAACCTCTGACAGTGTCTTAAAACAAGCCAGATAATTTTTTACTCTCTAAAAGAACTGATTAAAGTTTGACATGTAGAATCTGTACTCTCAAAAGCCAAATATTTGATAATGATTTTTTAAAAATTTTTTCTTTTTTTAAAAAAAATATTTATTTATTTATTTATTTATTCATGAGAAGATAGGAGAAAGAACCAGACATCACGCTGGTACATGTGCTGCTGGGGTTTGAACTCAGGACCTCATACTTGAGAGTCCAATACTTTATCCACTGCGCCACCTCCCGGACCACAGATAATGATTTTTGTAGTCTTTCTAAATAGGGAAGTTATCTCAGTAACAACTTTATCAGAAGGAGTCACTGTAAAAGCAAAAGTAACTAACTCATGAGTAAGATAAAAAAAATCTCTTAACAAGTTTTAAAATAAAAGTTTTAACCGGAACATTTTTGTCTATATCAGACATAAAACTCTCTTAACTTTTTACCTAGTCTTTCTTATGTTTTAATATCTAGAGGTCTTTCTCAGGGAACCAGGGGCATACTTCTTGAATAAAATGTAAAAAGGTTAGCTAAAACATCAATACGGCTCTACATGAGGCCACCCCATATTTATTTGATAAGTTTTATTTGGAAAAAAAATTTTTTTTACATATCTTATTTAAATTAAACCTCATTTATCAGAGCAAAAGCCTCTGGCATGTAAATAATTCACATAACCATTGTGTTATCTTTTACTAACCCAAGCCAGTTTTGCCTGTTTAGTTGAGAAAGTATTTTTAAAAAAACCCTTTTTGTTTTTAACCTATCAGTCAAGATCTAGACACATCTTCAGTGCGTGATATCTAATTTTAAGAGGCTCTGTTTGAATTTTAAAAAGCATAAATTTAAAAGTTATCTTTTTAGCCTCTTGTAGCAATCCCCATAACCAGGGTCTCTAAACCAAATTCAGTTTGACTAAATTTTTCTTTAAACTTTAAACAAACTCTAATTACTTAGAGAGTTAACACACATTAGTGGCAATGCTTTTCAAAAGATCTCTAGTGTCAGACAAATGCCAAATTTGCTGTGGACCAATATCCACAAAACAGTTCACAGGACATTTTGGGGGCCCTCCAGAATGTGCTTGAATTTTTTCAGTTAAATACATAGATAATTTGCATATCAATTTGGAGAAGAAGAATTGTCACATTAAATACTTAAGACTTTTACTTTAAATCTTTAGCTGTCTTAGCAAATGAATTTTTACCTTTATGTTACCACATAAGAACTGTGTTGGAAACCTTTTTTTTTTTTTGAGTCACTTAAACAATTTTAAGTAAAATGTTAAACTTTGTTAGGATCTTTGCTTATCACAAAGCTATCACACCCTTAGGGCAACTATGAATAAGGGTGGGTACACAACTTAATTGATCTTTCACTTTGATTTGGATAGGTAATTTAAAAAGCTAAAAAAGTAAAAGACTCTGGGGTGGGTGGGTGGGGAGAATACAGGTCCATGAAGGATGATAAATGACATAGTGGGGGTTGTATTGTCAAATAGGAAACTGGGGAATGTTATGCACATACAAACTATTGTATTTACTGTTGAATGTAAAACATTAATTCCCCAATAAAGAAATAAATTTTTTTTAAAAAGCTAAGATAAACCTTATAGCTGAAATGTTCAAAATAAATTTTTACTGTTAACATTTCTTTTAGATGACCATTTTACACTAAATAATTTGTTTGAATCACATCTGCCGAATAAAAATTTTTATCAGGCCAAAAATAGCACGTTTAACCCTTTTTTCTTGGCAAGGCCACTGTTTTACCCAGACTGGGTTATTAGAAAGCCAGTCCAAACGTGGAATTAACAAATTAACAAACAGTGGCAGTTGGTATTGGGGTGCTGGTAAGATTTAGAATTTTTACAAGAGTGAGAGAGACTTCAGAGGCTCTTTACCACGCCTAGAGATCTCAGAAAATCTTTTAACTAATGAATTGATGCTGATATTAGCTATCAGAAGGACAAAACTGTCCTATATTTTACTCTGGTAAAGGTATGCCAACTCTATGAGACGGGATCTTTAAAACTACATTAGCTTAACTAAATATTATTTAAAACTTAAAACAAACTTTAGTTACTTAGGGGTTAACACACATTAATGAAAACAAGGTTAGCACATAGACTTAAAACAGACATTCTTGGTGAAAAGAAATATTTCCCTTTGAAAAACCGCTCTGGTTTTTGGATTCCTAACTCACCGACTCTCCACTCCCCCTAGGAGGGGCATTTGTGGCTAGGGAATGATTGACTGCAGTCCTTGCCAATCTGTGGAGCAGTAGCTCTGTGCCTTGATTGGCTGCACAGACGGAACAGGCGGGTTTAGTTTACCACCGTGCGTGGAGAAAAATCTTTGAAATTTTTTTTTTCTGGGCTAAAGTACATTTTAGAGTTTTTAAAGAAACAATTCATTAAATTTCTATCAAAAGTGTGTACTGGTTCTCTGATTAATAGTTTTTAAGTTAGAGAGAATGTCTTGTTTGATTGATTTCTTTTTTTTTTTTCTTTAAAGAATAGCTTGCTAGCCAGATAAGATCTCACTCAGAATTGGTTTAACGCTTTCTGAGAGCTCTGGGGGAAGCCAGAGGGAAAAAGCTGGATCATTTTTGGCTGGCTAGTTTTAAGATAATGCCAAATCAAGAGCCCACAGTTCTTTAACTAATTGCAAATGCTCTCGTTTTTCTTTTTGTTTTTCTTTTTTCTTTTCTTTTTTTTTGCTAATTTTTTAAGGGAAGCTGTTTTTTGTGCTAGTTGAGTTTTAGCCTTGGTGGTATAATCAGTGATGTCGGCCAAGTCGAGGACCGGAGCACAAAACGGAGGGGTGGTGGTGTAGGGAGGCGGTCTGGACAAAGAAGAGCGTAGGGGTGGCCGGTCAGGATTATGATATTTGGCCATCTCTTCATCAAGGGATAAGGCCTCTTCAGGAGAAAGACTATCATCAGGCCCATTTTTAGTGGGGGGTCTTAAGGTTGTCAAAGAGGGGTAAATCTTAACAGGAGGAGACTTAGCAGGCGCCGTTTCAGGGGCGGGGTTTCCTGAATCAGGCATGGGAATAGAGACAGACTCACAAACAGAGGTTATTTCTTAAACAGTTTCCTATTCTGGCCCATCTTTTTTCATCAATAGTCCCTTCTAAGGGGAGCCATGGACAAACATCACTCACAAAACCAAAAAACTTCTTGAGATCCTTTTTCTTAACCCTAGTTCCTCGTGTTTTGAGGGACTGTTTGAGGCCCCTAAGAAATAAATCATGCTTGCTCAAGGCTTATCCCATAATTGCGTCTCTCTTTCTTACCTCAAAACAGATCAATCTGCGGCGATCACCATCCAGATCTTCACTCACTCTGGGCTAGAGCGGCGATCCTATGTGAACCTTCACTCACTCCTACTCTGAAGTGGTGGTCCTATGCTTTGTGGTCAACTACTGGGAAGCGACATTCTCTCAGACCCCAGACCCAAAAAGATCCCACGTCGGGTGCCAGGTGCTCTGGCCTGCGGGGTTATCAACGGAAACCTAGGGTAGGGTGTGAGAGAATGGAGGGGACAAGAGACACGAAGAACGAGAGCAAGACAGGAGGTCTGATCACGCTCTGAAAATTTTATTTTACAGCCACAATTTATGCATAAACAAGGAGGAAGTTCTGCTAAGGTAGTGGGGGAGGGAGGTGGGTGAGCGACTTTCCAAACAGCTAGATGGTAATCTCAGTTCCAGTGATCGGAATGTCCTCTCACCGGCTATATGAGAGTCTTAGCTAAGTGCTTGGCTCCCGGCACTATGGGGTGGAGATAGTGGGAGAGTTCAGGTCCTGGAACATGATGGCAGAGGAGGACCTAGGGGTGGTTGAACTGTTATGTGGAAAACTGGGAAATGTTACACATGTACAAACTATTCTTCTGTTGACTGTAAACCATTAAACCCCCAATAAAGAAATTAAAAAAAAAAAAGTCTTCCCATATAAGAACTATACGGCTTGGGTGTTCTATCTATAGACGAAATTTGCAAAATAGTCAAGGGTCACTTCTACAAAAAAACAAAATAAGTCATGTATTTTACTATATAAATAATCTTGGCATAAAGATTATACTATATAATCTTTATTCCAAACAAAATAAAAGTATGACTTGACATCACAAAAACACTAAGGCAATAAATCATATTAAGAAATTAAAACTGAAAAATATGTTGTCACTTCTAAAAGTGCTAAAAAATATTTGACAAAAGTCAAAACTCACTCATGCTAGAAAAAGTTCTTAGAAATTTGAGAATAAGCAATTAATCTTATAACCTGAAAAATGGAAATAAAAAAAATAATCTTATAACTTGGAAACTAGAATAAAATTATCAGTATCATCATTCATATGATTAAATATATGTTTAACATCATAATTATTGGCACCAGCTGAGAACTGTTAACAATTAGTTTAGGAGTGAAGCAAAGATCCCCACCATCATTGCTTATATACAACATTATACCACAGGCCCTGAATAATATACTAAGGCAGAATAATAAAACATAGTAATTGACAAAAAAATTTTAATTTTTTTATTATTTATTTTCCCTTTTGTTGCCCTTGTTATTTTATTGTTGTTGTAGTTATTATTGTTGTTGTTACTGATGTCATAGTTGTTGGATAGGACAGAGAGAAATGGAGAGAGGAGGGGAAGACAGAGAGGGGGAGAGAAAGACAGACACTTACAGACCTGCTTCACCACTTGTGAAGTGACTCCCCTGAAGGTGGGGAGTGGGGGGTTTGAGCAGGGATCCTCATGGCTAGTCCTTGCGCTTCATACCAAGTGCGCTTAACCTGCTGCACTACTGCCTGACCATGACAAACATATTTTTAATTTACCTTATTCCTAGAATGGTTTTATTACATAGATAACCAGTTTAAGAATTCTGCCATTAAAAAAAGAGAGAGAGAGAATTCTGCCATCTATGAATATGCTTAATGAAGCAAGTAAGGACGTGAAAGACAATTATTTAATGGCTTTGCTCTTATGTGGAATATAGGGAATTGAAATGCATGAACTTGAAAAAAAAAGTGACCACATTTTCTCCAAAACTTTTTGAGAGCTATGATGGTTATATTAGTGGTTGGAGGTAAGGGTGGTGGGAGGTAAAGAACTTGGATGTTGGGTGTGGTGTAGAACTAGACCCTATAATCTTACAGTCTTCAAAACCAATATTAAATAACTAGAGAAAAAGTAGAAAAAAATAACTTTGGGGGACAAAAGAATTTTACCATCTATTACAGTTAATAGAAGACAGAAATTATAACTTAAATTAATAATTTACAGTCACTGAAATTACTGCATAGAAATTATAAAGAGAAATAGATCTCATTTGTAGCAGCAATGAAAACTATGAGTAATATATATATAGATATATAAATATAACAAAATATATAGTGTACATTTATTGAAAATGTTATAAAGCTCTAAGAAAGGACATACAAAATAAAGAAATAAATACCAAGGTTTTTGGACAAAAAGATCCAATATTACTAACATGTTAAATCTACCTTATTAAATTCTTGAAACTCTAATCAAAATTCTAATGCAATATTTATGAATTTGAAAAGCAAATCTAAAATATACTGACATCTGAACGACATCAGGGAGATTACTCAGTGGAAGAGTGCCTGGTCTCCCCTGTGTGAGGCTCTGAGTTCAGCACCACATGAAAGCAATAAGAAGTCCATGGATCATATTGTAGTGCTCTGTTGCAGTCTTTCTTTTTCTCTCTCTCTCTCTCTCTCTCTTTCTCTCCTCTCTCCACCCCCCACACTGTGTTTCTCATTCTAAAAACAGAAGAAAAAAAAATTTGGTCCATGAAGTGACTTAGTGGTATTATTTATGCACAAGACTAAGGATTATGTCTCTAGCACCATATAAAAATAGAACTTTGGTGGTGGGAATGGTGTAAATATACACTCCTGTTAACTTACAATCTTATTATTTTTTAATATTTTATTTTTTTATTAACGAGAAAGATAGGAGAAGAGAGAGAAACAACCAGACATCACTCTGGTACATGAGTTGCCAGGGATTGAACTCACAACCTCCTGCTTGAGAGTACAGTGCTTTATCCACTGCGCCACCTCCCAGACCACTTAACTTATAGTCTTATAAATCACTATTTAGTAATAATAAATAAATAAATAATGTTTATATGATAAACAATGAATGGCAAATAAGTAAATTCTAAGCAATAGTAATAAAGTTAGAGAAGTAATGATGCCATTATGCTTACATGCACACACACACAATCATTATGTTCGAAAGTTTGAAAATATACCCATGTGTATAAGAAAACTTGATATATGATAGAAATGGCATTATTCATTAATCATTTGATAAAGAGTAGGATCCAGATTGAGAAGGTATCATAGCAGTTTATACAACAGATCACTACTACCACTACCACTACCACTACCACTACCTCTACAACTACTAGTATTTTGCCAGAGTACTGCTCAATTCTGGTTTATAGCAGTGCTGGGGATAGAATTTGGGACCTTTGGTGACTCAGGTATAAAGATTTTTCTGCATAAGCATCATGCTATCTCCCCAATCCCATGACAGACTTTCATGACTGAGACTCTTGACTTCCCAGGTTCAGTTCCTGGCACTACCATAAGTCAAAGCTAAATATTTCTCTGGTGAAGAAGAAAACAAAACAAAACCAAAAATGTAGGATACATTTGAAAAATAATTGCTATTGTATTCTTCTCACAGTCAATTCCAAGTAAATGAAGGCCTAGAAGTGAGACTGGGTGGTGGTGCACCTGGTTGAACAAACACATATTACCATACACCAGGACCCAAGTTAAAGCCCCTGGCCCTTACCAGCAGGGGAGAAGCTTCATGAGTAGTGAAGCAGTGATGCAGGTATCCTTAATTCTTTTTCTCTTTCTGCCTCTCCCTTTCCTCTCAATATGTCTGTCTCTATCCAATGAAAAAAACTATATATTTTTTAAAAATTTAAAGATGTAGTTGTAAAATAAAAATAATTTTTTAAAGTTTTTAGGTGGCAACATAGAGCATCTATAAATTCATTAAAACAAAAAGCAAATCCTACAGAAAATATTGGTAAATTTAACCCAATAAAAATTTAAATTTATTAATTTGGTCAATAAAAGTTATGAAGAATTATAATCAACATATAAAAATGGCCAAGAAATCAATCTATAAGTCAATTTAAAGGGAAAGATATGTTAGTAAAAACAATACATATGAGCAAGAAATTTGATGCAAATCATATTAGTAAGAAACATATCAGCAAGAAATTTAATGTAAGAGAACAGCAATGCTCGATATCATCAGTAAATGGAACTATAAATTAGGACAACCAGAAAAAATTGCTCCCCACACAACATATTGCAAAAGTGTTGGCAAGAATAAGAGTCTTGGGAACACTCAAAATACTTAAGAGTAGAGACTTCTTGCGGTAGCTACAGAGTAGCAGCAGCTGCATTTCTCTCCTTTCCTCTCCCTGGTGAACTAGGAAAATCAAAGAAGAATACCTGAGACCACAACAATACTAGACTAGGACCACTTCAGGAACCCACCAAGTCACTGGTGAGTGAAAACACATGTGGCTTGTGGACAGAGAGGAGCCTAAGGAGAGATTCCTGGGGCTAAAACCAGTATCTACTCCCAAGCTACTGGCAACAGTCCAGCAGTTTGCCAGTTGATGTGCCACCTCCAGTCTGTTTTCCCAACAGACTACTAAAAGGAGGAGAGAACTCCCCTAAGTCTCACCAAGTGCAACTATGGGTCTCCATTGCTATTGCCCTCAGAGGCTGGAGCAGCAGAGGGGAGGCTCTGTGCTGATGTCGGGGGGCAGAGAACTGACCGGGAAACTCAGGGAAAGATCAACATCCCAGTAGTCTAGAAGTGGGTTTGTATAGTGGGAGCCTTTCCACATTGTTCTCCTGATGAGAACATGGTTAATAATTTCCTCAGAACCTACAGACCATAAATGGAACTTGTTTAGAAACTCACAGGGCCAAGAAGTGCTGCCAGGCTTGGCCCTGGCCCAGCAGAGAAGCTGAATTGAGCCTGGGGCTTTGGATCTTTGGGGTGTGAGGGTCTCTTTGCATAACCATTGTGTTATCTCTCCCCTACCCTGCTTTATCTTTTAGTCAGGAGTGAGTGATTAAGCTAAAAGACTTAACTTACAGGTAAAAAGCCCTCAGGCTCCCGTAGCCTACAGAAAAGAAAAAGAACTAAAGAGGCCTTAATAGCCAGTGTGCTTCAACTCAGGGATTGAGATAATATTGAAACAACTGTTAATCTCCACAACTGTGAACTATTTTAAGTACCTTACTCAGACACAAGTCAGTCCAGGTGAGAGTGATCAGTAGACTGAAAAGTACTGAGAGAAGGACCTCATAACACACTATATACAATGGTTAAACCAAGAAGAAACATTGAGAAATGAACCATGGAAAAAAACCAGCTAAAAGCCCCCCAAAGATAGAAGCACATAAGAATGAGGACAACAATCCAAACACTAATTGAGACATTAGTCACAGGAGTGAGGAAAGAGTTTGAAAGAAATGTCATCAGAAATAGGGAACAACAAATGAGACTCTGAAAAAGAACACTATCTCCAGATAATTAGAGAGCTGAAAGCTGAAATAGATGAGCTAATAGCACAAGTAGCTGAACAAGCTAAAACAGTATCAGAACAGGGTAACAAAATGGCTGAGCTACAGAAAACAACAGGAGAGAGAGAGAGAGAATAGAATAATTGAGGCAGAAAACAGAATTAGCAAGATTGAGGATGAATTAGAGAAAACTAAGAAAAAGTAAGAAATCTCATTATATTATGAAATACTGAAAACAACAACAGAGATATGGGATGACTTCAGAAGAAATAATATATGCACTATTGGCTTACTAGAGGAAGAAAGAGAGGGAAGGGAAGAAAGAATTTTACAGGACATAATAGATGAGACTTTCTGAGTGCTTAACTTCTGAACTCAGGGGCAACGGGATATTGATATTGAACTGTCCACAAGAACACACGAGTGTTTGAGGAAAAACACCTGGCTGAGAACTAAAGCCTTGTAGTCTGCTCCCCCCCCCCCTTTTCTACTCTTCTCCCAAGGAAAATAAATTTTTGCCAACTTCTAGGAATGTGGCCATGGAGTAGCAGCTGCCACGCATTGCTCCCCTGATCAACTTGTTAGATCAACAACACAAATCACCTGAAAACTTGCCAAATTACAACTGGAATTTCTTAAGATACTCAAGTCACTCATTTAGAGAGGATGTGTGATCAGTTGATAAAGGAGTGATGGAGAGAAATTGTCAGGATTTCAGAAGCTGCACATATTGGCAGCTGGCTCTCTTTTGGTAATTACTAGCAGAATATGTAGTCTACAGCAAGAAGGAAGAAATTTCTGAGTGCTTAATTTGTGAAATCAGGGACATCAGAATATTAAACTGCCCAAAAAGACTCACCAGTATTTAAAGGAGAACTAAAGCTGACCAAGAACTAAAGCTATATATAACATGTTCAGTTCCCAGCACCTACCTTATTCTTTGAGCACCCAGGAGAAAGAAAGAAAAGAGCACCCAAGAGATTGGAAACATAGCAGGAAGATTCCATATTTACACTACAGGAACTAAAATGCCTGTTGATATGTAATAGAATCTCCCTGTCCCCCACCACAATATACAAAGAGGGAAATCCAACATTATAATCACAGTGCCACCTGCTGGCTCAACAACAAAAGCCATTCTAAATGTGGATGCTTAGAAATACCCTATGATGTCTCAAATTACAAATGACCAGCCACACATCTGGAAAAAATGACAGAGATAGAATTCAGAAAACTTGGGGCAGGGTGGTGACACACCATGTTGAACATACATACTACCATGTGTAAGGACCCAAGTTCAAGCTGCTGTTCCTCACCTGCTGGAGGGAAGCTTCACAAGTGATGAAGCAGGTCTGCAAGTGGTTATCTTTCACTCTTTCTTATTACTTCCCTCTCCCCTCTCGGTGTCTTTCTGTTCTATCAAAGAAAATAGAAAGAAAAAGAGGGCAGGGGAAATGGCTTCCAGGAGTAATGAATTCATAGTGCAATCACCATGCCCTGTAGATAAACCTGGTGTCAGTAAAAAATGAAATAAAATAAAATATAATATAATAAAAAGAATTCAGAAAACTCATCATGAAAGTAGTTCAAGAAACTACACTTAACATACAGACACAAGTTCAAGATCTTAGCAATAATTTCACCAGAGTTATGAAACAAACAAAATTCTGTACAGCACTGCAGGCCATTAAGGACACTTTGAATTTCATTAAAGCTCAGATAGCAGGCCTAAGAAGAACTAAATCAGGTTGACGAAAGAACATCAGCCATGCTCTGTGAATTTAAAGCTGTTGGAGACAAAAGTTTAGGAAAAATGAAGCACTTCTCTATGAAATAGCTGACTCCAGCGGAAAGATGAATGTGAGAGTTAGTGAGATCCCCAGGAAGAAGACTACAAGAGAGGAGCAAAGAACATATTCAAAGAAACCAAAGCAGGAAAATTTCCACACCTGGGCAATGTTCAAAACATAGGAATTCAAAAAGCTGAATGAATACTCAAGCTCCTGAATCCAAAACAGAACACACCGAGACATACCACAGTAAAACATTCAAAATCAAGGGCAAAGGGAAAATACTTCAGGTGGCTATAGAAAGGGAAAAGCTAACATACAGAGGTAGAACTATCAGGCTCTTACCAGATTTCTCTCCACAAACCCTAGAGGCAAGGAGGGAGTTAAATGACATATTCAAAGTATTAAAAGATAAGAATTAAAAGCCATAATTTTCTATTATTCTAAATTATTTCTCAAGTATGAGAGAGAGAAGACTTTTTTCAAACACTCAGAAACTGAAGACATTTGTCACTACTAATCCTGTCTTACTAGAATTACTGAGAGAAATCCCACATGAAAAGGAATTCCAACTTTTTTCTTTTTTTTATTTTTAACATTTTCCTTTATTTTTTTCCTTTATTTACAGTCACCAATAAATACAATAGTTTGTACATGCATAACATTTCTCAGTTTTCCATATAAAGAATTCCAACTTTTAATGAGGTGATCTGTATTAGAATAGAATGAAGAACACATAAAAAAACAGCAGGGAAAAACATAGACATAAAAGGGGGAAACTATGAGGACCTAGTGGGGGTTGTATTGTTATATGGAAAACTGGGAAATGTTATGCATGTACAAACTATTGGATTTACTGCTAATGTAAAACATTAATATTCCAATAAATAAATTTTTTAAAATTAATTAATTTATTTGTTTATTTTATCCCCTTTTTTTGCCCTTGTTGATAAATTTTTGAAAATAGGAAGAAAAAAAAAAGTGGAAAGTAAAATAGAGTGATAAAATCAAATATTGGTGAGCCAAGGCCAACTTTAAAAAGACTGTTATACTAGAGATAACTGACTGAGAAAGCTGTGACATATATACACAGTGGAATACTACTCAGTCATTAAGAATGATGAATTCACCTTCTTCACCTCATCTTCGATGGAGCTTAAAGAAATCATGTTAAGTGAGATAATCAGAAAGAGAAGGATGAATGTGGGATAACATCACTCAAGGACAGAAGTTGAAAAATTACTGTGGTAAATAGTTAATTGTATTTATATATTCTTTCAGGTATGGGAGCCACTCTCTGCCCTAACTCAGCTCTCAAATTCCATTCTTACTCTGACAACATCCTCCCAGATAATATTTCTAGTACTATTTCATGTTTGCTATTAAGCTCAAGCCAAGATTATTAGTTTTGTGCTCCTAGGAACATAACTAAAATAGACCTTCTAGAATCTTTACAACTTAGGTATACCTATTCCATTGGCACTAATCCTACTTTTGGGTCCCTGTTTATTAAACATTTTCTCCTGTTTTATATCTTACTGCCTTTCAGCCATCAAGCTACAGATGCAACTATGGTCACATCCTGACCTACCTAGACAGATGATCTTGCCAATGTGTCCCAGTTCCTCACTTCTCCAAAGTCCTATTCTCATAATTCAAAGAGATATAAGCACCCCTATGTTCATAGTTGCATTATTCACAATAACCAAAGAGTGGAAGTAACATAAATGCCCACTGACAGATGATTGGGTAAAGAAATGAAATACTACTCTGCAATAAAAAAAAAGGTGATATTGTGTCCATGGGGGAAAATGGATGAAACAGGAGATGATTATGCTAAGCAAAATAAGTACATGGATGGAATACATCTACTGCATGGTTTCAGTCATGTATGGAACCTAGAGAAGTGATACACATGAAATTAAAAACAAAACAGAAGCAAACAAACTGCTTCTAAGACCTGTGAGAACTATGGTGCTTATCTTTAGGAGATGGGAGGATGGGGACACAGAACTTAGTTGGTGTGATGTGGAAGTTATCTTGTAACTTACTATTAATTACAAATAAAACATGGAAAATAAAACAGAAGCAAACTGTTTTATCGAAGACTATGAGAACTATGGTGATTATCTTTGGGAAGTAGAAGGATGAGGACACAGAACTTTGGTGGTGGGTGAAGTGTGGAGCTAAAATATGAGGCGATGAATTCTTATCAACCAAATGTATGGAAATAAATTATAATGCATTTACTAAATGAATTCCTGTTTTAGAGAAGTTAAAATCATTGCATTATTCTCAATTCTACAGTGTTACTTAACAAAAAAGTAAGTTTCAGAATGATACCTGCAAAATAACAGTTCCATAAAAATTCAGAAGACATAAAACAATGCATTTTATTGATATATTCATGACCTTCATGTTATGGTAGAATCAAAGAATGCTTAAAAAACACAAACACAAAAGTTCGTGTGTATGTGTAAATATTTTTTTTAGTAGGTGCATTGCTCAGCTCTGACTTATGGTGGTGCTGGGGCTTGAAACTGGGAACTTTGGCAGCTCAGACAAGAAAGGCTTTTTGTATAACCATATACTTACTATCTATCTAGTTCACAAATACAGAATTTAACAGAATTCCTTGGGAAGGAAGAAAATGAAATCAGAGGCAAGTATATACACTGTAGATTTCAAATGTATCAGAACTGCTTTAATGGCTTTTTAGAATATGAAGTGAAGAGAAAATGTTGATACATTGTGAGCACATGATATCCTATAACATTCACTGTGTTAATAAGGACAACTTCAACCCTGGGATTCTCAGTCCAAAGGAAAGTGTTTGCTCACTGTAAAAAGACAACTTTAAAAAACTATCAAAGGGGGGCCAGGTGGTGGCCCACCTGGTTAAGCACTCACTACAGTGTCAAGGACCCAGGTTCAAGCCCCTAGACCCCACTTGCAAGGGGAAAGCTTCATGAGGGGTGAGGCAGGTCAGCAGGTGTCTCTTTGTCTCTCTCCCTCTCTATTTTACACTCCCTTCCCAATTTTTCTCTGTCTCTATCCAATAACAAATAAACTAAAAATTAAATTAAAAAAAGAAGATACTATCAAAGAATAACCAGAGCCTACAGAAAGGATCTGAGAAGAATTATGCAGTAGAAAGTGGAGAGAAATAGACTTACTGGAACTAAACATTGGTGAGAGGTCACAATTTTTATCAGACAATAGAGCTGAGTAACTGTGTATTTTATTTTATTTTACTTTATTTTGTTTTATAAGACAGAGAGAAATTGAAAGGGAAGGGAAGATAAAGAAGAGGAAAGACACCTGCAGGCCTGCTTCATCACTGGTGAAGCTTCCCCCCTGCAGGTGAGGACTGGAGACTTGAACTCCAGTTCAAGGTTTTTGTAGATTGTAATGTGTATACTCAACCAATTGTGCCACCACCCACCCATGCCCCCCCCTTTTTTTCCTTTCTCAAGTGTCGCACTGTTGGTGAAGCTTTCCCCTGCAGGCGAAGACTAGGGACTTGAATCCAGGTCCTTTTGTATTGTTATTGTTACCTGTGGTCTCTACTGAATGTGCCACCACCCAGCCCATAAGATGTCTTAAATCCAGAAAAGACCAGTCCCTGTGGAAAAATCTGAACTCCACATCCTTTGTTTTTAGGGACTATTCAAAACTGAGTCAACGCGCTGCTGAGTGACTCCAGGAGAATCAAATCTAGTATCTCACCAAAAAATCCCATAAACAACTTTACCCTGTTGAAATCTCTCCCCCAATTTGACAAGTAATAAACACTATTGGTTTGATGCAGGAAAGCTGTTTCAATCACGGATTGAAATCAGGAAGATTTTGAATACAATATGGAGATGAGTTCATAAATCAGGCTATAATATGAATGTTTTTGTGTTGCACTCAAAAATAGGTTTTAATAATCATTGGAACAATCTGTCTATAGTTGGTATTTACAGTGGTTGTAGAATTTAAGAGCTTTTGGCATATAAGAGAATTTAACACATTAGAGTCGTGATTCCTTCTGACAACATACAATTGGGTGATTTTATACAGTTGTAATTTGGAAAATATTAAACAATACTGAAATGTTTAAAGATGTACTGTATTTATCAGTGTATTCATTCTACCAGGCTTAGTAGGGTTGCCAAGGTTCTTGGGAAGAAAATGATTGCTAGAGACACTTAAAGTGCTGGAAAGAAAATCAACTTTGTTAGACATATAAATTCAGCTTTAATGATTGAAGGAATTTAATTAACTGAGTTGTAAATGGGACCAATTGGGGGCTGGGTGGTGGTGCATCTGGTTGAGTTACGTGCTACAGTGCTCAAGGACCCTGGTTTGAACCCCTGGTCCTCACCTGCAGGGAGAAATTTTTGCAAGTGATGAAGCAGTGTTGCAGGTGTCTGTCTCTCTTTCTATCATTCTCTTTCTCTGGATTTCTGGCTGTCTCTATCCAATAGATAAATAAATAAGTAAATAAAAATTTCATAAATAAATAAATGGGACCAATTGAGTGGTTGTGTTCTCTTCCTCTTTTATTACACTAAGCTACAAATAATAAAGATCTAATTTCTGTTCATAGTTTACTAATTTTGTGAATAAAGTGGTAAGAGTAACAACTCAAACTTTAAAGGTTTAGGAAACTCTAAATTTTTTTTAATTTATAGTTTTAATACATTAGATATTAATGTAAACACCTTGTAGGTAATCTTTTTCTATGCACAAAAGAATACTCAGAAATTTTACCTATTTCTTTAAGTGTGCAAAATGTGAAGAAATTCTATTTTTATTTATTTATTTATTCATTTTATTTTCCTCCAGGGTTATCTCTGGAGCTCAGTACTGGCATTATGAATCCACTGCTTCTGGAGGCCATTTATTTTTATTGGGTAGGGCCGAAAGAAATTGAAAGGGGAGTGGGAGATACAGAGGTAGAGAAAAAGAAAAATAGACACCTGCAGATAGGAGGAGGAGAAAGCAGGAGGTGGGGCAGGCCTCAAACCCAGATCCTTGAATGGGTCCCTGTACTTTGTACTATGTGTGCTCAGCTGGGTGAACCACTGCCCAGCCCCTGAAGAACCACCCAGTTTAAATACTAATAATAAAGACAATTTCTTTACTTGTCATCAAAGAATTTGACCACTGCTCAGTTCTAGCATATGGTGTTGTCAGGGATTGAACTTGGGACCTTTGGGACATAAGGCATGAAAGTCCAGTATGCTAGAACTATGTACTATTTCCCCAAACCTTCTCTCAGTTTTTTTAAATGACTAAAAATCTATAAATAAAACAACAAAATTTTACTGGAACATTAAAAATCTTAAGTCTAAAGTGAAATACAGTTTCTTAAGTGAGAATTCAGATTCACCTTGGATTAATATAACATATTTTATTTTTCTTTCATTCTTTCATTTTTTCCTCCAGGGTTATTGCTGGGGCTCAGTGCCTGAACTACAAATCCACTGCTCCTGGAGGCCATTTTTTTCCATTTTGTTGCCCTTGTTGTTATTGTTGCCATTGATATTGTTGCCATTGATATTGTTGTTGTTGGATAGGACAGAAAGAAATAGAGAGCGGAGGGGAGGACAGAGAGGAGGACAAAAAGATAGACACCTGCAGACCTGCTTCACCACCTGTGAAGAGACCCCTCTGCAGGAGGGGAGCCGGAAGCTCGAACTGGGATCCCTATGTCAGTCCTTGCACTTTGTGCCATGTGCGCTTAACTCACTGTGCTACCGCCCAGCCCCCTAACACATTTTCTGAAGAAAATAGAGAGAGAAAGAAAGAGAGAAAGGGGGCAGGCAGAAGAAATAGCTTGGTGGTTGTGCAAACAGACTCTCATGCCTGAGGTTCTGAGGTCCCAAGTCCAATCCCCTGCACCACCATAAACTAGAGCTGATCAGTGCTCTGGTATAAAAATTTAAAGAAGAAGAAGGAGAAGGAAGAGAAGGAGGGAGAAAGAAATAAAAAAAGAAAGAAAGGAAGGAAGGAAGGAAGGAAGGAAGGAAGGAAGGAAGAAAGAAAGAAAGAAAGAAAGAAAGAAAGAAAGAAAGAAAGAAAAAAAGAAAGAAAGAAAGGAAAAAAGAAAGGTAAGATTTTTTTCCCTACCATTGTTATTGCTGAACCTTGTTGACTTCATGACAACTCCACCGTTCTTGGCAATGGCCTTGGTTTTTGTCTTGTTGCTGCTATTATTTTGCTTTCTGATAGAGACAGTGAGAAATAGAGAGGGAAGGAAAGAGAGAGGAAAAGGAAGTGAGAGAAAGAGAGAGAGGAGACACCTGCAACTCTACTATACCACCACAGGTGGGCACTGGGGGATTGAACCAAGTCTATTGTTTAAGGGTTGAGGTTTTTGGTTGGCTTTCTTGCTCAGAACACTCCCCCAACCTTCAAGGAAACTTAAGGCAGCAAAGGAAAGACTATAGTGTTGACAAAGCAGTTGGAAGTCCAAGAAGCAAGAGAACTGTAGGAAGTATGTGGCTGGAGGGGCTGGGCAGGTGCATACCCTGTTGTGCATACATGTTACCTGTGCAAGGACATGGGTAAAAATGCTCAGCTTCCACCTGCAGGGAGGAAGCTTCAGAAGTGGTGAAGCAGTGCTGCAAGTATCTCTTTTCATCTTCCTGTCTCCCTGCCCACCCTTATTTTTCTCTGTCCTGTTAAATCAAATAAATATTTATATAGTGTATTAAGAAAAGAGATTCTCTGATTAGGTATCCTCATGTAGACTATGACCCAAAGCCTTGGATGCACAGAGTACTAAGCACAGGGAGGGTGGGTTGAGCACCTGGGAACTAGCTTACAGAAACCAAAGCCAAATCTACTCTTGCGAGATGGCGCTACACAGCATGACTTTGTAAGTTTGCTCTTTGTTTGGCAGTATATCCACCATCCAGTAACAAACAATTGAGCAGCAGCAAGCTAAAGCCTTATTGGCTTGAAGCAACAAGGGACTGAGCTCAGGAATAACAAAGCAGCTGGGAATTTATGGACAACTAGCATAAGCAAAGATGCTACAGAGATTCTGCCCACAGACCTGAGTATAAACTCTGCCCAGATTCTTCGTTTTCTTATTTGTTTATTTATTTATTTATTCCCTCTTATTGCCCTTGTTGTTTTTATTGTTGTAGGTATTGTTGTTGCTGGATAGGACAGAGAGAAATGGAGAGAGGAGGGGAAGACAGAGAGGGGGAGATAAAGACAGACACCTGCACACCTTCTTCACCACCACAGGGAAGTGACTCCCCTGCAGGTGGGGAGCCAGGGGCTTGAACTGGGATCCTTATGCCAGTCCTTGCTCTTTGCACCACCTGCGCCAGATTCTTCATTTTCTACCCAACTATGCAGACACCAAGAAGAGACCATCCTACCCACCAGGTTCAAATAAGTAAATAAATATAAAAACTCAGAAGTAAAAATTGAAAGTCCTAAGCACGTCTATTAGCTGCTACACACTGTGAAGGAATCAGAGCTTTTATACTCTCAGACAAGGTAATTAGCTAGTACAGTGACAACCACAAAACTCTTAGGAGAACATGATAGATCCAGAATGTGTACATTTTGTCTATACTACTTATTTTGCAAACAAAAGTCACTAAATACGCAAAGAAATCAGAAAACAATGCAGTCAATAGAAATTGACTCTGAGTGAATCAAGATGTTGCATTTGGCGGACAAGGATTTCAAGCCAGTCTAAAAATATATGTTTATAGTATACAAGGAAAATAAGTACTAGTAATTAAAGGAAAATGTAACCCTGATGAGTGAGCAGATAGAGAAGTGGAAAACATGACAAATTCTAGAGTCCAAAAACTCAGCAACTGAAATTTTAAAATGTAGCAAGAGACCTCAACGGCAGAATGAAGATAGGATATGAATTTGCAAATAAATTCATAGAAATTATCCAATAAAAAATGAGAGAATGAAAAACTGAAGAAAAGGAACAGTTGTGCAAAAATATCGGTCTAACACGTATGTAACTGAAATCCCAGGAGGAGGAGATTTCTTTACTATCTTTACTATTTCTTTATTATCTCCTTTCTTTTTTTTTTTTCCAAATTCTTATTGTTGTAGTTATTATTGTTGTAGTTATTATTGTTGTTGTTATTGATGTCATTGTTGTTGGATAGAACAGAGAGAAATGGAGAGAGGAGGGGAAGACAGAGAGGAGGAGAGAAAGATAGACACCTGTAGTCCTGCTTCACCACCTGTGAAGCGACTCCTTTGCAGGTGGAGACCTGGGGCTCAAACCGGGATCCTTATGCCGGTCCTTGTGCTTTGCGCCACCTGCGCTTAACCCGCTGCGGTACCACCAGACTCCCCATTATCTCCTTTCTTTAGATCTAAAGAGCTAAAGAGTGGTCCGGGAGGTGGCGCAGTGGATAAAGCATCGAACTCTCAAGCATGAGGTCCTGAGTTTGATCCCCGGCAGCACATGTACCAGAGTGATGTCTGCTCTTTCTCTCTCCTCCTATGTTTCTCATTAATAAATAAATGAAATCTTTAAAAAAAAAAAAAAAAGAGCTCAATAATTAGTGGCAGAGGCCCAGGACGTGCATAGTGGATTAACAAAGGACCTGCAAGTGTGAGGTTCCAAGTTTAACCCCTAGCACTGTTATGGAAAACATATATGTATATCTTTATTTCTGCTCTCCAGTGTTACAGTTCAAATGTAACCAAAGAAGGAGACCAAGGCCATATGAAGGGCAGGGAGTTATGTTTATTTCTCATTAATCAGTTTCAGGTCAATTCCTACCAGGCCTGAATAACCTTCTACCTCAGCAGCCAGCCTTTTGTCTTTTTGTTCAAGCTGGGAATAGCACAAGCTGATTGGTTACAAACTGAGTCCACCATGGTGCTGACAATATCAAAGGTGAGAGCAGGTTGGCTATAATCAATCCACCAAGGCTTCTATTTGGGATACTGGAATGTGGAAGTGAAGTTCACCACTTGCAGTGGTTTTCTCTCCTTCATTCTTTTGTCTGTTTTTTTCTTTTATTTCACACAACATATATGAGGTGATTCTATAAATCTCTCTCTCTCTCTCCCTTTCTCCCCCAGTCCCATTAATAGATTACTTGAAAAAGAAAAGAAAAAAGAAGCTGTGCAAAGTTTTCCAAATCTGGATACCAGTATTAACATACAAATCCAAGACTCTCAACTACCTTAAACTGAAAAAGGCAAAGAAATTCACACCAAAATGTATAATTGTCAACTGTTGAAAGCTTAAGAGAAAGGGAAATTCTGGGAATTATACACTTAGGGGGAAAAAAATGTCTTAACTTAAACAGAGAATTCTATACTTAGTATACAAACTAGTAACTCTATTCCTATGTACCCAAAAGAAATAATGCATATTTCATACACAGATTATGCATGGATGTGTTCATAGAAGCCTTGATTATAACTATTAACTGAAAAAGGAAAAAAAACATGCATTAGCAGGTAAAAAGAAAAAACACATTTCAGTCTTCTTCTCATGGAGTGTTACTCAGCAATGAAAATGAACATACATATTCAATATATGTAAAAACTAGAAGAGTCACAAAAATGTACAGTGTATTTCTAGAAATTCTAGAGCAGGAAGACAAATCTATAATGACAGAGTGATCTTATGGCTTGTAGATACTCAAATATGTGATGGGTCAACTCCAAAAAATCAGGATAATTATTTATCTATTGCTTCATAAGAAATTATCCCAGGGAGTCGGGCGGTAGCGTAGCGGGTTAAGCTCACGTGTCACAAAGCTCAAGGATCATCGTAAGGATCCCGGTTCGAGCCCTTGGCTCACCACCTGCAGGGGAGTTGCTTCACAGGGGGTGAAGCAGGTCTGCAGGTGTCTATCTTTCTCTCCCCCCTCTGTCTTCCCCTCCTCTCTCCATATATCTCTGTCCTATCCAATAACGACATCGACAACAAGGGCAACAAAAAGGGAATAAAGTAAATAAATAAATATAAAAAAAAGAAATTATCCCAAAAGTTAGCGTTCAACACAGTATGTGTTATCTCTGTTTTTGTGGGTCAGAACTCTGGGTAGGACTTATTTGGTTCTTTTGGCTCTTGCTGTCTCGCATGCCTGCTGTTGCTATGCTGGTTGAGACTGAAGCCATCTGAAGGCTCACCTTGAAGCAGTATGACTTTGTCTCAGCTTACTTAAACAGTTGCCAACAGGATTCAGCTCCTTCCCGATTGCCGGCATGCAGACCTCGGTTCCTTACAAATTGTTGGTCAGAGAACACCCCCAGTTCTCTTACCTATGAGCCTCTCTCTGGAGAAGCTCATAACATCAAATCTGATTTGGTCAGAGAGGAGGGGAGACAGAGAGGGAGAGAGAAAGATAGATACCTGCAGACCTCTAGCAAGAGGCCTAGAAAGCAAAAGGATGCCAACAAGATGGAAGTCACAAGCCTTTATGGCTGTTATCTCAGAAGTGAACTATCACATCCTCCACAGTCAGGTCACTAGAATCAAGTCACTTGGTGTCAAGAAGACATAACATGGGCATAAGTGTTGGAAAGTAGAACTCAGTAAGAGCCATTTACAATGCTGCCATCACAAGAAAAAAATTATAAGTTGATGGAAATCTTGTCAAGGGAATGAAAACTCACTGATTGGTGCACTAAAAACAGGAACACTTAACGGTGTGTATAGGTTGATCTTTTAAATCAAACTGCTACTAAAGACAGGAGAGAATAATCTCAAGAAGTTTCTATTACACATGGGAACTCCTCTGTCTCTCAAGTCCATCTGGTCATTAAATGAGCATCAGCTTCCACATAACCTCAACCATCTTTGTCCAAATGGCCTTCCTGCTTCTCTGGTGCATGTCTTTTCATTTTCCTGATCAGAAGTTTAAAATGTCGGGGTGGGGGGAGCCCCATAAGGAATACTTAGAGTGGGGAATCACTATTTGTGTCTTATTTATTTATTTAGCTTTTATTTATTTATTACTGGATAGAGACAGAGAGAAATTGAGAAGGAAGGGAGAGATAGAGAGGGAGAGAGACAGGAAAATACCTGCAGTCCTGTTTTACCACTTCCCCCAATAGGTGGGGACCGGGGGCTTGAACACTGTAACGTGTTTGCTTAATCAGGTGTGGCACCAAGTGACAAAGGAGAGGGTGAAGTTAGCCTCTGAGTTAAAGCACACTGTAGACTTTCTGAACAGGCAGCATGAGGCAGCTCTCTCCAGCCTAGCTGAGGAAGAGAAGAGCGTTCAGCATAGACTCAACACCAACAGCACTGCCATTAAAGACAACATCTCTAGCACTGAGGCTCTGCTCAAGGACTTAGCGGAAAAAGAGTGTGCTGCCAGATCTGGATATGCTGACCGAGGTCAAGAGGATCCATGGCAGATAAGGGAGCCTGAAGCCCCCAGTTCTTTACTCTGTCCAGCTAAGGAGGCAGGTGTGCAGTCTGCCTCCACTGGAGTCAGCCATGGAGAAGATGAGGGAGAAATTCAAAACAGATGTGACTCTGGATCCACACACTGCACACCCTCATCTCCATGTGTCCAAGAACAAGAAATCTGTGACATTGCTGATGGAAAGGGGTGAAGACCATCTCCAAAGACAGCAGGGAATTCCACTTGATCTCGAAGTCCTGGGCTCTGAAGAGTTCTGTGGCGGCCGCCATTACTGGGAGGTGCAGGTAAGGGACAAGCCTAGCTGGACCATAGGGGTGTGTAGCCACTCCCCTTCTGGCAGGTTGCAGCACCCCTCCCTGTTTCAGAAGTGCTGGACCATTCAACTGCAGGATGGAGACTATGTGGCAGGAGGTGCACATCCCATTCCTCTCGCCTTGAAGACTAAGCCCAGAGGCAATGGAGTTTACCTGGACTATGAGCTGGGTCACATTTCCTTCTACATTTGAATGACTCCTCCCACATCCATTCTATCTAGCAGACATTTGATTGTCAGGCTGGGCCACGGAGAAGAGAGAGAGGTGAGAAGAGAGAGAGGTGATCTGGAGCGTAGGGGGAAAACAAATCTTTATTCACACAGACACCTCAGAGTTGGATGAGAGCGCAGTGGTTCAGGCCATGAGGAGGTAGCAAAAATGGTTGCCTCCTGCTACAGGTAGCACCGTACCTTGTGTCCGTTTTCCGAAGTGAAAAGCGGGCAAGACAAAAAGGGGCAGAAGAAGAAGGGCTTTATAGGGCGACAACCAGAAGTGACGTGTCAGGACAGGATTGGTTGAAAAAGGCACTGCAAGAATATCGAGGGAAGTGGCAAAGCCTGAGGGGACAGCTTGGCAGATGTGACTGCATCTGCATAATTCCCCAGCATTTGATGACTCACTGAAGCCTTATTTCTGCCTGGGCCCAGACTCTCTTACTCTTACACTCTGTGTAGCAGGAGGTTGTGAAGAATGATCCCTGCAACTACCTCATTTGCCTGTAAATAGGGATGGTTTATAGTGTGTTGTACAACAGTTAGGATTCTAGAAGTGATTTTCTAAACGTCTGATCAGGAAATAGAGTCTTGGATGTACTTCTACCAGGAGTTACCTGGCCTGCATTCTTCAAGCTTCAACACAAGCACAACTGTGAACAATGACGTCCAATTGCTCAATCCCATGTCTTTTCCCCCATCCTGCTCTGTCTTCCTCTTTGCACATCTTTCTGGTCAAGTGTTAAACTATAAAATCGTTTAAAATAAAGTTTTATGTCAACACCAAAAAAAAAAATCGTAAAGACATCTTCAGTGAAACGAATCCAATTACAAAGAAAACTAAGGCAAGCATAAACCTATGGGACTACATCAAATTAAAAAGCTTCTGCACAGTAAAAGAAACCACTACCCAAACCAAGAGACCCCCTCACAGAATGGGAGAAGATCTTTACATGTCATACATCAGACAAGAGGCCGATAACCAGAATATATAAAGAGCTTGCCAAACTCAACAACAAGAAAACAAATAACCCCATCCAAAAATGGGGAGAGGACATGAACAGAATATTCACCACAGAAGAGATCCAAAAGGCTGAGAAACACATGAAAAAATGCTCCAAGTCTCTGATTGTCAGAGAAATGCAAATCAAGACAACAATGAGATACCACTTCACTCCTGTGAGAATGTCAGAAGAGGTAATAGCAGCAAATGCTGGAGAGGGTGTGGGGTCAAAGGAACCCTCCTACACTGCTGCTGGGTATGTAAATTGGTCCAACCTCTGTGGAGAACAGTCTGGAGAACTCTCAGAAAGCTAGAAATGGACCTACCCTATGATCTTGGCAATCCCTCCCCTGGGGATACATCCTAAGGAACACAACACACCCATGCAAAAAGATCTGTGTACACATATGTTCTTAGCAGCACAATTTGTAATAGCAAAAACCTGGAAGCAACCCAGGTGTCCAACAACAGATGAATGGCTGAGCAAGTTGTGGTATATATACACAATGGAATACTACTCAGCTATAAAACATGTTAACTTCACCGTTTTCAGCCCATCTTGGATGGACCTTGAAAAATTCATGTTAAGTGAAAGAAGTCAGAAACAGAAGGATGAATATGGGATGATCTCACTCTCAGGCAGACGTTGAAAAACAAGATCAGAAGAGCAAACACAAGTAGAACCTGAACTGGAATTGGCGTATTGCACCAAAGTAAAAGACTCTGGGGTTTGTAGGGGGAGGGGGGGGCTGGAGATTATAGGTCCAAGAAAGATGACAGAGAACCTAAAGGGGGTTGTATTGTTATATGGAAAACTTTCAAATGTTATGCATGTAGAAACTATTGTATTTACTGCCGAATGTAAAACATTAATTCCCCAATAAAGAAATTAAAAAATATAAAAATAAAAGGGGGGAAAAAGTAATGGAACCATATATTCAATAGAGTACTATTCTACAGTTCTTAAAAAAAAGGGGGGGGGAATTCCGGCGGTAGCTCAGTGGCTTAAGTGCACGTTGCACAAAGTGCAAGGACTGGTGTAAGGATGCAGGGGTTGAGCCCCTGGCTCCCTACCTGCTGGGGGGTCACTTCACAGTCGATGAAGCAGGTCCACAGGTGTCTTTCTCCCTCTCTGTCCCCCTACCTCTCTCCTTTTCTCTCTGTCCTATCAATAATAACTACAACAATAAAACACAAGGACAACAAAAGGAAAAAAATGAATAAATAAATAAATAAATATTTTAAAATAAGACATCCCTTGAAGCTGAATGGATGGGATTGGCAGTGATTATGCTTAGTGAAGTGAGTAAGGAAGTGAAGGACAACTATGGAGTGGTTTCACTCACAAGTGGAATACTGAGAATTGACACATTTGAAGTGGTACTTGAATAAAGAAAATATGGGAGTCGGGTGTCGTTTTCGACGGGTTAGGTTGTTTCCGCCAGGCTGGCTTCACGGGCGGGTAACAGACGACCAGGGACTCATAGTTGAGCTGTAGGCAGTATCTCTTTATTCATGCAGGACGCAGCACAATCTAAGCCGAGCTGAGCTAAACTAAAGGTAAAGTACTCTAAAACTCACAATGCTGTCTTTATATATACTTGCCAAGTAGGGTGGAAACAGGGTGTGACATAGAGAGGGTGGAGAGAAAAGTGACTGGTGACAATCAGAGTGTGACAAGGAGAGGATCAGGGTGTGACAAGGAGGGGGGGTGGAGCAAAAACATATCATGAAACAGTGGGGATTGAACCAATGCCCTGGAGGGAGGTACTTGTTAACAGCGGTTATATAAATAGAATGAAGTGGTTATGTAAATAGAATAGTGTTAAGCAGGGGGGATTTAAACCAAATGAAACAGAAGGGGTCTCATGCATACCAACAATTCCCCCTTTCTTTTTAACTAATGGCCATTGCGGGGTGAACAGAAACGTATATCGTACAGGCGTTTTCAAAAGAACTGGCATAAGACATGGAAAACAAAATAGGCGAGCAGCAATAACCAGTGTGATGCCAAGTGGAGCTTTTCTTGCCTCAAAGGGCAAGGCCTAGCAGGTGAAAGGGCATTTCTTGCCTCTGGGAACGCTTCATGCCTCTGGGGGCATCTCTTGCCTCAAAGGGCGTTTCCTGCCTCTGTGGGCATCTCTTGCCTCTTGGGGCGCTTCATGCCTCTGTGGGCATAACCTAATAAGGAGGGGGAGTTTTCTGCCTCTGGGACAGAGCCTGCAGGCGAGGGGACATGGTCTATAAAGTCTCAAGGCAATTGGCTGAAGTTAGTCTTTGAGAAACACAGCTGTGTGTACCAGTAAGTCCGATGGAGGTGTCAGTCCAAAGTAGCTGACCACAGAAGAAAATGCCGGAGGATGAAACGCTGCACGTCTGTCTCGATGGGGAATGTTGGCCACCAGAATTCTGCTTTTCTGTAGAGAGTGAGCTTTCGAGTCTGTGAATCTGTTTCTTCAGGTCGTGCCAGGTCACATCATTGGTTTCCGGGGGCGATGTCAGAGAACAGGGGTCCAAATGGATTTCCGGGAATTCCATTTGAGTAGATGCTTTTTCATGTGAAGACTTGACAGCTGAAATTCACTTACTTGTCAAACAAAACTTGTAGCAGATTAGAAGTTTACTATCATTGATAACTCCATTATAATTGGAAGTCCTTTCTAGTATCATTTCAAGGTTGTTAAAACACTTTAAACTCAATAAAATGTGGAAAGGTAAACAGAAGAACCACGGTTAAAAGCCTTAGGCATGAGAATAATTAACATAATCATTGCACTATCTGCCCCACCCATAACTCATACAGTTTTCAGGATTAAACGTTTCAGATTCATGTCAAGACGTAAAAGAGAAATCAAAGGAGGAAAAAAACAATTTTTTGGATTGTTTCTGGATGTCTCTAGAAATCATGGCTGCGTCCAGCATCTTTTTTTTTTTTTTTAAGTCAATGTCAAACAAAAATTCAGTCATTCAAATCATTCTCTTATGAAACGCAACTTGAACCAGATTATCAAGATCTCACCATGTAGGATTAAGAATCCCCGGAGGGCGACCTAGTCCAAAAAGGTCCTCGAAATTCCATTTAGGGTGTTTCTGACTGTTCCTGCTGGATTGCTTCAGGCACCCATTTTTAAAAGCGTCTTCCCATTGAAGAAAGAATCCAATCAGGAGAGTAGAACTAACCACATGTCTCCATACTTGGGAACTGCCAGGGTACTCAAGAATGTTCTTCAAATTAGAGTAGTCCTCCATGGGAAACATTCCAGAAGAAGTCCAGAAAGTTCCAGGGGAAATCCCCATGCATATCCCAAGGTCTACGATCACGGTCATAAAGAACCAAACTGTGGCCCGGAGCAAAATGTAGTCCTTTTCCTCAGGAAACATGGGAGAGGGAATCCAGAAAGTCCAAGGAGAAATCTCCGTGCATCTCCCAAGCTCTATGATCCCGGTCATAAGAAACCAAAGTTCCCGGTGAGGGAACCGAAGTGTGGCCCAGAGTAAAATGTTCCAGAGACAGAGAAACTGTCTCATAATGAAACAGTAGAGGCTTTGGCAAACCTCTTCGTAAGTAGAAGAGAAGACCATAGTGCATAGGTAGGCAAAGTCTTCACTTATCTGGGAGTTGCGCAGGTCTGGCCCCACGTTGTTGCGCCATATGTCGTTTTCGACGGGTTAGGTTGTTTTCTCCGGGCTGGCTTCACGGGCGGGTAACAGACGACCAGGGACTCATAGTTGAGCTGTAGGCAGTATCTCTTTATTCATGCAGGACGCAGCACAATCTAAGACGAGCTAAGCTAAACTAAAGGTAAAGTACTCTAAAACTCACAATGCTGTCTTTATATATACTTGCCAAGTAGGGTGGAAACAGGGTGTGACATAGAGAGGGTGGAGAGAAAAGTGACTGGTGACAATCAGAGTGTGACAAGGAGAGGATCAGGGTGTGACAAGGAGGGGGGGTGGAGCAAAAACATATCATGAAACAGTGGGGATTGAACCAATGCCCTGGAGGGAGGTACTTGTTAACAGCGGTTATATAAATAGAATGAAGTGGTTATGTAAATAGAATAGTGTTAAGCAGGGGGGATTTAAACCAAATGAAACAGAAGGGGTCTCATGCATACCAACAGTCGGGCAGTAGTGCTGTGGTTAAATGCACGCAGAACAAAGCGCAAGGACCAGTGTAAGGATCCCGGTTTGTGTACCCGGCTCCCCACCTGCAGGGGCGTGGTTTCACAGGCAGTGAAGCAGGTCTGCAAGTGTGTCTCTCTCTCTCCCCCTCTCTGTCTTCCCCTCCTCTCTCCATTTCTCTCTGTCTTATCCAACAACGACGACATCAATATCAACAACAATAATAACTACAACAATAAAAAAGGGCAAAAAGAAAAAAAAATATATATCATATCTATGACCTTGGAAGAACTATGACAATTACCACTGGAAGGGTGGTGGTGGGGCACAGAACTTGGGTGGTGGGAGTGCTGTAGAATGATACCCTTTTTGGGAGTCGGGCTGTAACGCAGCGGGTTAAGCGCAGGTGGCGCAAAGCCTAAGGAACGGAGTAAGGATCCCGTTCCAGCGAGGAAGAATCCCGGTTGGAGCCCCTGCTCCCCATCTGCAGGGCAGTCGCTTCACAAGCAGTGAAGCAGGTCTGCAGGTGTCTATCTTTCTCTCCCCTTCTCTGTCTTCCCCTCCTCTCTCCATTTCTCTCTGTCCTATCCAACAATGACGACAATAATAACTACAAGAACAATAAAACAACAAGGGCAACAAAAGGGAATAAATAAATAAAATAAATATTAAAAAAAGAATTATACCCTTCTTTATCTGATAGTCCTGTAAATATGAAACCGCTAAGAAAAAGAAATGAAAAATAAGCAAGTAATAAATAAAGGAATATACATCTTCAAGTGCTTGGGAGAGTTCAGAAGAATCTTAGAAAACACTAAGTGGGTGAAGAAAGACTGCCTGTAGTAGTAGAACAGAGGAAGGTATGATTCTAAGGAATAGTTAGTATCTTTGAAAAGTAGCCAAATTTCCCTTTGACACCTAGAAACATCAGAGACTGTGAATTATGGGACATAGAGTTAGGAGATGGATATAAAAACAATTGGACCAGGGACTGAGTGGTGGTATACATCAAGTAGAGTGCACTTGTTATCATGTGCAAATGCCTGAGTTCAAGCTCCCGGCCCCCAACTACATAGGGGGAAACTTCATAAGCAATGGAGCAGTGCTACAGAATTTTCTCCTTCTTTCTGCCACTTTAGGTAGAAATTAGCAAAACTCCTCTCTATCTCTCTGTCTCATCATCTATCCAAAAATTCAAAAAGAACAGAAATCGCCACCAGGAATGGGTTATATAGGCACTGAGCTCCAGTGATAAACTTAGTGGTAAAAAAAATCAAGACCTAAAAGCATAAAACAATTGGACTAGATTCTTGCTCTCCTTCATCCCCAAATAATATCCATACTTAACCCATTCAAAAAAATCAGAAATTTACACTCTGAAAATAATCCAGGCTGGGTGAAACAATGCCCACATGAAGGAATGAGTCATAACACTGAAAAAGGAGTTTAAGTTAAAATCCAGGTGTTGATCTTAGGACTCATACTAGTCATCTCCCATCTGCTTCTAAAACACTAGCATATGTTCTAAAACCTGGCATATGTATCCAGGAAAAAAAAAAAAAAAGCAAAGATTTTTCACTGGAAGACCTAAATTGTCATGGGGGTGGGGTGGGATGGACGTAGAAAAATGGGAATTTGTAGAGTCAGGCTGGGAGTATGGACCAACATGCCAATGCCCATGATCAGTGGAGAAGCAATTACAGAAGCCAGACCTTCCACCTTCTGCACCCATTAATGATCCTGGGTCCATACTCCCAAAAGGATAAAGAATAGGAGAGTTTCTAGTGAAGGGGATGGGACATGGAACTCTGGTGCTGGGAATTGTATATCCCTCTTATCCTATGGTCTTGTCAATATTTCCATTTCATAAATTATTTTTCTTTTTTCTTTCTTTCTTTTTTTTTTTTTCCTTCAGAGTTATTACTGGAGCTTGGTGCCTGCACTGTGAATCCACTGCTCCTGGAGGCTTTTTATCCCTTTTGTTGTCCTTGTTGTTTATTGTTATTGTTGTTGTTGGATAGGACAGAAAGAAATGGAGAGAGGAGGGGAAGACAGAGAGGGGGAGAGAAAGAGAGACACCTGCAGACCTGCTTCACCGCCTGTGAAGCAACTCCTCTGTAGGTGGGGAGCCGGGGGCTTGAACCAGGTTCTTTAGGCCGGTCCTTGTGCTCTGTGCCACGTGTGCTTAACCCACTGAGCTACTTCCCAGTTCCTCCATTTTATAAAGTTATTAAAAAAAAATAATAATAGGAATTTGATTTCTGTAACTCTTGCACAGAACATTCTACAGAAATGCGTGTTAATTTTTGAAGAATGGCCTGGGATCTTATCCACGTGCAGATACTAATCCTATAGGTCTGGTGTGAGTTCCAAGGGTTTGCATGTCTAACAAATTCCCAAGTCATAGAATTGCTTATTTGTCCCATAGTCACACTTTGAGTATCCAGGCTTCTTCTCCATCTGCAGGATACAAACTGAACACATATGTAACATAACTATTTCTTTGTGGCATCTGCTCCCTCATTTGCCCTCCCCAAGTTAATTTCCCAGAATCATCTCTGCACACCACACCCCTTACGCTACTGCATTCTAGTAAGTAACATCTGCTCTAGCCTGAAATCCACCATCCTTTCCCATGCAAGGAAGTACACATTTTCCTCTTTTTAGAAGCCCTCAAGCTCTCATTTCCTCCTCTCTGAAGTTACTCCTTACCCCTTGAGAAGACAAAGCTTTGTATTGTTTGCTCATTGTTTGTTTCTAAAATGACAGAGATCCTCCTCTTGAACAACCATGTGTCAGGTTCCTCTGAGTCCTTTCTGACTAAGCCTTAACCTTGTGCCTTATCTTTGGTCAATTTACTTCAGTTCTTTCTTTTCTTTTCTCTTCTTTTTTTTCTTTTTTTTTTTATAGCAGGAATCCTGCTGAGTTAATTTAGAAACAATCCCCCACCTTGATTGTAGGCACCTTGATATCAGATTAAATTCCTTGCCCCCCACCTCCCCACCCCTGCCAATATCTCTTTGACCTGCTCTCAGTAAAACAACAGTATCAATCAGTTTAGGAAAGAATTATTCTATGTCTCTCTCAGTAATGTTACAGTCACTAATTCATCACCTTGTATCCTAGCTATAAATTCCTATTTTTTCTTTTTCTTTTTCTAAACTTTTTTTATATTTTATTTATTTATTTTTCCTTTTGTTGCCCTTTTTTTATTGTTGTTGTAGTTATTATTGTTGTTGTTACTAATGTTGTCATTGCTGGATAGGACAGAGAGAAATGGAGAGAGGAGGGGAAGACAGAGAGGGGGAGAGAAAGATAGACACCTGCAGACCTGTTTCACCACCTGTGAAGCGACTCCCCTGCAGGTGGGGAGCCAGGGGCTCTAACCCGGACCTTTATGCCAGTCCTTGCGCTTTATCCCACGTGTACTTAACCTGCTGTGCTACCATCCGACTCCCCCTATTTTTTCTTATTTAAACTTTAAAAAGAATTTATTATCTTTATTTATTGATAGGATACAGACAGTCAGAAATCAAGAGGGAAGGGGAAGATAGGGAGAGAGACATAGATACCTGCAGCCCTGCATCACAACTCTTGATGCTTTCCCCCTGCAGGTAGGGATCAGATGCTTGAACCCAGGTCCTTGCACATCGTAACATGTGCACACAACCAGGTGCGCCACTACCTGGCCCCTCTTAATTAGATTTGAGCAAGACTTCTTTTTACTGGTATAAAGCTTCACTGTTAGCCACCTTTGAATAAAGTCTTGAATAAATATGTGTACAAGCCTTATATGTACATTGCTCAATGAAAGAAAGCAATTAAAAAGAAAAAGCTGTCGTAAGGATCCCAGTTCGAGCCCCAGGCTCCCCACCTGCAGGGGAGTCACTTCACAGACGGTGAAGCAGGTCTGCAGCTGTCTTTCTCTCCCCCTTTGTCTTCCCCTCTTCTCGCCATTTCTCTCTGTCCTACCCAACAATGACAACAACAATAAAACAACAAGGGCAACAAAAGAGAATAAATAAATAAATAAATATTTTGGAAAAAAAAAAAAGAAAAAGATGCATGCTAGTTGGTTCAACTGGATAAAGGCAAATAGTAAAAAGAGTTAAAAAAAAAAAAAAGTGATGGCCAGAGACTTCAGGGGAGTGGAAATAGTGTAAGCTAGGTGAAGCACATTTTTTTAGGGCAATGGACTATTTATTGTGTGTGATTCTGTGAAACTGTATATATTTTTCAAATCCATTTATTGAACAAAGAGTGAAGCTTAATGTGTAAAAAATGTAGACTAAACCATTAAGTGTTCAGAAAAATTCAGATGTTAAAAGTGTATGAAACAACCTTATTGAAGCAGAGATTTGTGAGCTAACCTTCTTCCAAAATGAGCGGAGTCTCTAAACCTAAAAGTAAAGGAATTGCACATAAATAGTGTAGGTGATAAGAGTTGCTTTCCACAGAAGTATGAGTTAGCAACTCTTATACTGCTGTATATGTATACCAGAAGTGAGCAATTAAGCAACTATATGGTGGATATTGGGAGCCATGATTCTCATTGTAGGAGAATAAATTACAGATAAACAAGGGGAGAAAGCTAGACAGGTCCATATGGTGGTAGATTAGAATTGAAGACATCAGTATAACTCTTGTTTAGCTTAATATAGACCACATGCTCAAACACAAAAATATTTACAGTTATGTATATATAAAAGAGCTGTGACATACATATGTATCTTCTTCCTCTGTCAACTGAGAGGGACCAAAAACACGACAGTAGCAATAAACATGCTTAGTATCCAAATTTTACCTGCCAATTTCATATGGGAGGAACCAGGACTTTTTAGGAAAATGACTGACTATAGGACTGGGGCAGGAAATATATAAGATGGTCGTGGAACACTTTTAAGCTCAGAAAGTCACAAAGTATTCTGGAGGCTGGGCAGTGGCACACCCGGTTGAGTGTACACATTACCATGTACAAGGAGCCAGGTTCCAGTCACCAGCCCCCACCTGCATGTGGGGAAGCTTCACAGTCTCTCTCTCTCTCTCTCTCTCTCTATATATATATATATATATATATATATATACCCCTTCTCTTTCAATTTCTCTCTGTCATATCTAATAGGAGAGAAAGAAAGGAAGGGAGAGAGAAATGGAGAGAGGAGAGAGAGGAAGGGAGGGAGGGAGGGAGGACCACAGGGAATGGTGGATTTGTGGTGCCTGCACTGAGCCCCAGAAATAATCCTAGTGACAATAAAAAAAAAGAAAAAAAATGTAAGTGTTCTGGACAACACGAACACAAATACATATATATGCATTGGTAAATGACAACACTATATCAAAGGGACACAGAAGCCAACTGAAAGAGATTTCAACAGCACTATCTGGAACAATATGAGCAGTAATCATAACGAAAGCACTACAGGGGTGTAACTTAAGTATAAAATAAATATTCATGGGCCCATACTGATATAAATACATTATTGATTAAGTAAATAAGAGGGGAGGCGAGACAACTCTTCCATGAATGGGAATTTTTTTTTAACAGCTTAGATTTTATTTCATGAATATGTACTTTTCTGTTGCATAGGATAAAGTGAGAAATGCACATTCAGATAAGCAAAAATGTTGTTGCCATACATTGAGAATGATTCTGTAAGGTACTGAAAGAGACATTTTGGGCAGATGTTGAATCTGCTCCAATGTATTTCATCATTTTTATTATTTTTTATTAGTGATTTAATAATGATTAACAAAATTTTAGGATAAGAGAGGTATAATTCCATATGATTCCCACCACCAGAGTTCCATATGCCATCTCCTCCATTGGAAGCGTCCCTATTCTTCATCTCTCTGGGGGTATGGACCAAAATTCCTGATGGGGTGCAGAAGGTGGAAGGTCTGGATTCTGTAATTGCTTCTCCATTGAACATGGGCATTCACAGTTCAATCCATACTCCCAATTTGTCTCTATCATTCCCTAGTGAAGTATGGCTCTGGGGAGGTGAGTTGTCTGTCCAGGGAAGTCAGGATGGCATCATGGTAGTGTATGCAACTTGGTGGCTGAAAAGCATTAAAATATAAAGCAGGACAATATGTTTAATAATCAGGAATCTAAAGGTCAGAATAGAGCCAATGAAACTAAAGGTTGGGAGTCAGGCGATAGCACAGTGGGTTAATCACAAGTGGCACAAAGCACAAGGACTGCCAGAAGGATCCCGGTTGGAGCCCCTGGCTCCCCATCTGCAGGAGAGTTGCTTCACAAGCAGTGAAGCAGGTCTGCAGGTGTCTGTCTTTCTCTCCCCCTCTCTATCTTCCCCTCCTTTCTCCATTTCTCTCTGTCCTATCCAACAATAGCAACAATAATAATAACTACAACAATAAAACAAGGACAACAAAAGGGAATAAATAAACTTTAAAAAAAAGTAAAATCTCAATTAAAAAACAAAAAGAAACTAAAGGTCATGGTGTGGGAAGAAGTTAGGCAGGCCATTCCCAGGGGCCCATGGCTTTAGTCATTTTTGTCTGAACCCAATAGCTAATATGCAGGTAGGCTAAGATTATTGTCTGGGAAGATGGTGTCAGAATTGAAAATAGGACTACAAAACTGGATTAGGGCAAAGAGTAGCTCCCAAACATGAGGAAAGTATATAAATACCATTAACTGTTAACCCCATCGATCTTACCTAGGGCCCATATCTATTCATATTTAGCAGAAGAGCCTGTGTAACCTCTGCATCCTTGTTAGCCTGAGCTCTCAGTTCATGGTCACAACTAGGAACATTTTAGGTTGCACTCATTTCAGGACCATTCTTCCTCAAGTGACAGGATAGGTTGTCCCAGCCTCCCTTCAGAGAGTAGGGCAGTCCCTACCATTGCTATTCTATACTAAGGGCAAGATCCTATAGAGGCCCACAAGAGGGCTTGTGATGTTCCTGATGGAGATAATCAGTGATGGTGGAGAGAGGGATCTGTTAGAGGTCTAGGCCCATCATGTCCACGCAGGAATTCCAGGAGCTACAGATTCCATGCATCTTTTTCCTTATTTATTTATTTCTAAAGAAACATTGGATAAACCATAGCTGAGTAGTCTTCTGGATAAAGAAAAAAGTAAGAGAAAGACATGCTGTGATGTATAATCATAGGAAGTCTGTCTTTGTGAAGGTGTAAATGACTAGTGCTCATCACAACAATTAGAAATAAGAAAGATCAGAAAAACTCTCATGTGGTGTACTGCACCAAAGGAAAAGAAAGACACTGGGGTGGGGGCTCATGTGGATTTCAGTTAAGAGTAATGCTTTATTTCATTTTGTTGAAGCACATGTTTAATATTAATATAAGATGTTAATAATAGGGAAACTAGGTACAGGCTATATGGGAACACAATATGTCACAATTATTCTGTAAATATTCAACTGTTCTAAAATTTTATTTTTAAAAAAGATTTTAAAGATTTTACTTTTGTTTGGAAAGACTTATTATTGGTGGTGGCACATCTAGTTGACTGCTCAAGGACCCGGGTTCAATTGCCCAGTCCCCAGCTGCAGGGGAAAAGCTTCTCGAGCAGTGAATCAGTGCTGCGGGTAACTCTCTATCTCCCCCTCCCTCTTTTTTAAAAAAATATTTTATTTATTTATTTATTTTTATTTTATTTATTTATTATTGTACAGAGACAGAGAGATTGGGGGGTACATAGAGTGGGAGAAAGACAGACACTTGCAGACCAGCTTCACCACTCATGAAGCTTTCCCCCTGCAGGTGGGGACCAGGTGCTTGAACCTGGGTCCTTGTGCATTGTAGCATGTGCACTCAACCAGGTACACCACCACCTGGCCCCTCCCCCTCCCTCTTGAGCACTCTCTGTCTCTATTCAACAAGTTAAAAATATATATTAATAAAAAGAAATAGGTATTATTAGAGAGACAGTGCGGGACGAGAGATAAGAGAGGATCAGAGGGAGCGCAGTGGGTTAAGCACACATGGAGCAAAGTGCAAGGACTGGCATAAGGATCCTGCTTCAAGCCCCCCATTCCCCACCTGCAAAGGGGTTCACTTCACAGGTGGTGAAGAAGTTCTGCAGGTGTCTTTCTCTCCCCCTCTCTGCCCCTCTTCTCTCGATTTCTCTCTGTCCTATCCAACAATGACAATAATAACAACAACGATGATGATAAACCACAAGGGCAACAAAAGGGACAAATTTAAAAAAGAGAGAGAGGATCAGAGAGCATTCCTCAGCTCTGGCATAAGGTGGTACTAGGACTGAATCTGTAGCCTCTGAGGTCTTAGGCATACTTGCTGGTGCTCTAATAGGCTAAGTTATCTTCTGCCAACTAAAAAAAAAAAAATTAAACATATAGACCCCATTAAACACATGCTGCCACTTCATTTTCACCTTCTAAACCTGACACAGTGTTAATTGTGGTCAGCATTAATCTGGAACTCCACAGAAGAGAGATTCTACAAAACAAAGATTGAGCTCAGCATGTTGTGACAACACAAAACCACCCCAGGTAGTGTGGTGATAACACAAAAAGCCTACTGAGAATTATCAAACAGGAACAGGAAGTAAATCTAAGCAAAGCCTCAAGGCTCAAATGAATTTGCCTCTGAACACGCCAGACCTCTTTAAAGCCATGGAGAAGACAGGTGATAACTCCAAAGCAGTAAATACACACATATTTTCCTCCGTCTGACACATCTTCCCACTTGTTATTGGGAAAAGGACACTTAGTGAACAATGGGAAGACTAGACAACAGAGGATGAGATAGCAATACAGAAGATCCTAAACAAGTAATTGTTATGTCTGAAATGAAGGGGCCAAAATTTACCCTGCAGCATGGCCTTGCCAAAGTCCATTTACAAACGGTTAGGAACTAGAGATGCATTTTATTCATCTTTAAGTAATAAGCAAATGAACACATATTGAGTGTTACTCTGCAAAGTATTATGTCACAGAAATAAAACAACGGGTACAAGGAAGGGAGAGAGAGAATCAGGGCTGCCTCTAAGGTGTCTGACTTAAGCCATGTATGTGATAATCATAAAGTTACATACCGCACGGGGAAAGACCAGAGGAGAATCATGTTAAATGGGAACAAGGCAGGAAATCAGCCATTTCGGAAGTCGGGCGGTAGCGCAGCGGGTTAAGCTCAAGGACCGGCGATCCCGGTTCAAGCCCCCGGCTCCCCACCTGCGGGGGAGTAACTTAGAAAGCAGTGCGGCAGGTCTGCGTGTATCTGTCTTTCTCTCCCCTTCTCTGTCTCCCCCTCCTCTCTCCATCTCTCTGTTCTATCCAACAACAACGACATCAATAACAACAATACTAACTACAACAATAAAACAAGGGCAACAAAAGGGAACAAATAAATTAAAAATCAAAGTTTTAAAAAATAAATTTAAAAAATCAGCCATTTCATTGTCTTCTGCATCAGAGATGCTTAGACATCAAACAGCAGGTACATACAAACTCAGGCCTTTGAAATTCTATAGAGATAAAACTGAAGAGCAGAACACAACTCATCTTAACGTCATGAAACTGGGTGAGATCATGCAGGAAATCAATTATAGAGAAAGAAGATGAGTGCTAAGTTGGAATCTTGTGACATTTCAAGACTTAGACACCACCACCCCGCCTCACCCGCTTTCACCCAGCAGGAGTCAGAGACCAGACAGATAAGGGTTTGGGAATAAAAAAAACTCAAAAAGGATTATCCATGGAATCTAAAGTAGTCGAATTTGTAGTACAGCATGGAATGGAGATTGTTGCCAGGAGTTGTTAGAGGGGGAGTAGTAGGGTGGTGTCCCTCACAGGGTCTAAAGTTTCGATTAGGTTCAATGAGTAAATTTCAGAGAGCTAGTATGTAACAGTGTCTACAACTAACACTACCATACTGCATACTTGAAAGTTGATAAAAGTTTGTTTTGTTTTTTTGACACATACCCAAGATTTGATAAAAGGCTGTTTTTGTTTGTTTGTTTGTTTTTTGACACACACCCAAGATTTCACTGCTCCCAGGCACGTCTGTCACCCAGAGAGACACAGGTGGGTGGAAGGGAGAGACACAGCACCAGAGCCTCCCCCACTGCGGTGGTATTCCTGTCATGCACATGGCAACATAGGTACCTGCCAGCTATTTCTCCAGCCTAAAAGGTAGCTTTATTTTATTCTCTGTTTTTATGTATTTAATTAATTAATTAATTAATTTTGGTAGTCACTGGAGCTTCACTGCCCTGATTTTATCAGATAGAAAGAGAGACAGAAAAGAAGATGCCACAGCAACAAAACTTCATCCTACCATTGTAGGAGACCTGGGCGAATGTGAGGGATGGATGTACATGGAGAATCAGGCAGACACACTATGCAGGCAGGTGAGCTCTCTATCTAAAAAGGAGATCTTAAGAACTAAAGAGTTCTTTCCTATACACAAAAAGGTAACTAACTACATGAGGTAATGACTATATTCACTAGCTTGATCATGGTGACCATTTCATAATCTGTACCTATACATGAGGTTGCATATAATTTCTCTTTATTTTTAATTTCTTCTTTTATTATTCATTTTATTTTATTTTATTTTATTTTCCTCCAGGGTTATCGCTGTGGCTTTGTGCCTGCACTACAAATCCACTGCTCCTGGAGGCCATTTTTTCCATTTTGTTGTCATCGCTGTTGTTGTTGTTGTTGGATAGGACAGAGAGAAATCGAGAGAGCAGGGGAAGACAGAGAGGTGAAGAGAAAGATAGATACCTGCAGACCTGCTTCACCACTTGTGAAGTGGCCCCCTGAAGGTGGGGAGCTGGGGGCTCGAACCAGATCCTTAGGCAGGACCTTGTGCTTTGCGCCATGTGCGCTTAATCTGCTGCACTACTGCCCAGTTCCTTATTTTTAATTTCTTTATTGGAGGATGAATGGTTTACAGTCAACAGTAAAATACAATAGTTTGTACATGTGCAACATTTCTCAGTTTTCCACATTTCCATTCAATCCCCACTAGGTCCTCTGCCATCAGGTTTCAGGATCTGAACACTATCCTGCCCCCCCCTCACCTGAGTCTTTTTTTTTCTTTATTGGGGGATTAATGCTTTACAGTCGACAATAAATACAGTAGTTTATACATGCATAACATTTCTCAGCTTTCCACACACTACAACCCCCATTAGATCTCCTGCCATCATGTTCCAGGACATAAACTCTCCCACCCCTCACCCCAGAGTCTTTTACTTTGGTGCAATACACTAACTCCAGTCCAAGTTCTGCTTAGTGTTTTCCCATCTGATCTTGTTTTCCAATTTCTGTCTATGAGTATGATTATCTCATGTTCATCCTTTTGTTTCTGGTTTATCTCACTTATCATGATTTGTTCAAGTCCCATCCAAAATGAAGTAAAGAAGATGAATTCACCATTTTTAATAGCTAAGTAGCATTCCATTGTATATATAGACCACAATTTATTCAATCACTCATCTGTTGTTGGACATCTGAGTTGCTTCCAGGTTTTGGCTATTACAAATTGTGCTGCTATGAACATAGGTATACACAAATCTTTCTGGATGGGTGTGCTTTGTTCCTTAGGATATATTCCCATGAGAGGAATTGCAGGGTCTTAAGGCAGGTCCACTTCTAGACTTCTGAGAGTTCTCCAGACTGCTCTCCAAAGGGGTTAGACTAATCTACTTTCCCACCAGCAGTGCAGAAGGGTTCCTTTGTCCCCACAACCTCTCCAGCATTTGTTGCAGCTGCCTTTTCTGATGTATGACATTCTCACAGGAGTGAAGTGGTAGCTTATTGTTGCCTTATAATTTCTATCTGTCAACTATACCCCTAATATACCTGAAGTAAAATAAAGCATGTTTATGTTTTTGTTTTTAATGTATTTATTTATTTACACAAGAAAGAGGGAAGAGCAGAGCATCACTCTGGTATATATTCTGGCCAGGGACTAAATTTGGGACATGGCATTTTTAAGCCTAGTGCTCTAACCATTGAACAACCTCCTGGGCTACAGTAAAAATTCTTTAAAATATGTTATGTATTTGTTTTAATATATACAAAGATACAGGGAGAAAAATATAGGGAGGGAGGGAAGGAGAGAGAAAGAGAGAGGGAGAGAGAGATCCCTATTCAGCTCTGGTGATGCTGGGAAGTGAATCTGGGCCTCTGAGCCTCAGGGAAGAAAGTCTTTTGCATAACCATTAGGCTATCTCCTCAACCCCAAATATAGATATCATATTTATTATGTTAAAAGGAATATTCAATGACAGAAAATGAGTAGTATACAATGTCATAGAAGTTAAGAGAATGGGGAAATTACATTGAATCATATTGAATATTGATGAAATTGGATACCATTGGATATAGGCAGGCAGAAAACTTCCCAAAGTTCAAGTTTCTGGTACTCAATTCAGTTGAAAAAAAAGAAGACAGTGTGAGTGGGAGCATCAAGGCTCCAAATAGCCATCACTTGTGCTTTCAAAGTCTTTTTACCACCAAGCACCATGTCAAAATCTCCATCTTCTACTCCCGTTTGTGTTACGCTATGTGCTAGTGCTGACCTATGAGAGCCTCAGGCATTTTATGATCTCAGGGTTAAGCTCCTGCATCATTAAAAACCCAGGTTGCATAAACTTACAGTCTTAGTAAATGTGGAGATAATGAATACCCTCCAAACTCATCACTTCCTAATTGTTTTTGAAGGACATGACTCATGCTGAGATTTACTCCCAGTGTATCTCTAGGACAAAAGTGTTCCTTAATGGCCAGCTACTCACAGGTCCTCCTATCTCATTGTTTATTGCTCCATGTTCTTAGCTTAAAATTGACTGTGAAGTGAACCACGCTGAGTACATTTTCACCATGAAAACTGGCTAACACTCTAAGATCTTTTGGGGGTTGGAGGAGGGGGTTCCACCACCCCCTGGCCCTTCTCTTTCCCTATCTCCCCCTCCCCTCCCAATTTCTCTCAGCTCTACCAAGGGGGGGTGGTAAAGAAGAAAGAAAGGAAGAAAGAAAGAAAGAAAGAAAGAAAGAAAGAAAGAAAGAAAGAAAGAAAGAAAGAAAAAAGCAAAAAGAAGAGGGGAAAAAAGAAGCATCCAAGTAGGGAGCTTCTCTCCCAGATCCTTTTGGGTCAAAAGAAAAAAAAAAAATCTGGTGAGTTACTCTGGCCCATACAGGGTCTACTACTTTGTGAAGAAGTGGATTTGGGGGACCTAAAGATTACTCACCCAGTAAAGCACACAGTTTTCCATGAGCATGGACCTGGGCTCAAGCTTCCCCACCTTCCTGCCCTGCGACATAGGAGCACAATAGGGGAAGCGTCACAAGTCGTAGAGAAGTGCTATGGTGTCTCTCATTCATTCATTGTTTAATGTTTTACTTATTTTAAATAGAGACAGAGAGAAATTGAAAAGGAAGGGGGAGACAAGAAGAGAGAGAGAAACACCTGCAGCACTGCTTTATCACTTGTGAATCTTCGCCCTGCAGATGGGGATGGTGGGGCAGTGGGGCTTGAACCCAGGTCCTTATGCATGGTAATGTGAGTTCTCAACTAAGTGGGCCACCACCAGGACTCTATGTCTCTTGTTTTTTCGTTGTCTTTACCTCTCTGTCACTCATCCTTTATGTGGAAAAAGAAAAGTAAAAGAATCCACTAGGAGCTGTGGAGTCACACAGGAGTGAAGTTCCAGTGAAGTCCTAATAGCAAAAATAAAAGCTTCTTGAGATGCTGGCTATTGGCAAATGTGTCCTATAAATCCAGTGACTGCATTTATTTGGTCTCCTTCCTTCCCCTACTACCCCTCTTCCTCTAACCCTTCCCTTTCCCTTCTTCTTTCTTCTCATGGGGTAGGAAGAGGGGTCAAACTGGCCTTATCCATTCTAGACAGGAGAAGCAAATTAGAAGTGTGTGTGTTGACTGGGCAGTGGCTCTTCCAGTTAAGCACACACATTACCAAGTGCAAGGTCCTGGGTTCAAGCTTCCAGTCCCATCTGCAGGAGAGAAGCTTCACAAGAGGTGAAACAGGGCTGCCGTTGTTTCTCATTCTCTCTCCCTTTCTATCTCCCCTTTCCTCTCAATTTCTCTCTGTCTCTATTTTTTTATTTTTAAAGGAGAGGAGGAATGGCTACCAGGAGTGAAGGATTATTTTAGTTCTGCAGATGCCAACCCCTAATGATAACTATAATGGCAATTTTAAAATGGGGTAGGGGAGAAAGAGAAGAAGGAGATGAGGACAAGGGAGATAGAGAATGAGAAAGAGAAAGAGGTGGGTGTGATTGTGATCAGGGCTTATTTCCTAAAAATGAGTGAGCACGCAAACACAAACTCCTCATCCTTGCTTCTAGAGGTCCAGCAGACTCTGCTCCTGAGACACTGCTCTGGAGGCTGAAATGCCCAGCTGCCAGGGGAGGCACACTCTCCAGCTCCCTGGCTCCCACTGACCCTGGGAATAGCAAGATCAGGTAAAGCAATGGCACAGCCTTGTATCAACAGGACATCATATCACTTCATTGGAAAAGGCAGGATCTGGCTGGCCCTGTGCTTCCCTTTTTGGGATGGGATAGACCCTCCCCCTGTTGCTTATTTCCTCTCCAGGTCTCTCCTGGTTGACCTGTCCACTCCCTGCACACTCCCCCAAAACAGGATGGCTTTGCTAGTGCCCCCTGAAACCCTGTGACCCCAAGGCAGCTGGGCTGGAGCCCAGAGATCCTCCTGTGTTGTCTGGGGCACATCTGGTTGGGGAGGTTTATCACTGCTGTTATCTCAGCGTTCCTTGATGCAGCTTAAACCTATTAATTCCTTATCTTGTCATCATAGGCTAAATGAAAGCATCCTCCACTCTGCTTCCTCCCTTTGGAAGAAAAGTCCTTTACCTCTTGCTCACCCCCATGTACTTAGCCTCTGTGTGTTTCCAAGAACTCTTTCCCCAATTTCCTGTGAAGTACTTTGCTCTGAAAAGCCCCTGAGATGAAAAGATCTGAAGAAAATGGACACTGGAAAATTCTCCTGTTGTGATGGGTCAAGACAAGTCTTTCAAGGTACCTTGAGGCCTAGGAATCTTCCATTATCATCTCAGTGATTTGGCCAGATAGATTTTTTTTTTTTTTAAGAGCCCTCTACACCACCACCACGACCACCCCCTTTTTTTTTTTTCCACCAGGCTTATCACTGGGGCTTGGTGCTACCCTAACTTAACCATTCCCAGGGGATCATTTTCTTCCTTTCTGATAGGGGCCGAGAAATAGAGAAGGACAGAGAATGGAAAGAAAGAGGAGGGGGAGACAGACAAAGAGAGAGAAACCTGCAGCATTGCTCAATTTCCCCCTGCTGATGGGAACCTGGGGCTTGAACCCAGTCTTCCAGCATGGCAACATGTGCATTCTACCAAGTGCTCCAACTCCCAGTTCCAGGAGCCCCCCCCCCCTTTTAAAAACCAACTAGAGGTTTGAAGCAGCAATCCCTAACATGGCAGAAACTAGAGTCTGTGGAAGTAGGACTTGAGTGTTTTAAGTACTTGAGATGAAAGGAACCAGGAAGAATAGAGACAGAAAGGAAACTGTGACTGTGCTGAGAAGGTCATCGTGCAGTGGGCCCCAACACAGAAGACTAGATTGTCAAGTCTTCACCATCTTTTTCTTTCACCTCCTTGCTGGCTAGGAGGTGACAGGATTGAGAGACGGGTAGACCTCTCTCTTTTCTCAGAAAGAAAATGGTTCTTCCGCGGGAGTGCATTCAGTTCATTTATCTGTCATCACCAGAGTCCTAAAGGAAGAAGATCTGACAGTTTCCAACTCTTCCTTCCTTACCATGTGGGCCCACTTTCTCCTCATCCCCTCAAGGACTTTTCCTCCAGGTTCTTTGATCATATGGTGTCTACAGTCATCCCTGACAAGTGGCTGATTGGCTACATCAGTGGAATAGGTAGGGTGGATTCACCTCAGCTCTTTTCCAACTAACTGACCCAGAGTTCCTACAGAATGGCCACTCAATCATGCCTTTATCCAGTCACATCATACGTCACCATGGACCCCTCACTGTCTCAAGGTATTTCATCCTTTTTGACCTGTCAGTTTTGACACAAAGGGTCACTCTTTCCTATACCAGGTTTCCAAGATACCATTTTCTTCTCTTTATTTCTTATAAAAAAAAAAAAACTAAAATAAAAAAGCCTTTTAAAGTTGGTGGTTTTACTAGGTTCCTAAATAACACTAAGTTACACTGAACATAAAGCTTCAACAACAACCATTCTTTAGCCAAGTATGTGAATCCCCAGAGCCCAAAAAGTAAGCACGAATCCTATGAGAGCATGAAGAGGTCAGAACCAGAGAGAAAAGGCAAAAAAAATGGAAGTGTTTCCACCAAACTTGTGCTTAAATCAAATTCAGTTCTTGAGATCTTACAGTTCCTGCATTGTTCCTTTATATGCTAATGACATCTGCTAATCACGCCCATAGGCCCTGCCTTCCTCTTTGTTTATATGCACAAATACCTTATCACATATACCTTATCTCATTACCTTTGGAGGAGTCGCCTCCTCCTTCCACCCAGAATGACCCACAGTCCCAGAGACAGTCCTCAGATCTCTCCTCTATCTTCATTTCTCCCAGGTAGTGAACCAATCTAGTTATGGGCCTTGAAATACCATCTCCTTGCCATGATTCCCAAATAGTCATCTCCAATGTGTATCTTTCCTATTAATGCCAGACCTACAAGTCCCCCTGCTTAGTAACTGTTTCTATTTGGATGTCTAATGGGAATCTCCAATGTTAATGATCAAAATCCCAGCTGTGCCTTTAAAACATATCTAGAATGTGATCACACTCTACACATCCAACTCTGAGAATCTTTGCTCCCAAACAATAAAAGGTCCGCATAACCTTTTCTTCTTTTATCCTTCATTTCTTAGTGTCAATATTCCTAGAGCACCCAGGAAGAAACAGAGACAGGACTACAAAACTATATAAGACATGTTACATGGTCCTTGTGCTTAAATTTCTCTACAGGCTTCTCATCTTAAAGAAAAATAAAAGCCAAATGGCCCCTTGAGATCCCTGCCCCCAAGTCATAAGGGCTTAAAGGGAATGAGGAAGCACCACTATTCAAACTTGTAAAGGAGACATCTAGTAAAAAAGCTGTGAGCAGAGAATGTACTTGGCACATTTCAGGAACATACAGGACCCTATTTATGCTCTGACTTCCTTTCCTACCACTCAGTGTTCTCCCAAATCCACATCTCCCCAGAATCACGGAATGTAGCTTATTTGGAAATAAGCAGATGGAATTAGTTAAGGACCAAGCTTGGGATCATATTGGATTAGGATGCCCCCTCAAAATCCAACAATTTTTGTTCTTACAAAATGAGAAGGATTAGGGAGACAGGGTAGTAGAATCACACCAGACTTAAATGCTGTAGACCCCAAAGGTCCCAAGTTCAATTCTCAGCACTAGCATATGCTCTAATCTTTAAACAATGTTATATCTCTCTTCTCTTCTCCTCTCCTCTCCTCCCCTCCCCTCTCCTCTCTTCTCCTCTCCTCTCCTCTCCTTCCCTCCCCCCCCTCTCCTTTACTCCCTCATCAAAATAAGTAAATCTTTTAAAAAAAGTAAAAAACGGGGTCAGGCGGTAGCGTAGTGGGTTAAGCACCTGTGGCGCAAAGCACAAGGATCCACGGAAAGATCCTGGTTTGAGCCCGGGCTCCCCACCTGCAGGGGAGTCGCTTCACAGGCGGTGAAGCAGGTCTGCAGGTGTCTGTCTTTCTCTGCCCCTCTGTCTTCACCTCCTCTCTCCATTTGTCTCTGTCCTATCCAACAATGATGATATCAATAGCAGTGATAATAATAACCACACCAATAGTAAAACAACCAGGGTAACAAAAGGGAAAAAATGGCCTCCAGGAGCAGTGGATTCATGGTGCAGGCACCTAGCCCCAGCAATAATCCTGGAGGCAAAAAAAAAAAAAAAAAAAAGTAAAAAATGAAGCCACAGACTCACAGAGAGACGAGGCCATATAGAAACAGAGGCAGACAAAGGTTAGGTTTTTGCACTTTTTTTCCCATAGAGAAAGATAAGAAACAGAAAAAGAGAAACAGAGAGAGAGAGAGAGAGAGTTCAGCACCAAAGTTTCCTTCTATGAAGCAGGGATAAGGCTCAAACCATTCCCACCACCAGGACTCCGTATCCCATCCCCTCCCCTGATAGCTTTCCTATTCTTTAACCCTCTGGGAGTATGGACCCAAGGTCATTGTGTTTTAAACCACCAAGTTTATGACTATTTGTTATGGAAGCTTTAAGAAACTCATATACTCTCTCATTTGGCTTGAACCACATGGGTTTCCTCACATACCCTACATGGATACATACAATGCCAGCAAGATTGAACCAAAAGGGCATATCTGACCTGAGAGCTGGTGTGGCTTTGCCTGAGTCACCTGACCTCTCTCCCTGAGCCTCACACATTTCACTTGTGTGTAAGTCAATATTGAGTAAGTTGTGTGTAAGTCAACCTGTGTTTAAGTCAACATACAATTTTTCTGTTGGTATGCATAAGGCCCCTTCTGTTTCATTGGTTTAATACCCCCTGCTTAATACTGTATTCTATTTACACAACCACTGTATTCTATTTACATAACCACTGCAGGGCATTGGTTCAATCCCCACTGGTTCATGATATGTTTTTGCTCCGCCCCCTCTCCTTGTCACACTCTGATTTTCACCAGTCACTTTTCTCTCCACCCTCTCTGCGTCGCATCCTGTTCCCACCCTACTGGGCTAGTATATTTATAAGGACAAGATTGTTTGTAGTTAGTTTAGCTTAGCTTGGTATAGATTGCGCTGCGTCCTGCATGAATAAAGAGATAACTGTGTACAACCCAGCCATGAGTCCCTGGTCGTCTGTTACCCGCCCGTGAAGCCAGCCCGGCAAAAACAACATTTTTCTACATTCTCTCAATACTGAAAACTGCGAATTCTCCTGGTCAATAACACAGACTAGAATCAGTACAGTTAAAAACAGTACTCATTAGAATGAAATAAAGCATTCCCTAATTCCACAATAGACAGGCAGGCCCACCATTCCTGTATTTTAGCAAACCTAGGGGACTAGAAACGTAACCAATCAGGTTGAATATTTTAGTATCTCCAAATGTAGACAACCAGTTTGTTTCGTTTTGTAGTCACTTGCAACCTGGCAGCCCTTTTTTTGTTTGTTTGTTTGTTTTTTGCTTTTATTTTTATTTATTTTTTTAATTTAAGAAAGGATTAATTAAAAAAACCATAGGGTAGGAGGGGTACAACTCCACACAATTCCCACCGCCCAATCTCCATATCCCACCCTCTTCCCCGATAGCTTTCCCATTCTCTATCCCTCTGGGAGCATGGACCCAGGGTCATTGTGGGTTGCAGAAGGTAGGTCTGGCTTCTGTAATTGCTTCCCCGCTGAACATGGGCGTTGACTGGTCGGTCCATACTCCCAGTCCTGGCAGCCCATTTTGGGTGTGGAATGTAACCAATCCATCTCATTCTTCATCTTACCTGTACCTTGATGACTCACAATGTGACCAATCCCTTCGCACATTACCCTTGTACCTGAACACACCTGATTAGTGCACCTTGTAGCTACCTTGTAACCAATCAAAATGTACCTTTTCCAAAACCACCTGTAGCCAATCAATGCATGCTACACCCAGCTTAAAGGGTATATAAGCGGCTTTCCAGATCAGGCGGACAGTCTAGCATGGCAGGAGAGTCTAGGATGGAGGGAGTCTGCTAGATTTCACCTGCCTAATAAAGTTCTCTCCCTGCCCTCCATATAGTCTCAGCCTCAGACTCATCCTTTGAATCAGCTGCACTCTTGAGCTGAAATACTTGGAGTTGTAACTCTCGGGATATTTCTATAACAAGAAGACTGTGGATTTCTCCAGAGCTAGACAACCTTCCCCAGAGGTGTGAAGTGGAAAATCTCTCAACCTTGTAGGGTACCTGACCTTCACAGGGAAGTTGCTAGAACTGAGCCAGCCAGTCTACATTTGCTTGACTATACAAGTCCTATTCACACTTTCACTGTAGTATCAGGAGCTATCCCTGTTTTTGTTTTGTTTTGATGGGTGCATTACTCAGCTCTGCTTTATGGTGGTGCTGGGGAGTGAACCTGTGACCTTTGGTGCCTCAGGGATGAATTTTTTTTTTTTTTTGCATCACCAATATGCTATCTTCCCAGGTCACAAGAAGTATTCCTAATCAACATTTCTGAACAAGGAGCTGGTGGATGTTACAGACTGTTCACATATGGAACCAGATAAAACAACAGGAAAATCTAGTCTCCCATGGGATTATTTTGCAATGTGTCCTATTAGTTTCCAGGAGCCCATCCCTGACTGGAGACTCAGTTTGGGACATCCTTTACATAAACACCCCTCCAAACATGCTGCTGATAGTGGTCACTTGTGTCTAAACAACTTGTAATTAATCTGGGCTGGGGAAGGAGCAAAAGCAGAGAGACACAGAATTTTAGAGTTAGAAGAAAGACCCTCAAACCCAATCTTCTCTCTCTCTCTCTCTCTCTCTCTCTCTCCAGACCCTTGTCCAGGCTCAGATTACTGAAGTCACCTGCCCAGGGACAGTGAAACAGCATACCTGATTTAGTGCACATGTTACAATACACAAACACCTGGGCTCAAGCTCCCAGTTTCTACCTTCAAAGGGGAAGTTTCATAAGCAGTAAAGCAGAGCTGCAAGTACCTCGCTCTCAGTATATCTACCCATCTCTACCTCTCCCTCCCCTCTCAATTTCTGTCTGTCTCTATCAAATAAATAAATTAATTATTTAAAAAAAGAAAAAAAAAAAAAGAGACTCAAAAGAGTCTTGTCTTCATTCCCAGGGGCATCCCTTCCATTCACCCCCAAATGTAAGCTTCCTGCCCAGAAAAGGGGTCTACTTTTCTCCTAGCTTTTTGCTCTACAGCTATTCTTTCTCCCTCACAAGTAGTGTCGGGGGGAGGAGAGAAGCTGCCTGATTTTGCATGGAGCCACCTTATGTCTTTCTTCTAAACCACAGAAGTTAAGTTTGCAAGATTCTTTTACTTATTTATTTATTTATTTATTTATTTTTATGGCTCTTCAAAGACAGAAAACAACAACCATTTCCAATCTGATCCAAGACCACAGGATTGTTTTTAATTCCATTCATCAGTATCTCATTCACCCCCAGAGACTATGGGATGTTTCCATATTTACATAATGGGCTCATCATTTTAAGCTCCACAGGGCCCTCTCTGACATGGTGGCAATTATGTTTCCCTGTAAGCTTCCAAGTTTACTGTAAAGGCCAAAAGGGTCTCAGACACCCAGAAAACATACTTTTTATGTTTTTATAAACTCTATAAAATTGTAATTGGATCAAACTTTGCATTCAAAAGCACATTCTTTGGGAATATTTTATATGCACATAAAACATCGAGAAAATGTTAACATTATGATCTTAACTGTTTGCACATTGGAACCGGCTAAAAGTTAGGAAAATGCAATCCATCTGTTGCCTTCTTTGAAACTCAATTATTCTGAGAGCACAAAAAAGTGCTCCAGAGGAGTTTGACACTCCTAACTTCTTTTATCAGGTGACATGGGGGGTGAGCAAGGAGGTGGTCACAAGAGATGGAGGTTGGAGGAAAGGAGCTAGTTGACTTTCTGACTTTACAAACTTCTAGGCCAACCTAGAAGCCTTGACTACAACAGCCAAGCCAATAACAGACTGGGCAAAGAGAAAGACAGCCACGGAGTCTCTAGGGCTCAGACTTTATTCTTAAATGCCTAGGGGAGCTTCTGAGAGTCATTTCACCTGTCCAAACTCAAGTTCAGCCCTGATTCCAAGGGGCACAGGGATGGAGAAGCCCATGTATTGCTCTTGCCCTTAAGGTTGATTTGCCCAAGACTAACCATTAGGTGTTTATTAGCCTCATTATGGAGCGTAAGTGGTCTAATGAGTTCAAGCTGCGCAGAGTTGAGTGGTGAGGTGGGCAAACAATTTAAGTCACAGCTGACATTTGCTTTCCTGGAGATCCCTGTCTCTCATCCCCTCTCTCCACCCCAAAAAAAGAACAACAACAAAAAAAAAAACCCTCGATTTTATCTGTTAGCACAGTAAATTGAGCCCTTTGTTATCACATTTACAAAGAGTTTGGCAAACAAAGAGAAATAACCTAGAGAAGGAAAGAGTCTAGGGTGCTGAGAGAAAGGCTGCTGGATTCCACCAAGGGAGGTCCACCAGCACCAGAAACAGGTCAACACAAAAAGAATGTATTTAAATGGAGGACTGTGTCTCAAGTGAGAGAGATCAGTTGGCCTGAGAAAGTGTTTTGGAAAGGCCACTGGACACCCCCTGACTTCCCCTCCACTAAAGGAGGTTCATAGCCAAAGAGATTCTTGGCCTGGGCTTTCAACTGGGTTGGTGGCAATGCAAACACAGGAGGATCTTCTCCATCTCTGATAAAAACCACAGCAAGAATTTCCATTGTTCAAATATCAGCATCATCTGAGAACTTGCATATTCTTGGGTCCCACTCCACATGGAGCATAATCTCTAAGAAAGAGGCCCAGTGACCTGCATCACAACAAAGTCCACAGCTATTCTGCAAATGACATGTGAGAAGACAGTGTAGAAAATTTCTTGATTGCACTCACCAAATAGATTCTATTGAGTTCCTGCTAGGTCAGAGGTACAAGACAAGGAGCCACAAAAGACATCCATAGGAGTGAGTGACTAAGGGAGCTGGAGGAGAGGAAATCAAGACACTTGTTGATTTGTGGGATGGAAGACCACATATCTTTGGGTTGACAGGAGGGCTCAGTTAGGGAAACACACAATTTCACACCCAGGCAAGGCAAGGCTGGGTGAGCAGAACCAGGAGAACAGAGTCTGGAATCCCATCTGAGGAGACAGGGAAGCTTAAACAACATCTGCCAGATTAAACAACATCCAAATTGGGAGCTAAAGAAAGAGAAATTAGGGGCAAGGGAGATAGCATAATGATTAATACAAAGAGGCAGTCATGTCTGAGGCTCCAAAGTCTCAGGTTCAATTATCCTGCATCATCTTAAGCCAGACCTGAGCAGTGCTCTGGTAAAAAGAAAAAGGAAAAGGAAAGCAAGAAAGAAGAAGAAAAAGAGATTAGCCAAAAAGGGGCATCCATCAGAAAGAGAACCAAGGCAGAAAATATAACCTTGCACAGTTTCAGAAGGAAAAGAGGCAAACAAGTAACAGTGAGTCTTGAAAATAGCTCACAAATGGGGAAGATAGTATACTGATGAGAGAGAATTACATATCTGAGGCACAGAGGTCCCAGGTTCAATCCCTCACATCACCATAAACCAGAACTGAGTAGTGCTTTATTCAAGAAAGAAAGAAAGAAAGAAAGAAAGAAAGAAAGAAAGACAAAGAAGAGAAAAAAGAAGAAAATAACTCAGAAATGTTGAACCACAAAACTGATCAAGATGGAGCTTGTGAAAAGTGCAAGTATTAAGAGCTATTCTGATTCAGAGGTCACACAGGCTCCTAAACTGAATATGGGCCCAGATCACAATAAATCGATGGGGTTTACAGTCAACAATATTTATACCCTTTTCCCATATTTGGGAGCTACTCTCTTCCCTGATCCAGCTTTCTGGTCTTTTTCCCAGCTATGACATCACCTCCCTAGACAATAACTTTGATCCATCTACCTGCTTATTAGATTTCAGGCTCAGGGGAAAAAGGAAAAAAAAAAAAACTAGTATAGCCACAGGACCTTTGGAATATAACTAAAATATGCCTACTAGCTAACTACAAAATGGAGGATCCCCCAACTCTTCATCTGCACTATTCCAGCCTTTAGGTCTATGATTGGTCAACAATTTGTTTGGCTTTATATGTTAACTCTTTCTTCAACCACCAGGTTTCAGATGCTAACAGGATGCCGAACAGACTTCCCTGAACAGACAACTCCACCAGTGTGCCTTGGAACTCTGCTTCCCCAGAGCCTTTCCCCACTAGGGAAAAAGAGAGAGGCAGGCTGGGAGTATGGATCGACCTGTCAATGCCCATGTTCAGCGGGGAAGCAATTACAGAAGCCAGACCTTCCACCTTCTGCATCCCACCTTGGGTCCATACTCCCAGAGGGATAAAGAATGGGAAAGCTATCAGGGGAGGAGATGGGATATGAAGTTCTGGTGCTGGGAATTGTGTGGAGTTGTACCCCCTTATCCTATGGTTTAGTTAATGTTTCCTTTTTATAAATAAAAAAAAATTTTTAGAAGAGCTATTCTGGTTTGAGGTTTTTCTTCATCATTATTATTATTGTTTATTCTGGATAAAGACAGAGAGAAGTTGAAAGGGGAAGGGAGGGGAGAAGAAGAGAGAAAGAGAAACTCTTGCAGCACTGTTTCACCATTCATGAAGCTTCCCCCTGCAGGTGAGGCCGTGAGCTTGAACCAGGGTTCTTGTGCATTGTGATATGTGCATTCTATCCAATATGCCACCACCCAGACCCCAGGCTTGGGATTTTTCTAAGAGACAATAGAGGTAAGTCACTGAAGGAGATAAAGATTTTTAGCTTTGATTTAGAGAATGAGTTTGGGAAGAGCAAGACTGGAGACAGGCTGGTGAGAAAGGTGTGGTAATTTCTCTCCTCAAACACCAATGTGTTATCTCTGCCTGAAGCCCGTGTCACCATCGTGATCTTCATATAAGTGAGGCCTGTGCTCAAAAAGTCTTCCTCTTGAGTTCACCAGGCATTTCAGTCACCAGGTGATTTACCAACTAACAAGAGCGCCCTCTACTGATATAAACGTTGCATCACATAACCTGAAAGAAACGGGATAAATAATATTATTACTATGCAAAGTGAAATGTGTTCTTAACTGGTTGAAAATTGCCTGTGAGAGGTTTCTAGAGATGACTCATCCACAGGGAGATTTTTTTTAGGGGATTACCTCTGAATTGGCACGGATTTCAAGCTCCTGTCTCCATGCCTTTCCACAGATGTTTGGGTTCCTCTCCTAGGATATTTATTTATTTATTTATTTATTTATTTTAAAAAATTACACCAGAGCACTGTTCAGTTATGGCTTATGATAGTACTGGTGGTCCTTTTGTATAAGAATTATGCTATCTCCCTAGCCCCTTTTTTTATTATTTCAATACGCTTAAGATTCTCCCTTAGGCAACAGAGTGGCATACTTCAATGATGACTCTTTAGTCACTACCAGGCCATTCCACCAGCTGGGGCCCTATTCGGGGAGTCCTGAGATTCCCAAACAGACTTGATGGGCCTAGAACTCAAATAAATTCCTCTCTCCAGGCAGACTGGGAGTATGGACCTACCAGTCAACGCCCATATTCAGCGGGGAAGCAATTACAGAAGCCAGACCTTCTACCTTCTGCAACCCTCAATGACCCTGGGTCCATGCTCCCAGAGGGATAGAGAATGGGAAAGCTATCAGGGGAGGGGATGGGTTATGGACATTGGGTGGTGGGAATTGTGTGGAGTTATACCCCTCCTACCTTATGGTTTTGTTAATTAATCCTTTCTTAAATAAAATTTTTAAAAAATGAAAAAATAAATAAATAAATAAATTCCTCTCTCCATTGTTACTGGTCGATCAGGAACAACAAAATAGACCCCTTGTGGGCCCCCCATAAGACCTTGTCTTCAACTTGGATCAACAATGGTAGAGAATGTTCCCCATCCTCCAAAGGGAGGATGGACAACATACTCTATGCTACAACTGAGGAAGATGGGTTGATACTGGGGCAGCAAGGAATGTTCCTACTCATGACCACAGAATGTGAGCTCAGATCTACAGGGATGCAGAGGTCACATAAGCTCCTAAGCTAATCATGGACCCCAGATCACATCAAATTGATGGGGTTTACAGTCAACAATATTTATACTTCTTTCCCTTATTAGGGAGCTACTCTCTTCCCAGCTTTCTGGTCCTTTATGCAGCCATGACATCACCTCCCTAGGCAATAACTTGGATCCACCTGCATATCAGATTTCAGGCTCAGGCAAAAAAACAAAAGAACAACAACAAAAAAAACACTAGTATAGCAACAGACCCTTTGGAATATAACTAAAATATGCCTACTAACTATCTACAAAATGGAGGACCCTCCAACACTTCATTTGCACTATTTCAGCCTTTAGGTCTATGATTGGTCAACAATTTGTTTGGCTTTGTATGTTAACTCTCTTTTCAGCCACCAGGTTCCAGATGCTAGCAGGATTCCGAACAGACTAACCTGGTCAAACAACCCCAACAATGTGCCTTGGAGTTCTGCTTCCCCAGAGCCCTTCCCCACTAGGGAAAAAGAGAGAGGCAGGCTGGGAGTATGGATAGACTTGTCAACGCCCATGTTCAACCTTAATGGACCAGCGTAAGGATCTCAGTTAGAGCCCCCAGCTCCCCACCTGCAGGGGAGTCACTGCACAGGCGGTGAAGCAGGTCTGTAAGTGTCTATCTTTCTCTCCCCCTCTCTGTCTTCCCCTCCTCTCTCCATTTCTCTCTGTCCTATCCAACAACGATGACATCAATAACAACAACAATAATAATTACAACAATAAAATAACAAGGGCAACAAAAGGGAATAAATAAATAAAATAAATATATAAAAAAATATCTGGAGTCAGAGGCCAGAGTCTAAGCCCCACCATCTCCACTTGCAATTTTGTGACCTCAAGCAGAGTGCTTCATGTCTCTAACCTCTGTTTCTCTGTATGTAGCTTGAGAATAGTAACTGCAACCACTCCACTTGGCCTCCTATGACAAGGTCATTAGAGGAACTCAGGGAAATGTATGTATGGAATTCCTTAAGTCGTCGCCTCTTTGAAGACCTCAATTTTCTCATTCAGGAAATGGGAAAATAACATCTAGCTATTCTGTTTCACTCACCTGTGAAGGACAAATAAATAATAAAAGCAGATTGTGAAGATACATATATAATTTTTGTTAATCCAACTCTCGTTCATATATAATGCTGTGTCACACACACAAAAAAATTTTAGACTTCTTTTTAAATTTATTTTTAGATAGAGAGAGAAAGCAGAGAGAGAGAGAGAGAGAGAGAAGGTCAAAGAGACCATAGCACCAAAGATCCTTTCAATGCGTTGGGGGCTGAGCTCGAACCTGGCTTGAGCTCATGGCAAACCAGTGCATTGTTCTATTCAAGTGAGCTCTTTCTCAGGGCCAAAACAGAATGCATTGGCAGTATGAATAAGCTTTAAAATGATAAGACCAAATAGAAATTTCTAGATTTTGAAGGAATTTTCACATACATAGCAGCAATTAAAAGCAATTAAAAATTTTCACATACATAGCAGCAATTAAAAGCACACACACACACACACACACACACACATGGTAGTATTAAAAAATAAGAACATGTAGTATACTCCTACACTTGAGGCTCCAAGTTCCCAGATTCAGTCCTCCACACCACGATGAGCCAGTGCTGTAATTAAAAAAAAAAAAAAGCATGAGGACTGGAGAGACAGCTTCCCAGGTAGGACTCTCTCCTTGTCGTGCATACAGCCCAGGTTTTACGCTGGTCCCACATGGGAATTACCATAGCACTGGGGGAAGCTAAGGTGCCAGGATGTTTTTCTCTTCATATATGAAATGAAAAACCAGCCCCCAAAGTGATGAAATTATACATGCTGAAGGTGATAATCACACACACACACACACACACACACATACACCAGAGCACCGCTCAGCTCTAGTTTATAGTGGTATTGGACCTCGGACCTCAGAGCCTCAGAGATGAAAGTCTTTTGCATCACCATTATGCTATCTTCCCAGCCCAAATATGTATACATTTAAAAATAGCATAAGCCATTATCCCCATCAAGATTCCCACCACACTTTTTAGGAGAATAGAACAAATGCTACAAATGTTTATCTGGAACCAGAAAAGACCTAGAATTGCCAAAACAATCTTGAGAAGAAAGAACAGAACTGGAGGCATCACACTTCCAGATCTCAAATTGTATTATAGGGCCATTGTCATCAAAACTTCTTGGTACTGGAACATGAATAGACACACTGACCAATGGAATAGAATTGAGAGCCCAGAACTAAGCCCCCACACCTATGGAAATCTAATCTCTGACAAAGGTGCCCAGACTATTAAATGGGAAAAGCAGAGTCTCTTCAACAAATGGTATCAGATTAAATGGGCTGAAACATGCAGAAGAATGACACTGAACCACTATATTTCACCAAACACAAAAGTAAATTCCAAGTGGATCAAGGACTTGGATGTTAGATCAGAAACTATCAGATACTTAGAGGAAAATATTGGCAGAACTCTTTCTGCGTAAATTTTAAAGATATCTTCAATGAAACAAATCCAATTACAAAGAAAACTAAGGCAAGCATAAACCTATGGGACTACATCAAATTAAAAAGCTTCTTCACAGCAAAAGAAACCACTACCCAAACCAAGAGACCCCTCACAGAATGGGAGAAGATCTTTACATGTCATACATCAGACAAGAGGCTGATAACCAGAATATATAAAGAGCTTGCCAAACTCAACAACAAGAAAACAAATAACCCCATCCAAAAATGGGGAGAGGACATGGACAGAATATCCACCACAGAAGAGATCCAAAAGGCTGAGAAACACATGAAAAAATGCTCCAAGTCTCTGATTGTCAGAGAAATGTAAATAAAGACAACAATGAGATATCACTTCACTCCTGTGAGAATGTCATACATCAGAAAAGGTAACAGCAGCAAATGCTGGAGAGGGTGTGGGGTCAAAGGAACCCTCCTGCACTCCTGGTGGGTATGTAAATTGGTCTAGCCTCTGTGGAGAACAGTTTGAAGAACTCTCAGAAGGCTAGAAATGGACCTACCCTATGATCCTGCAATTCCTCTCCTGGGAATACATCCTAAGGAACCCAACACACCCATCCAAAAAGATCTGTGTACACATATGTTCTTAGCAGCACAATTTGTAATAGCCAAAACCTGGAAGCAACCCAGGTGTCCAACAACAGATGAATGGCTGAGCAAGTTGTGGTATACATACACAATGGAATACTACTCAGCTATAAAAAATGGTGACTTCACCATTTTCAGCCCATCTTGGATGGACCTTGAAACATTCATGTTAAGTGAAATAAGTCAGAAACAGGAGGATGAATATGGGATTATCTCACTCTCAGGCAGAAGTTGAAAAACAAGATCAGAAGAGAAAACACAAGCATAACCTGAACTGGAATTGGTGTATTGCACCAAAGTAAAAGACTGGGGTTTGTGGGGAGGTGGGGGGCGGAGAAGACAGATCCAAAAAGATGATAAAGGACCTAGTGGGGGTTGTATTGTTTAAATGGAAAACTTTCAAATGTTATGCATGTAGAAACTATTGTATTTACTGTTGAATGTAAAACATTAATTCCCCAGTAAAGAAATTAAAAAAATAAATAAAAATAGCATAAGCCTTTGAACTATGCTATTAGATCCTCAGCTAAAAAACAAGTTGCAGGTTATAGCTGGGGCTCGGTGCCTGCGCTACAAATCCACTTTTCCTGGAGGCCATTCTTCCCATTTTGTTGCCCTTGTTGTTGTTGTTATTGTTACCATTGCTGTTGTTGCTCGACAGGACAGAGAGAAATCGAGAGAGAAGGGGAAGACAGAGAGGGGGAGAGCAAGGTAAGACTCCTGCAGACCTATCTTACAGCTGTGAAAGCGGGGAGCAGCGGGGGGGATGGTCTCGAACCGGAATCTTTACACTGGTCCTATGTGCTTTGCACCATGTGCGCTTAACCCGCTGTGCTAGCACTTGGCCCCCTTAAGTCTTGATTTTTACACCATGTACTCTTAACCAGCTGCCAAGTCTTAATTTTTAAATGACGTGTGCTGTCCCTTACTAAATGCAGATTAGAATTTGGAGTCATTTATTTGTGTAGCACACACATATTGAATCTACACATGGCAGGTACTGTACCAATTGATGGAACTGTGGAGCCTATAGGACAAAAATGAACATGCCATGTTAGCAAGTGCATGCCTACAAACAGGAAATTTTCTGGCACTATTCGTTTTATACACATTTTTCTGTATCTTCCATTACTCACTTCAACATTTCCTCTGAGAAAACACTCCAAGTCATCTGGTGTGGCTATAGATCTTTTTCTAGTGGTTGTGAAATATTCTGTGGTGAGGATGTCTTACTAATTATTCAATTATTTCCCTATTGACAAGAAATTCATTTTTTTCTCCCCACGGATTGTGCACATTTGATTTCTTGCAATAAATTCTTGGAGGCTTAATGCTGATTCTGAAATGGCATGAAATAAATATATATACATATATATATATATAATTTTAGTAATTTATTCCAGTTACTTTCTAAAAAGAATGCTACACTCCACAGTTTCAGAGGCATGTCTTTCCCATGCATCCCAAATAATAAATTTGAGATTTTTAAAAACTTTTGACTAATGGGGGCCAGGTGGTGGTGCTCCTGGTTGAAAGAATGTATTATAATGTGCAAGGACCCAGGTTTAAGCCCCCCGTCCCCACCTGCAGGGGGAAAGCTTTACAAGTGGTGAAGCAGGGCTGCAGGTGTCTCTCTGTCTCTCTCCCTTTCTATCACCTCCCTCCCTCTTGATCTCTGGCTGTCTCTAGCCAATAAAAAAAGATAAAAATAAATAAATTTTTTTTTTAATTTTTGACTAACGAAAGGCACAAGTCAATATCTTTACACTTGCTTTGCTTGGCATTTCACTGACTGCCAATATATTTGAACACCTGTTCATATAGTCTTTTCCTCTTCAATCTGTAAATTTCTTGTTCACACATACTGCCCAGCTTTCTGTTACTTGGTATGTTTATTGCCAATTTGTCAGAGCTCTTTGCATATCATTGAAATTATGCATTGTGTATGACATCCAAGATCTATTACCTAAACATATAGACTGTTTATAGAAATGTGTACTGTATAAAATTTTACATTTTAAGTAAATACATATATTTATTTCTTTATTTCCAGTCTTAGTTAGTGGGCTCTCCATAACTCCTTTAGTTTCTATTTTCTTAATATATGTATATATGTGTATATATATATGTGTGTGTGTGTGTGTCTTCCCCAAAGTGATGAAATTGTACATGCTGAAGGATATATATATATATATATGTGTGTGTGTGTGTGTGTATATACATATATATATATGTAAAGAGGGTAGTATTTAAAAAATGGTAGTATGTGGTGTGTGTCAGCTCTAGTGTGTGTCTTTCTATCTGTATTTCTTTCTCATTAAAATAAAGAAAGTAGGGTGGAGGATAGATAGTGTAATTGTTATTCTCTGGTACCAACAGCAACAATATATATTACATTTGGTGTAATATATATTGCATTTGACTTACACTTGTTTTCAATCCATCTGGAGTTTATATGTGCATTTGATATAAGAACGTGGTCTATTTTATCTTCTAGAAGGATATGCAGTTATGCCAGCAGCATTTTGGAAGAGTTCCAGGGAGTGATTTCAGTAGGGTCAGGGCTCCAGTAACTTATCTTAAGGAGACGAGAAATTAGACTCCTAAAAACGTTTTTAGGTTTATAAACCAAGATTACCTTTAAAAACCTATTACAAAAGTAAAGAAATAAATAAATGCTACTAAACTACTGTTTTCACTGGTACAGTGTGAGATCTCAGGAAAATCCATTGAGTTCAAGTAATTCTCAGATCTTAATGTACTAAGACCTACAAAAACACAGAAGCATATCATCTTTAAAAGTTATTTCCATTCTAAAAACAAACAAAAAGGGGGATCAGGCAGTAGCGCAGTGGGCTAAGTGCACATGGCGCCAAGTGCAAGGACCGGCGTAAGAATCCCAGTTCGAGGCCCTGGCTCCCCACCTGCAGGGGAGTCACTTCACATGCAATGAAGCCGGTCTGCAGGTATCTATCTTTCTCTCCCTGTTTCTGTCTTCCCCTCCTCTCTCCATTTCTCACTGTCCTATCCAACAACAACAATAATAACTACAACAATGAAACAACAAGGGCAACAAAAGGGAGCAAATAAATTAAAGGGGAAAAAAAAGGCTCCTCTGGGCCTTAAAAAAATAAGACTCTGTACGGACTTTTATTTCCAGCATTATAGCAAATTGGATGAAATAATAATGACCTCTATTGCAAAAGAATATACATTAAGATATTGAGCACAATGGGTCTGAGCAGTGGCATACCTCATTGAACACACATGCTACCATGCACAAGGACCCAGGTTCAAGCCTCTAGTCTCCCTACTTGCAAAGAAGAAGCTTCGTGAAAAGTGAAGCAGTGCTGCAGGTGTCTCTTTTTTTCTCCCTTTCTATCTCCCTCCCTCAATGTCTTTCTTTGTCCTAAGTAAATAATAAAATATACTGGGTACAGTAAAGTATCTTTTAATTGTGGCTGAGCCAGCAAGAGAATACTTCAGGGGACAAAAACAGTCATTAGAAGCAAAAATCCAAAGAGTTCTTCCTCAAAACCTCTCATGATCAAGGCTTTCATAAAGGTACACATCAGCCTCTATATAATCCTAAAAGTTTAAAATGGACTAGGCCTCACATGGAAGTAAGAAAAAAGGTCTGTACCAAGTGAAAAGTCAATTATGAGGCTGTCTCACAAAGAAAAAAACCCCAAGTTGATTACTTTTAGATAACCACTGAGTAGGGGAAATAACCCAACCATCAGAAAACTAGAACTAAATAGAACTTTCTAAACTTCTTTTTAAAAAGACCTATAACAAATGTTCTGTTTAATGTTGTTTTTTTAATGCATGCTTTCTCTTCACTATTAAGTACAAAACAAGGTCTTCTCCAACAGAGAAGCAATTACAGAAGTCATACCTCCCACCTTCTGCACCCCATAAAGATCTTTGGTCTACTGCCAACACCCAAATCCAGCAGAGAAGCAATTACAGAAGTTTGAACTCCTACCTTCTGCACCCCAAAATCAACTTTGATCCATACTCCCAGTAGGGGAGAAGTGATAGGAGGAAGAGGATAAGAAGGCTCTGAACTCCACCTTCATCAGTTCCCAGAGAGAACAAAAACGGGAGAGCTATTTGGATATAGTAAAAGGGTTATGTGTGGTTGGGGGGCATAGAATTGGACCTGGAAGATAAGGGGGAAATTATGTACAAATGTAGACAGATAGTTGTAGAGATGACAACTTATGTCTGCAACCTTGGGAGAACCTCGGTGGTTTGCAATGGAGGGGTTGAGGATTCAGAACTCTGCTGGTAGGAACAGAATGGAATTATACCCTTATTGACATGTAATTTTGTAAATCAATATTGAAATAATAATAATAATAATAATCTTTGGCCATACTCCGAGAGGGATAAAGAATAGGGAACTTCCAATGGAGGGGATGGGATACAGAATTCTGGGGGTGGGAATTGTATGGAATTGTACCCCTCTTATCCCACAGTTTTGTTGATCATTATTAAATCACTAATAAAATTTAAAAATATATAAAACAAAGATGCTTATTCTCACTACCATTATTTTAGATTGTACCAGAGATCCTCACCAATCAATTATCCAAGAAAATTGTGACATGAGTGGAATATGAAGCTCCACTCCTCGTTTCCCCACAGAAACACTGATTTAGCAATCATAAAAGAAAGAAAACACTTTAAAAAAAAGATTTAATACTGCATCTCAGTATGAACAATATACTAAGCACACATTAAAAAAACACAGAGACAATGTAATATTTACACGATAGCTTTGATCACTAAAGTAATAATGCAGTTTCTCAGGAAATGGCAAGTATTGGCAAGGGTTTGGAGGAAAGCAACTCTGTTATGCTGCTCATGGGAATGCAAACTAGAGCAGTCCCTTTGGAAAACTGTATGGAGAGTCCTTAAACAAATAAAAATGGAATTTCCTTTTGATCCAGCTAGTACCAATCTTGGGCATTTATTTAAAGGACATGAAAAACACTGATTCAAAGACACATAGAAACCCCTATGTTTGTAGCTGCATCATTCACAATATCCTAAGGGGAAGCAGCCTAAATGTTCATCAACAGATTACTGGATAAGGAAGTCATGGGATATATACTCCTTTTATCCTTTGGGACAAAATAGATGGAACTGGGGGTTGTTATGCCTAGCAAAATATGTAAAGAGATGAGAGACAGCTACCAGGTGGTTTCACCCAAATGTGGAACTGAGAGAATTAAAACACATCAACCTAAAAAAAAAAAAGAAAAGAAAAGAAAAAATTCAGAGGTAAACAAACTTTCTCTTAAGACTTTGTGAGAACTATGTTTGTTGAAAGGGTGGGGGCACAGAACCTTGGTGATGGGTGTGGTGTGGAACTACATCCTGTAATCTTACAATCTTATAAACCACTATTAATCACAGATAAAAATGGCTT